>NW_023270305.1:43666460-44151967 GCF_011800145.1 Mirounga leonina
CTTCCTTCCTTCCTTCCTTCCTTCCTTCCTTCCTTCCTTCCTTCCTTCCTTCTTTCCTTCCTTCCTTCCTTCCTTTTCCTTCCTTCCTTCCTTCCTTCCTTCCTTCCTTTTCTTTCTTTTCTTTCTTTCTTTCTTTCTTTCTTTCTTTCTTTCTCTTTCCTTTCCTTCTTTCTTTCTTTCCTTCTTTCTTTCTTTCTTTCTTTCTTCTTTTTCTTTTCTTTCTTTCTTTCTTTCTTTCTTTCTTTCTTTCTTTCTTTTTCTTTCTTTCTTTCTTTCTGTCTCTCGCAGAAATGTATTTCTTTTATTCACGTTAAAATAAACATAGAAAAAAAAAAGTCTTTTTATAAAATATATCTTACCAGATTTTCATTTCAAACTAAAAATCCTGCAGAGGCAACAAACCAAAAACAACAAAGAAAAGGCCAACAAGCCAACTCCACATAACCAATGTTAAAGCTTGAAGTGTTTCCTTCCATACATTTCTATATATTCATACTAACATACACAAATATGTTATTTGCATGCAGCAGGAAAGGCTCTTTTTCTTTTTTGCCAAAAACTTGGACATTAGCCTGCTGTTTCCTTTTCTGACTACTGACATTTCTCCAAGTAAAGTAAACCATATCGATCCCCTTTCTTAAATAGTTGTGCAATATTCATAGGATGGCTCCATCATCAATTATTCAACCTGTTGACACTGAAGTTCTTTTTAGTCTTTTTGATACCACAAACATTGCTCATATATAAACAGCCTTACCAACTGATATTTTTATTTCTAAAGGCTAGAATTCCAAGAGTTAGACTTCTACATTAAAGATATATATGTATATATGTATATGTAGATAGATTTAATTCTACTAGATATTGTCAGAATCCTTTTCAAAAACTTAATCCAAATTCCCACTTCCACTAAATGTATAGGAGAATGATCATTTCTCCACAACCTCACTTCTTTCTCTAAACTCTAAAATGACTTAAATATCACTGGACATGTCTGTTCCTTAAAAGTTGGTATAATTACGGGCACCTGGCTGACTCAGTCAGTAGAGCATGTGACTCTTGATCTCAAGGTCATGAGTTTGAGCCCCACATTGAGGGCAGAGTTTACTTAATTAAAAAAAAAAAAAAACTGGGTGCCTGGGTGACTCAGTCGGTTAAGTGTCTGCCTTCAGCTCAGATCATGGTCCCAGGGTCCTGGGATCGAGTCCCACATTGGGCTCCCTGCTCCTTGGTAGTCTGCTTCTCCTTCTACCCCTCACCCCTTGCTTGTGCTCTCTCACTTTCTCTCACTCTCTTTCACATAAATAAATAGAATCTTTTTTAAATTAAAAAAAATAATAAAAATAAAAAAATAATTTAAGTTGGTATAATTAACCTTTGAAATATCTTACCTGTGCTTTTTCTTTCTTTTTTTTTTTTAAAGATTTTATTTATTTATTTGACCTAGAGAGATAGCGAGAGCAGGAACACAAGCAGGGGCTGGGGCGGGGAGAGGGAGAAGCAGGCTCCCCGCTGAGCAGGGAGCCCAATGTGGGCCTCGATCCCAGGACCCTGGGATCATGAACTGAGCCGAAGGCAGACGCTTAACAACTGAGCCACCCAGGAGCCACTCACCTGTGCTTTTTCTAGGTGTGGCTCTTGAACAACTTTCTCTAGATGTTTTTATAATATATAATTTGATTAGAATTTCTCTCTTCCATGCAATCATATTTGCAATTTAATTCTCCTCAAAAAACATCCATTTCTAGAGGGGAGGGGGGTGGGGGGATGGGTTAGCCTGGTGATGGGTATTAAAGAGGGCACGTACTGCATGGAGCACTGGGTGTTATACGCAAACAACGAATCATGGAACAGTACATCAAAAACTAACGATGTAGGGGCGCCTGGGTGGCTCAGTTGGTTAAGCGACTGCCTTCGGCTCAGGTCATGATCCTGGAGTCCTGGGATCGAGTCCCACATCAGGCTCCCTGCTCAGCAGGGAGTCTGCTCCTCCCTTTGGCCCTCCCCCCTCTCATGCTCTATCTCAGTCTCTCTCTCAAATAAATAAATAAAATCTTTAAAAAAAAAAAAAAGATCTAACTTTGTTTTCTTCCAAATATATTAAATCAATCATGAAGTTTCCATGTACTATAAAAACCATGCTCCCCCCCCCCCCGCTTCATTGAAAAGGCCCTTCCCTTTAAAAAACAAACAACAAAGAAATAAGTTCCCATACATAAAATGGATTTATGGACCTTCTAGTCTGTCTTACTAATCTATTTGTCTACCTATGGGCCAGTACCATTTGTTCATTCATTAACGGACCCACTAAATATTATCTGAGGGCCTACTTTGTTCCAGGAACTCCTCTGGCACGGAAGAGTCAGTGGCAAATCAGACGGCAACACTGAGTTGTGCCCTCCCGGCACATACAGCCTTGATGGGGGGAGACAGACAATAAACAAGGCAATATATAGTATGTCGGATGGTAAGTGCTATGGAAAACAACCAAGCAAGATCAAGACATAGGGAATAAGGAGGTAACAGAGGTTGCTATTTAAACAGGATGGTGGTCAAGAAAGGCATGACTAAGGGATATCTGACTGGCTCAGTCGGTAGAACATCTAACTCTTGATCTCAGGGTCATGAGTTCGAGCCCCATGTTGGGTGCAGAGATTACTTTAAAAATATATAGATAAACCTCTTAAAAAAGAGAGGCATGACTAAGAAGGCAGCATGTGAGCAGAAACCTGACTGAAGTATATGAATAAACTAGAGAAATCTGGGAGGAAGAATATTGCAGGAGGAGTGAACATAAAATACAAAAACTCTGAGAAGAAAGCCAGCTTGTCATACTTGAGAAACTGCAAGGCCAAAGAAGCTGCAACAGCATGAGTAAGAGGGGACACAGCAGATGAGGTGGAGGAGAAGCAGGCTATGGTTGCCATTAGCAAAATATCACTGGCTGGGTGACTTAACCAACAGGGATTTATTTTCTCACAGTTTTGAAGGCTAGAAGTCTAGATCAGGGTATAGTCACGTTTGGTTTCTCCTCAGGCTTCTCTCCTTGGCTTGTAGTTGGCCACCTTCTTTCTGTGTCCTCACGTGGGCTTTTCTCTATGCTCACACACCCCTATTGTCTCTAACCTCTTCTTATAAGGACACTAGTCATATTGGATTAGGGCCCACTCACCTGACTCCACTTAACTGTAATCACCCTTTAAGGCCCTACCTCCAAATACAGTCCTATTCTGAGGTATACTGGCGGTGAAGACTTCAACATAGGAATTTGGGAGGAACAATTCAGTCCATAACAAAGGCCATTTTAAGGCCTTTTGGTTTTTCCTGTGAATGAGACGGGAAGGTTTTGAACAAAGGAGTGACATAAATGGACTTTCATTACATTGAATACTTACTCTGTGCCATTATTCTAAATACTAGAGGATACAGTGGTCGACAAAAATCAAGAATCTGCTTTCATAGAATTTACATTTTAGTGGAAAGAAACAATCAACAATTGGGGCATCTGAGTGGCTCAGTCGTTAAGCATCTGCCTTCGGCTCAGGTCATGATCCCAGGGTCCTGGGATAGAGCCCCACATCAGGCTCCCCACTCTGCAGGAAGCCTGCTTCTCCCTCTCCTACTCCCCCTGCTTGTGTTCCCTCTCTCACTGTGTCTCTGTCAAATAAATAAATAAAATCTTAAAAAAAAAAAAAGGAAAAAAAATTACCCTTACTCTGCAAAAGAAATAAATTATTCACTTTAAATAAATAAATAACAAATTATGCATAAGGAAGTCTCTGAATCATCAATTACAAATCAGAAAAGGAAATAGGCAATAGGTGAAGATATCAGGTAGATGAGATAGTCCATAAGAAAGGTAACTGAAAGGGGTGCCTGGGTGGCTCAGTCGTTAAGCATCTGCCTTCAGCTCAGGTCATGATCCCAGGGTCCTGGGATTGAGCCCCGCATCGGGCTCCCTGCTCTGCGGGAAGCCTGCTTCTCCCTCTCCCACTCCTCCTGCTTGTGTTCCCTCTCTTGCTGCATCTCTCTCTCTGTCAAATAAATAAATAAATAAATCTTAAAAAAAAAAGAGAGAGAGAGACAATAAAGGAATATATAATGTAGTAAAATAAAATAAGGGAAATAAAGCAAGTAAGGGGAAAATGATGAAGCAGGGGCTGGGTAATGCCTTAGATAGGATAATCAGGGAAGTCCTCTCTGGTAAAGTGACAGTGAAGCAGAGATATAAAGGAAGAGAGAGGGAAAGTCTTGCAGATACCTGGAAGAGCTTTCCAACAGAGGATACTTCAACTACAAAGACTCTGGGACAGGAGCACATTGGGTATGTTTAAGAATAACTAGAAGGCCAGCACAACTGAGGTGGAATGATATGGAGGAAGGACAAGATAAGGATGGAGAAGTACAAGGGATCAGATCTGCAAATCTTCATAAGCCACTTAGAAGAACCAAGCGGCACTGGGAGATATTGGAGGATGGGAGGTTTATTTAATGCCGGTGGGCTCAGAGGAGAATGATCTCCAAAGGTCTGAGTCCCAAGCATAAACAAAGGGGGTAATTTATACACTACTACTTCCGCATACTTGGTACTTTTGGCGGGAGCAGGAAGCAGAGCAAAGAGAAGAACCTAGAAGAGCCCCAGGGCAGGGGCTGGGATTCCCTTGCTGGCTTGGTTGGCCATTTTAGGACACAGATTTTTGCTTATCAGCTATACAGAACATTGAATACATACTGGTATAGGAACCACAAGAGTTTCCTTTCTAGCTCCTGCTCTGATACTAACCTCACTGGATTTCAGTTTTCATACTGTAAAAAGGTGGAAGGGAAGGGACTAGTTTATCTTGCCCATAAGATATAAGTCTGGAAATCTCCTGTAAACTGAAAGATGCTCATGAATAGTTATGGCATTCCTAAGAATTTTTTTTTTTAATTTTAGAATCTACTATATCAACACTACTCCACATTTTTATATCTTCTCACCACCTTGGGCCACTTGCAGAAATTTGCACTCCCACCTAAAAATGTCAATATTCTTGACAGGAAAAAAAATGTCATCTTACTCCACCTACTCTTCTGACCGTCACTTTTGTCCACAATCCTCCTCCCCTTTTTTTTACCCACTCTGTTTTCTGATTGGTCAGACAAGTACTGAGCAGCTCTGTCCACAGCCCAGCTCCTCCTGCTTGCTCAGCACAGCTCAATGCCTGAAAGGATTAGAAAAAAAGAAGAGTCATCACGAACCTTTTCCTGTGATTTAACATCCATGGGGCTTTGTCTCAATGACACAAAGGATCTCAGCACCATTTCATCTCAAGTACAAAAGTAGTAAAAAATTGGATTTGGGGGTAGTAATTGCCCTCCATATGTCTTTAGAATCCAAATCTAATGATTGAGATAGACACAGGGCCATGATGAAAGTTTGAGAATTCCCAGAGCCGTATCATGCCCTGCTAATGAGTATTATCAACAAAACTTGGTTCTTACTGATCCTTGAATTTTGCCTCATTGGTGACAGACTATAAGGTGTACCCATGTATCATTTAGAGAGGAGTTCAGAAACTAACTCAAAAGAAGAAGCAGTTATTTTTCTGAGATTTTATCAAAGCCTTGTGCAGTGGTAACTAGAAATCAGTTTGTCTCTTCTTGTTAAGGTAGTTTCTAAATATGTCTACCGATTATTTGATAGGATTCACTTCACAGGGTAGAGCCTAATTCCACACTCACTGAATGCAGGTGGGACTTAGCCTATTGTTTCTTTTTTTTTTTTTTTAAGATTTTATTTATTTATTTGAGACAGAGAGAATGAGAGAGAGAGAGAGCACATGAGAGGGGGGAGGGTCAGAGGGAGAAGCAGGCTCCCTGCCGAGCAGGGAGCCCGATGCGGGACTCGATCCAGGGACTCCAGGATCATGACCTGAGCCAAAGGTAGTCGCTTAACCAACTGAGCCACCCAGGTGCCCTAGCCTATTGTTTCTAATGAATGGAATGTGGTGGAAGGGATGCTATGTGACTTTTAAGGCTAAGTCATAACAAGGATAGCTTCCACCTGACTTTCCCTTCTTTTTTTTTTTTTTGGTGACTTACACTAGGAAAAGTCAGGTTCATGAGAACATCCAAACAGCCTATTGTGAAGCCCCAAAAGGAAGGAATTTTAAGTACTAATAGAAGCAGACAGCATAACAGAGAGATCAGGAAAAGAGACTGTCAAAGAGAGTCCTGCTAAAACACTGTCATCCAAGAGTAACCTGTGTGCATCCAAGGCTGCAGTCTCTAAGGAGCAAGAACAGTCTCTAAGGAGCAAGAACCCTGCACATTGAAGGGGCAATAGACTTCACTAAAATAGTTCAGTTAAGTTACTAAACAAATAAATAAGCAAACAACAACAAAAACAAGTCCCAGGAGAAAGGGATAATCAGGATCTAGATTTGCTACCATATAGTACCTAAAATGTCCAGTTTTCAACAACAAAAAAATTATAACACAAAGAAACAAGAAGGTGTGACTCATACACAAGAAAAAAAGATAGACAACAGAAACTGGCTGTGATAAGGCCCAGATATTAGATTTAACATACAAAGATTTCATAATAATTATTAGAAATATATTGGAAGAAGTAAATAAAGGGAACCATGCTCAAAGACGTAAGTAAACATATGACATGTTGCAACAAATAAAGAATGTCAATAAAGATAGAGGAATAATTTTTTTAAAGAACCACATGGACATTATGGAAGTAAAAAATACAGTAACTGAAATGACAACTTCACTAGTAGGGTTTAACAATAGATTTGAACTAGCAGAAGAAAAAAATCAGCTAAAACAGGGACTAATATAGGTCTTTTGTAAAAACAAAGTGGTGTAACACAATTTGCAGAAAATGGGAGATACTCTTCACATTATACCATGTTGGCTTAAGAAATCTTTCATAGGACTGTTCTACTTTCAGATAGTGGAAGAAACTTGTAATGTGTATTTCCATGACACCAACACTATATGTTTCCGAGGCACAGTAAAATACACAGAATTACATCCATAATGAATTTAAATAACAACATTTCAAGCAGTAATTTCTGTTACGTAGAAAACAAAATTAAGAAAGCATACCATCAGAGTGATGGGCATTAAGGAGGGCACGTGATGTGATGAGCACTGGGTGTTATAAGCAACTGTTAAATTATTAAACACTACATCTGAAGCCAATGATGTACTGTATGTTGGCTAATTGAATTTAAAAAAGAAAAAAAGGAAAAAGAACGCAACCATCAAACAAAAGCTTCAGACAAGGCAAGTCCAAGGATAGCATATGAGAACAGCTGCTGATTCAGTGAAGGGGTTCTGGCCTAACCAATGAGAAGGCTGCCAAAGACTAGTCCAATACCAGTGCCAGAAACTTCCACTGCTATTGTTGCAACACATGTACCAATAAAATAGGCAGCAGTATCAATGTCTCTGCTGATTGCACTGGTCTGAAACTCCCACTGGATTAGCTAAATCACTCCATGCTCTGCCCCCATTAAATACTATAGAGCCCTCTTCTATCACGATAGCACTGATGCAGCAATGGGTCTGGATGCAATTCTGGATCCAGCTTGGATCAGAGCAGGGGTGCAGGCAAGCTTGGCACAGATAAACATCTTACACTCTTTGGGGGCAGCACAGCTAGAAGACTTGGGTGACAGACAACATAAGCTCCTCTCCCCCTTCCTCTCTTCCAGGAAGGTGGTGGCCATGGCTACAACAGAGGTCAAAGGAGTGGGGTTCTCTTTCATTTTTGAAGGATAGTTTTACCAGATATAGAATTTTTGGTTGACACTTTTTTTTTTCTTTTAGCACTTTAAATATGTCATTCCATTGCCTTCTGGTCAACATGATTTCTGGAGAGAAATCAGTTGTCACTGTTATTGGGGCTCTCTTGTACAAGATAAGCTCCTTCTCTCTTTCCACCTTCAAGATTCTTTGTCTTCTAACAATTTGACTATATTGTGTCTGCATGTGGATCTCTTTTTTTTTTTCTAAACATTTTATTTATTCATTTGAGAGAGAAAGAGAGCACAAGCATGGAGAGAGGCAGAGGGAGAGGGAGAAGCAGACTCCCTGCTGAGCTGGGAGCCCAATGTGGGGCTTGATCCCAGGACCCCAGGATCATGGCCTGAGCCAAAGGCAGACACTTAATGGACTGAGCCACCCAATTGCCCCTCAATTAACTATTTACAAGTGTGTTGATTCTTTCTTCTGCTGCTCAAATCTGCTATTAAATACCTTGTTTTAGTTTCTTCCTAATCACCCCATTAGTGAGTGTGGGACTCCCACTCTAGGATTATTGGCATGGATGAACACATGACACCCAACAATGAAAATATGAGATTGCTAGCAGTTTGTTGTCACATATACTTACAACCTGGGGGAGGAGGACATCACACATCACATAGGGCCCTATGAGAGTCATACTCAGAAACAG
This sequence comes from Mirounga leonina, assembly GCF_011800145.1. Classification (NCBI taxonomy): domain Eukaryota; kingdom Metazoa; phylum Chordata; class Mammalia; order Carnivora; family Phocidae; genus Mirounga; species Mirounga leonina. The sequence goes on from NW_023270305.1 coordinate 43,674,919, forward strand.
AGTGAACAGTCACATGTGGGAGGCTTTGTAATTTCAATAGAGTGGGTTGATACCTGGCTCCTGCAGTAAGTTGTGATTATTTTGTTTGAATACTTTCATGGACTTGCAGGGAATGGAAACCTGTTAGGAATAATCAGGAACTGTACCTGGTCCCCATGATAAGAAAGTTTGTTTGACAGAGGGGTATGGAGTTTCTTTTTAGATTGATGAAAATGTTTCTAATATTAATTGTGGTGATGGCTGCATAGAACTCTGTGAATATACTATAAACCACCGAATGGTACACTTTCAATGGATGAACTGTATGATATGTGAATTATATCTCAATAAAGCTTTTATATTAAAGGTTCTTTCCAGGGATGCCTGGGTGGCTCAGTTGGTTAAGCGTCTGCCTTCAGCTCAGGTCATGATCCCAGGGTCCTGGGATCGAGCCCCGCATCGGGCTCCCTGCTCTGCGGGAAGCCTGCTTCTCCCTCTCCCATTCCCCCTGCTTGTGCTCCCTCTCTCACTGTGTCTCTCTCTGTCAAATAAATAAATAAAATCTTTCAAAAAATAAAAAAATAAAGGTTCCTTCCATAACTTATGATAGTTTATTTTAAAGCTACACAGAAAAAAAAAAAAAAAAAGAAAGGTAGAGTCTCCAGCTCAGCTTCTGGAAAGCCAGGTCGCAAAGAGCAATAGAATATGAACTTTTCATCATTCATGACCCAACAGCAGTACTGCTGACTTTGTCATATCTTCATTCCCTCAAATAGGCAAGTGTTGTACCCTATTTAAATAAGTCTACCATACAGATGATTTCTAGGTTTCTGCTTCTCCTCTAATCTTGGCTTCTGCTTTCTTTTTTCTTTCTTATTTTATTTTATTTTATTTTATTTTATTTTATTTATTTGACAGAGGGAGACACAGAGAGAGAGGGAACACAAGCAGAGGGAGTGGGAGAGGGAGAAGAAGGCTTCCCGTGGAGCAGGGAGCCCGATGTGGGGCTTGATCCCAGGACCCTGGGATCGAGACCTGAGCCGAAGGCAGACGCATAACGACTGTGCCACCCAGGCGCCCCTCTGCCTCTCTTTTTTCTGAGAATCTCGAATTCAGGTTTGCTTGGGTCCCCTGGTCCACTTTTTGGCAGAGCTCTCACACTAGTTCATTCATAAGTCACTGGTCTGGCTAATAGAATGTACCTTTTAGCTAAGACACTTATCCTAATTTAATTAGCTGTGGCAAAGGCAGTAAGGTAATATGATATATTGCTGGTGGAAATCTAAAATGGTACAGCCATTCTAGAAAATGGTTTGGCACTTTCTTATAAAGTTAAACAAGCATTTTCTATATAAACCTACAATCCCACTTCTGAGAATCTACCCAAGAGTAACAAAAACTTATACTGACACAAAAACCTATACACAGATGTCATAGCAGGTTTATTCATAATAGCCCCAAACTGGACACAACCAAATGTCCTTGGAATGGTAAATGGATAAACAAATTTTGTTACATCCATACAAGGAACACTAGTCGGCAATAAAAAGGAACATATTTTTTAAAAAGGAACACGTTACTGATACATGCTACAACTTGGATGCATCTCAAAACATGCTGGGTGAAAGAATCTGGTCTCAAGAGGTTACATTCCATGTGATTTCACTTATATAACATTCTCAAAACCACAAAACTGTAGTGATGGAGAGTAGATCAGTAGTTGTCAGGAGTTATAGTTGAAGGGCAAGTGTGACTATAAAGGGTTAACACAGGGAGTGTTTTGGAAATATAAAACTAGTCTTTATTCTGATTATGGCAGTGGTTATACAAATCTATAAATGAGTTAAAATACAAAGAACTGGGGCGCCTGGGTGGCTCAGTTGGTTAGGTGTCTGCCTTCAGCTGGAGTCATGATCCCGGGATCCTGGGATTGAGCCCCACATTGGGCTCCCTGCTCCTTGGGGAACCTGCTTCTCCTCTCCCTCTACCTGCCGCTCTGCCTACTTGTGCTCACTCTCTTGCTCTCTCTCTATCAGATAAATGAAATTCTTTAAAAATCTAAAAAAAAAAAAAATACAAAGAACTGTAAACCAAACGAAAAAAAAAAAGAAAGAATAAGCTTCAAGTCAAAATGGTCCATCTGAAAACAAATAAAAAATACCCTAGAGCCTTGCAAAGAAATCTCTTTATTGCCCAGGGCGCCTGGGTGGCTCAGTTGCTTAAACGACTGCCTTCGGCTCAGGTCATGATCCTGGAGTCCCTGGATCGAGTCCCACATCGGGCTCCCTGCTCGGCAGGGAGTCTGCTTCTCCCTCTGACCCTTCCGACCCTCCCCCCTCTCATGTGCTCTCTCTCTCTCAAATAAATAAATAAAATCTTTAAAAAAAAAAAAAAAGAAAGAAAAGAAATCTCTTTATTGCCCAGAGATAGTGATCTCAAAATGGGCGTGGGTCAGATAATTACTAACCTTAGTAGGTTACAAAAGCTGGAAGTTCTGCCTCAAGCTAACGTAAAGGAGACACAAACGGGAGATCTGATCCGGGGCCAGGAAGACCCAAAGAATTGGGATAGTCTGAAGGGCCAATGTCCCTCATGCCTCCTCCTGCTTCACCCCAACCGATTCTAGGTTGGACAGAGGTGAATACCACATCATAATGAGCCAGCTGAAATGCACACGGGGGACAAGGGGAAGATAAGCAATGCTTCCCCACCTCAGAAATGCCCCAAGACAGAGGCGAAGACTAAAACAGTTAAATTGCGTGAAGGAGCTTAACAAAGAGGCCTATTTAAAACTTTATCTGAAACTTAGGATGTATATTGATTTCTTTCTTTTGCTTATAAATATCTTCACTTTATAAAGCCATAGATCATTCTGTAAAGTGGTTTTTTTTCCCCCCACACTTATAAAAAAGATGTTGATCACTGTTAGAGAAAAAAAGGTGAAAATGTTTCTTATTAAGTCAGGGTTACACAAAGATTATATTAACAGCCCTCAGATTTTGACTAAACATTGCCAAATTAAGGATTCTTTGAAAATATAATCCTTGGGCATACTGAATTTGTATTTTTTTCTGGCCTGGTACCCCTGGCACTTATCACAACTACATACAAGCACCAAGAAAAGAAATGATTTACCAAAAAAAAAAAAAAACACAAAATCATAAAGTGTCAAAAACATTATTAAAGAAATTTTAAAATACTTTAAAAGTACATTATTATTAAAGTTAATTTTTCTAGGAAATATTTATAACTCGTATTACAAAGAACTTGTTCCCCTATCTAGGACCTGTAAATCAATAAGAAAAAAGACCTGGGACGCCTGGGTGGCTCAGTCGGTTAAGCTAAGCGTCTGCCTTCAGCTCAGGTCATGATCCCAGTGTCCTGGGATCGAGTCCCACATGGGGCTCCCTGCTCAGCGGGGAGCCTGCTTCTCCCTCTCCCGCTCCCCCTGCTTGTGTTCCCTCTCTCGCTGTCTCTCTCTCTCTGTCAAATAAATAAATCTAAAATCTTTAAAATAAAATAAGATAAAAGAACTCAATAGTAAAATAGGCAAAAGATATGACAATGAAAGAAGTATGAAGGGCTATTAAACATGCAACAATGTTCAACTTAACTCATAAGAAAATGTAAATTGAAACTACAGAGATACTATATCCCCCCCATCAGATTTGCATAGATCAAAAAGTGTGACTATGTTAGTTAGAGTGTGGGTAATCAGCATATTTTCTTTCTTTTTTTTTTTTTTAAGATTTCATTTATTTATTTGACAAGAGACACAGCGAGAGAGGGAACACAAGAGGGGGAGTGGGAGAGGGAGAAGCAGGCTTCCCGCCGATCAGGGAGTCCGATGCAGGGCTCCATCCCAGGACCCTGGGATCATGACCTGAGCCGAAGGCAGACGCTTAACGACTGAGCCACCCAGGTGCCGCGTAATCAGCATATTTCTATGTGGAATGTAAATTGTTGTGATCTCTATGGAAGGCAATTTGACAAATATCTGTCAAATTTACAAAAACACATGCTCTTTGAAACAGCAATTCCACTACTAGGGATTTATCCTATAGATGTACTCATAATTATACAAACATACCAGATTATTCACTGAACACTATTTGTAATTACAAAACATTGCAACATCCTACATTATCCACCAATAAGGAAGGATTAGTTAAACAAACTATGGTACATCCAACCAATAAAAATACTACCAAGTAAATAAAATCTTAAAAAAAAAAAAAAAAAGGGGGCCGCCTGGGTGGCTCAGTCAATTAAGCGTCTGCCTTTGGCTCAGGTCATGATCCCAGGGTCCTGGGATAGAGTCCCGCATTCGGCTTCCTGCTCAGCAGGGAGCCTGCTTCTCCCTCTGCCTCTGCCTCTGCCTCTTGGTTTGTAGATGCATAACTACAGTCTCCTCCTCTACCTTCACATCCCCTTCTTTTTGTGTTGGTCTGTGTCCTTTTCTGCCTCTTCTCAGAAGGCCTTCATTATATTTAGGGTCCACCCTAATCCAGTCCAATCTCATCTCCTTTCTTAGTTACGGCTGGAAAGACCCAATTTCCAAATAAGGTCACATTCTAAAGTTACCAGTGGCCATGAATTTTGAGGGACACTATTCAACCCACTATACCCATTACTCCTGCTTTTTCTTGGCATTACACTGGAGGTCCTAGCTAATGAGTTAAGACCAACAAAAATGGTATAAAGCTTAAAAAGAAATAGAATTATCATTCTTTGGGGCGCCTGGGTGGCTCAGTCGTTAAGCGTCTGCCTTCGGCTCAGGTCATGATCCCAGGGTCCTGGGATCGAGTTCCACATCGGGCTCCCTGCTTGGCAAGAAGCCTGCTTCTCCCTCTCCCACCCCCCCTGCTTGTGTTCCTGCTCTTGCTATCTCTCTCTCTGTCAAATAAATAAATAAAAATCTTAAAAAAAAAAAAAAAGAATTATCACTCTTTGAAGATGATATGACTATGTACACAGAAACTCCAAGGAATCTGCAGATAAATAACTAGAATTAATAAGATCGTTTAACAGGGGTGCCTGGTTGGCTCAGTTGGTAGAGCATGGGACTCTAGATCTCAAGATTCCATGTGGACAAAATAATAAAACTTTACTGAAAGATACAAAAGAACATCTAAATAAATGTGAGCTATATACTATGTTCATAGATAGTAACATTCAATACCATATATATAGCAATTCTGCCCTAAAGACATGTATAAATTCAACTGAATTTCAATCAAAACCTCAACTGCACATTTTTTTACAATCTGATAAGCTAATTCTAAAATCTGTATGGAAGAATGAGGAGCCAAGCATAGTTAAGACTCTCCTAAGGAAGAAGAATAAGAAGGGGAGAACTGCCCCACCAGGTATCAAGAGGCATTAAAAGTTAATAATATGTTAAAAAAAAAAAAGTGTGGCATTATGCAGAAATAAACAAAAAACTAATAGGACAAAAAAAGAGAGTTCAGAAAAAGACCTAAGCATTTACAGAAACTATAGAAATATAGACAGAAAGTATATATAGATCTATATATCAATTTATATTTATATAAAACAGAGGTGGCATACAGACCAGCAGGGGAAAGGATGGCTTTCCAAATGGAAAAAACAAATGGACTCCCACCTCACAACATACCCCCAAATCCATTCAGGTACATTAGATACTTGAAAGTGAAAAGCAGGGGCACCTGGTTAAGCATCTGCCTTCCGCTCAGGTCATGATCCCGGGGTCCTGGGATCGAGCCCCGCATCAGGCTCCCTGCTTGGCGGGAAGCCTGCTTCTCCCTCTCCCACTCCCCCTGCTTGTGTTCCCTCTCTCGCTGTCTCTCTCTCTCTCTGTCAAATAAATAAATAAATAAAATCTTAAAAAAAAAAAAAAGAAAGTGAAAAGCAAAGCGTTAAAACTTTTACAAAAAACATAGGTAAATGCTTCTACACCCTCAGGACAGGAAAGAATTCCTTACACAACAAACAACACAAACCATAAAAGGAAGTATCAATGAACTTCCCTACTTAGAATTAAAACTGTTTATTAAAAGATATCAATATTTTTTAAAAAGTTAAAAATTAAGTAACAAAGTGGAAGAATATTTATTTTACAAGTAATTAACAAAGGCTTACAATCTGGATTTATAAAGAATTCCTGAAAATCAAAGAAATGTTAAACGACCCAATTGAAAAATGAGCAAAAGAGGGGCGCCTGGGTGGCTCAGTCAGTTGAGTGGCTGCCTTCGGCTCAGGTCATGATTCCAGGGTCCTGGGATCAAGCCCCACGTCGGGCTCACTGCTCAGCGGGGAGCCTGCTTCTCTCTCTCTCTCTCCCTCTGCCTGCCTCTTTGCCTACTTGTGCTCTCTATCAAATAAATAAATAAATAAATAAATAAAATCTTAAAAAAAATAAGCAAAAGATATGGTGAGGGATTTCACAGATGGGGAAGTATAAAAAGCCAATAGAAACCTACTCAATCTGAGGGGAAGAATGAAGCAGGGGAAATCGGAGGGGTAGATGAACCATGAGAGACGATGGACTCTGAAAAACAAACAGGGTTCTAGAGGGGAGGGGGGTGGGAGGATGGGTTAGCCTGGTGGTGGGTATTGAGGAGGGCACATTCTGCATGGAGCACTGGGTGTTATGCACAAACAATGAATCATGGAACACTTCATCTAAAAATGATGTAATGTATGGGGATTAACATAAGAATAAAAAAAATACATAAAAATTGAAAAAAAAAAAAAGAAACCTACTCAATCTCATTAATAATCAAGAAAATGAAAATGAAACCTCAGTGAGATTCATTCATTCCATTCAGTCAATGAATATTTATTAAAGTCTAGTGCACACCAGTTATCCTCTAAGCTCTACGGATGCAACAGTGAACAAGACATACAAAATCCCTGTCCTTGTGGAGTTAGCTTCCGCTGGAGAAAGGCAGTGCTAATAAGGGCTCTGGAGAAAAATGAAGCAGTGAAAGGGGAGAGGGAGTGGGAGAAAGGCACATCAAATTTTAAAGGGGATGGACTCGGGGGCTCCTGGCTAGCTCAGTCAGTACAGCGTGCAACTCTTGATCTTGGGATTGTAAACTGGAGCCCCATGTTGAATGTAGAGATTACTTAAAAATAAAAAAATTTAATAAATAAATAAACAAACAAACAAAGGGATGGACTAGGAAGGCCTCACAATTCAGTAAAAGCCTGAAGGAGGTGAAGCAGCTTACCATGCAGATATCAGGGGGCAAGGACAGAATTTTATGCACACCAACACTGAAGAGTAAAGCAGACAAAGACAAACCAATAAGAGATTAAGTAGTAATCACAGAAAGAAAAAAGTACAAGGAACAGTAACATCGCAGAAGCCTAAGAAGAAGACATCTTCCTGCTCAACTTTTCTAGAGAATCTGAACTCTAGAGGTTAATTTGGGACGCCTGGGCGGCTTAGTCAGTTAAGTGTTCCACTCTAGATCTCAGCTCAGGTCATGATCTCAGGGTTGTAAGTTGAAACTCCATGTTATAGTAAAATAAATTTTATATTAAAAAATATATGAATATGTACAATATCTTTTGGATAGTTTAAGTATTTTACCTAAAAAGTTTTGTTTTCTTTTTTTTTTTTTAAGATTTTATTTATTTATTTGACAGAGAGAGAGAGCTTGCACAAGCAGGCAGAGGGAGAGGGAGAAGCAGGCTCCCCACTGAGCAAGAGCCAAACCTGGGGCTTGATCCCAGGACTCTGGGATCATGACCTGGGGTGATCCCAAGACTCTGGGATCATGAGCTGAGCCAAAGGCAGACGCTTAACCGACTGAGCCATCCAGGAGCCCCAAAAGTTTTGTTTTCTGAACAGTGAATGTACAAGGGTCAAATTTCCTTGGTAGGTAGTTTTAATATGATCCTGAAATGGTTAGGTAAGTAAAACACAGTATCCTTTAAAATAAAAGCTTCTGGATTATTGAAAAGGTCTTTCTTCTATTCAGACAGAAAATATCTAAAAAATAAAAATCTTTCCTACTTGAATCTGGGTTTTTTTTTTTTTCTTATTTCATTTTCTGGGAATATAACAACCCTACATCCTTTAATAAAAATCCACTGTATAAATAAATACAATTCCTGTCATCTTCTTTTCAGTGACTAATCTAAGGGTGGGAAATAGGAAAACATGACTGACAGAAAAAAAAGTTTATAAAATACCATCTCCACCAAAGCACCTAAATTTGATTTGGATGTTTTTGTTTTTGTTTTTTAACAAGAGAAAATCCTCAAACAGTTCACTAATCTGCTTAACGAGTTAAAACAAGGTAATTCTGTAAATTAATAGAAAAAAATTTAAACTTTAATTCCATAAAAATTTAACAGTTTTATCTGTCAGGCATTGTTCTGAGAGATTTTACACACATTATTCATTTAATCCTGAGAATAATTCAATGAAGTGGACAATGTTATAATCCCCATTCCATGGAAAAAGGAACCAAAGCCCAGAGTTAAGTAATTTGCTGAATGTCACATAGTTAATAACTGGTGGCCTCTATGTGAACTCAAGCAGTAGGGCTCCATAACCCACACCCTTAATCACATTATATTGCTTTCCTCATATTAGAATGTCTTGGTGGGAGGAGACAGAAGGACAGAGGTCAGAAAAAAGAAAAAAAAAGGCAGAAAGCTAAGAGGCAATATTGGTATCTGTTAAGTATCTGATAAATCTGAGAAATCTTTTTTTTTTTTTTTAAAGATTTTATTTATTTATTTGACAGAGAGAGAGATAGCGAGAGCAGGAACACAAGCAGAGGGGGTGGGAGAGAGAGCAGGGATCGTGATGTGGGGCTCGATCCCAGGACCCTGGGATCATGACCTGAGCCGAAGGCAGATGCTTAACGACTGAACCACCCAGGTGCCCCTGACTGAGAAATCTTTAACTCATCTACCAGTATTGCTCTTTTTTTACAGCTTTATTTTTTTAGCTTTTTTCCTTTTCAGATTTTTATTTAAATTCTAGTGAGAGCTTTATTTTTATTATGAATAAAATTGTAAGATATTTATACATCATGATGATCTGATATACATATAAATTGTGAAAGGATTTCTTCCATCTGGTTATCTGTCACTATCTATGTATCTTTTTTTTTAGATTAACACAACAGAGGTTTATTTTTTGTTTGTGCTGGATGACCAGCGCAGTTTGGTAAATGGGTTCTGTTCCAAGTAGTTACACAGTGTCCCTGGCTGAGTCCATATGCTTGTGATACTGACATCTTAACATATAGCTTTATAGATATATATGTGTGATGGATGTGTTAATTAACTATACACACACGATACACATACACATATATACACTTTTTTACATATATACATTTTTTGATGAGAACATTTATTTTTTATTTTTTTAAAGATTTTATTTATTTATTTATTTGAGAGAGAGAGAATGAGAGACAGAGAGCAGGAGAGGGAGGAGGGTCAGAGGGAGAAGCAGACTCCCCGCCGAGCAGGCAGCCCGATGCCGGACTCGATCCCGGGACTCCAGGACCATGACCTGAGCCGAAGGCAGTCGCTTAACCAACTGAGCCACCCAGGCGCCCCGATGAGAACATTTATTAAGTTTATTCTCTTGGCAAGTTTCAATTATACAATACAGTGTTATCAACTATAGGCACCATGTTTTACATTAGATCCTCAGACCTTATTCATCTTATAAGTAAGTGTTGCAAAAACTTGCCAGAGCAAGTATTTTGATCATATAAGCTTTGAAATATAGACATTCTTGGGGCACCTGGGTGGCTCAGTCGTTAAGCGTCTGCCTTCGGCTCAGGTCATGATCCCAGGGTCCTGGGATCGAGTCCCGCATCGGGCTCCCTGCTCACGGGAAGCCTGCTTCTCCCTCTCCCACTCCCCCTGCTTGTGCTCCCTCTCTCGCTGTCTCTCTCTCTGTGTTAAATAAATAAATAAAATCTTTAAAAAAAAAAAGAAATATAGACATTCTTAAACTTTCTTGTCCTTGTTTTCATCAGGAAGAACCGCCTCTCCCAAATCTACCTTTAAAAAAAAAAAAAAAAGGCATTTTAGAGCTCTTTTGCCATCTTGTGGTCTTTTGCAGTATTGCTACTGAAAACTTCAAACGCCCCTGGGCTGGGCTCCAGAGAAAATGTCAATGCCCATCTTAGGGCTGAGAGTTTGCCTGCTTTTGATCATTTTGATCACCTTCTGTGGGCTCCTAAACTTAGCTCCATCTTTTTAAAAATGCGGTAACCAAAACTGGGCACAATCCAGTCTATCTATGAAGTCCCAGACCAATGCTGGCTATGCACAAAACCTTTCTGAGGAACGCTATCCCAGAAAGCCCCTGCAGGGGGGGAAGTCTGTGTGACTTTTCACAGTTTTAACAGTTACAAGACAGTTCATGCTGAATTCATTCTGGGTCTCCTTAGTCTAATCCAGTAACACATTGCATCAAATCAGAATTCTTAAATTAGTACCCTATTTCCTCCTCAGGGCTGGTCTCCCCCTCAAGGCTTCCTTCCCCTTTTCTGGAAGGGAGGAGGGACAGGCTGGCACTGGGGACACGGGGCAAGTGCCAGGGGAACACTTCAGGGTGAGGCTCACAGGAGAAGACTGATGAATCCTATAGGCACATGGACATTTCCTGGCAGCTCCTTGGTGTTGACAACTGAGAGCCTAACTTAACACCCAGATAAAGCTCGAGTGCCCCCACCCTAGGGGGGGTCAAACCGCTTTTCTGCCTTGCTTAGGGTCAAACTCATCTTTGAAAAGTCCTTGAATTCTTTAATCAAATACAGCATACACACTTCTGTATAATCAATCCCAAAGACCTCTACTTGTCCACTCAGCTTTCTTGTGACCTTATATTATTTCTTCTTTTTTTCCTCTGTTGCCAACTTGAGACAGCAATGATCCCAACCCCTGCCCCACCTGTCTCTCTCTCTGTCAAATAAATAAATAAATAAAATCTTTAAAAAAAAAAAAAAAGAAAGTGAAAAGCAAAGTGTTAAAACTTTTACAAAAAACATAGGTAAATGCTTCTACACCCTCAGGATAGGAAAGAATTCCTTACACAACAAACAACACAAACCATAAAAGGAAATATTAATGAACTTCACTACTTAGAATTAGAACTGTTTATTAAAAAATATCAATTTTTTTTAAGATTTTATTTATTTATTTGACAGAGAGAGACTCAGAGAGAGAGAGGGAACACAAGCAGGGGGAGTGGGAGAGGGAGAAGCAGGCTTCCCGCCGAGCAGGGAGCCTGATGTGGGGCTCAATCCCAGGACCGTGGGACCATGACCTGAGCAGACGCTTAACGACTGAGCCACCCAGGTGCCCCAAAAGATATCAATATTTTTTAAAAAGTTAAAAATTAAGTCACAAAGTGGAAGAATATTTATTTTACAAGTAATTAACAAAGGCTTACAATCATACATTTAATCATATAGTATTTTCTTCTGTTTGAAGATCTGTAAGGGTGGTTCTTTGCTTGACCCAATAACTCAGGAACTTCTGGCATGTCATGGGTGAGGACCAAATATATTAAAAATCCTGCAATTTGTGTGACACCCTCTTAAAACAAATAATCCTACACAACAGTTAAGAAAACCACTACTGTTCATTTGGCTGGTCTCCTGTATTATGCATAATTCTTCTTTATAAATGGTCAATAAAACCCTTAAAATTATTTGGACACTATTTCCATAGACTGTTACAGGATGGCATATATACCCACAATGTGGGAAAAATGGCTTTTTACCTATATGCTTTAGTTGATTTTGAGTAACTTAAGTGAATATGTGATGACATTCCACTGTATCTATTCCTCTACCCATTTTTACTTTTATTTTATTTTATTTTATTTTATTTTATTTTATTTTATTTTATTTTATTTTATTTTATTTTTAGAGAGGGCGGCGGGGGTGGGGGAGGGCAGAGGGAGAGGGAGGGAAACTTAATGTTAAATCTTAAGAGATCATGACCTGAGCCGAAATCAAGAGTTAGACATTTAACTGACTGACTGAGCCACCCAAGAACCCCTTACCCATTTTTAAACATGCTGTTCTGCACATTGTTTGTGACTTAACAATAATTCTTTGAGGTTATTTTGTATTAGTACAGAGAGCTCTACCTCATTCTTTTTTTTTTTTTTAAGATTTTGTTTATTTATTTGACAGAGAGAGAGACAGCACAAGTAGGCAGAGTGGCAGGCAGAGGGAGAGGGAGAAGCAGACTCCCTGCTGAGCAGGAGCCTGATGTGGGGCTCCATCCCAGGATCCTGGGATCATGACCTGAGCTGAAGGCAGACACTTAACCGACTGAGCCACCCAGGCGCCCTCTACCTCATTCTCTTTAGTGACCGCAGAATACTTCATTTTATGGAGATAGCCTACAATTTACTTAACCAGTCTTTGTGGAAGGATTTAAGCCAAAGAGTATCATAATGAAATGTATGTTTTGAAAAGGTCATTCCAGCTAGTAATTGCCAGGTATCATTCACTGTGGAAAAGGGCTTGAAGACCTGCAATAGTTGATGTGAGGATACCAGCAAGAGGATACTACCACAGTATTCCTCGTGAGGAGTAATCTCTTTTTATTGTTGCTCTGTAATAATTCCTTAGCAGGTCTGAATCTGGGAAGGAAGGGAGGGAGGAAGGGAGGAAGGGAGGGAGGGAGGGAAAAAGAAAGGTAGGTTTACTTTGCATTTCCCTAGTCACTAAAGACACTAAGCACCTTTTTATATGTGTGCTGGCTATTTGGGTAGCTGCTTTTGTGAAGTCCTATTTAAGTCTCTTGCCTATTTTTCTTTTGGATTGTTTACCTTTTTCTTATTGACTTGTAAGCATTCTTTCTATATTCTGTATATATATTGTTTAGTACTCTCCATTAGAGTTTTCCAAATACTAACATCTCCCTCCCTGTGACTTGTCTTTTTACGTCTTTAATGGTGCCTTCTGATGAACAGAATACTTTGATTTTAATGTAGTCCAATTTATTTTTCTCTTTACAATTAGTGTTATTTGCATCCTATTTGGGAAAAAAAAAGTCTTTTACTGTAAAAAGGTTATGAAGATTTCCCCTATATTATCACCCAGGAACTTTATTGTTTTGCTGTTGACATTTAAAACTACCATCTACTTTGAGGCACCTGGGTGGCTCAGTTGGTTAAGCATCTGCTTTCGGCTCAGGTCATGATCCCAGGGTCCTGGGATCCAGTCCCGCGTCGGGCTCCCTGTTTCTCCCTCTCCCTCTGCTGCTCCCCCTGCTTGTGCTCTCTTCTCTCTCTCTCTGTCAGTAAATAAATAAAATCTTTAAAAAAAATAAAACTACCATCCACTGGAATTATTATTTTTTTAATAGTGTGAACTTGGGTCAAGTTTTGGTTTGGTTTTTAATTTTGTATCTTTCTTTAAAAAATAATATGATTGTCTCAGCACGATTTACTGAAAAAATTAGTCGTTTTTCCTCTTCTCTCTCTTTTTTTTTTTTTTTTAAGATTTTATTTATTCGCGAGAGAGACAATGAGAGACAGAGAGCATGAGAGGGAGGAGGGTCAGAGGGAGAAGCAGACTCCCTGCTGAGCAGGGAGCCCGATGCGGGACTCGATCCCGGGACTCCAGGATCATGACCTGAGCTGAAGGCAGTCGCTTAACCAACTGAGCCACCCAGGCGCCCCTCCTCTTCTCTTTAGAGTCAACTTTGTCATGTATCAAGTGTCTGGATATATGGGCGTCTGTTTCTGGGCTCTCTATTCAATTCTATTGATTAATTTTTCTGTCTTTCCATTAATATTTCACTTTCATAACTGCAGCTTTATATAAGTCTTGACAGCCAGCACGGCTAGTCTTTCCTCTATTGAAGATTGTTGGGGCGGGCGCCTGGGTGGCTCAGTTGGTTAAGCGACTGCCTTCGGCTCAGGTCATGATCCTGGAGTCCCTGGATCGAGTCCCGCATCGGGCTCCCTGCTCGGCAGGGAGTCTGCTTTGCCCTCTGACCCTATCCCCTCTCATGTGTTCTCTCTCATTCTCTCTCTCTCAAAATAAATTAAAAAAATTAAAAAAAAAAAAAAAAAAAGATTGTTGGGGCTCCTTTTAGGCCCTTTGCATTTTCATGTACAGTTTTTTGTTTTATCTTTGGGTGGGTTTTTTTCTTTAAGATTTATTTATTTATTTTAGAGAAAGAGAGAGAGAATGTGCATGCATGAGACAGAGCAGGGGGAGGTGCAGAGGGAGAGAGAGAATCCTCAAGCAGACTCCTTGCTGACTGCAGAGCCCAATGCAGGGCTTGATCCCAGGACCCCAAGATCATGACCTGAGCAGAAATCAAGAGCTGGCTGCTTAACCAACTGAGCCATCCAGGCGCCCCTCCATGTACATTTTAGAATCAGCTTGTCAAGTTCTCAAAAAAACTTATTGACTTTGGGTTGGGATTGCATTGACTCAATAGATCAGTTTGATAAGTGAAATCTTTACAATACCGAGGCTTCCAATCCATAAACATGGTATATCCTTCCATTTAATCAGAAGTTCTTTAATTTTGGGGCACCTGGCTGGCTCAGTAGGTAGAGGATGCAACTCTTAATCTCAGGGTTGTGAGTTCGAGCCCCATGTTGGAGGTGGAGCCTACTTAAAATTTTTAAAAAAGGTCTTTAATTTCTCACAATAATATTTTATGGCTTTATGTATTCATATAGTATATACACATTATGATAGATGTATTTAATATTCCTGATGCTTTTTTTTAAAGGAGATATTAGTTTACTGAGTACACTGAAAGTGAGCAGCAGGCAGGACAAAAAAGGGGAGGCTGTCTGCTATTCCTGATGCTTTTGAAAATACTATATTTTTATTTATTTATTTATTTTTAAAGATTTTATTTCTTTATTTGACAGAAAGAGACACAGCAAGAAAGGGAACACAAGCAGGGGGAGTGGGAGAGGGAGAAACAGGCTCCCTGCGGAGCAGGGAGCCTGATGCAGGACTCGATCCCAGGACCCCAGGATCATGACCTGAGTCGAAGGCAGACGCTTAACCGACTGAGCCACCCAGGCGCCCCTTTTCTTTTTTTTATTGTGGTGAAATACACGTAACATA
Source organism: Mirounga leonina (assembly GCF_011800145.1). NCBI lineage: Eukaryota > Metazoa > Chordata > Mammalia > Carnivora > Phocidae > Mirounga > Mirounga leonina. The sequence continues at coordinate 43,689,987 of NW_023270305.1, forward strand.
AACTTTACCGTCTTAACCATTTTTTTAAAGTAGGTCCCACGCCCAGCATGGAGCCCAAAATGGGGCCTGAACTCACAATCCTAAGATCAACACCTGAGCTGAGATCAAGAGTCAGATGCTTAACTGACTGAGCCACCCAGGTGTCCCCCTCCATCTTAACCATTTTTAAGGGTACAGTTCAGTGGTACTAATGCATTCATATTGTGTGCAACCATCACCACCATCCATCTCCATAACTCTTTTTTTTTTTCCCTAGGGAAAGAACTTTATTAACCTTGTTTCAAACTTTATTCCCAGGCTTCTTCAGCTTAATTAGCTGCAAAGAATGAATTGTGTATAAGCAAAAACTGAAAAGAGCTGCAGTGTCCAAGGGGCTTGGGCTTATTAGAGATCTACATTTTATCAGATCAATGAACAAAATTTTAAAAAGCAGTCATAATATAAAATAGGAGCTCCCAGTAACTTCTTCAAGTTTTACCTTCTTCAGAAGTTGACTCAATTCAGTTTGCTTCATTCTTGGAAGCTTCATCAAAATTCTCCATAAGATCTGGAACTTCATCATCATCATCCTCTCCAGTAGCAAGTGGTGCTTTTCCATCCACAGATTGTTTGGGCAGAGCTTCAGCCAGTCTTCTTAAACTAGTCAGACTGCACCAAGTTGGTTTAAGATACTGGGTAGCATTTCTGTCAGCTGCTTTGTCTCAGCATGGCCTGGAATGGTGAAAGTGTTCGCTGCCAGCGATGCCTGAACTTTGGGGTTGTTAAAGTGGATCACTGTTCCTTGGTTTGTGAACACATTCACTTCTTCAATACCAGAGATATTGTTTACCCCTAACTTCTTTAAGGAGAACTGAAGTTTTTTATCATCTGCTGTAGCCGTTCTATGAACCATCTTCTTTCGGCGAGCAGTTCCTTTCCCACCGATGCGCACTTGTGCTTGCAGTTTGGCGAGTTTCTCCTGGTTCATGATAGTTTCTTTCATCTTGTTGGAGTGGAAATGGGACCGCACGGGGGAATAGGGTTGGCGCTCAGGGGTCTCAGGCAGACCAGCTGAGATTAGGTACACACACGTGGGGACACAAGATGGCAGCTCCATCTCCATAACTCTTTTCATCTTGTAGAACGGAAACTCTCTACTTATTAAACAATAATTCCCCTTCTCCCCTCCCCCTAATCCTTGGCAACCACCATTATACTTTCTGTCTTTGTGATTTTGACTACTCTAAATATCTAGTATAAGTGGAATCATACAGTTTTTGTCATTTTGTGATTGGCTTATTTCACTTATATAATGCCCTCAAGGTTTGTCCAGGTTGTAGCATATGCAGAATGCCTTTCCTTTTTAAGGCTGAGTAATATTCCATTGTATATATCTATCACTTTTTGCTTATCCCTTCATCTGTTGATGGACACTTGGGTTGTTTCCATGTTTTAGCTACCGTGAGTAATGTTGCTATGAACATCGGTTTACAAATATCTCTTCAAGACCTTGCTTTCAATTCAATTGGGTATATACCCAGAAGCAGAATTGCTCAGCCGTATGGTAATTAAAAATTTTTTTTGAAAAACGACCATACTGTTTTCTACAGCAGCCATATCGGTTTACATTCCCACCAACTCTGCACAAATGTTCCAATTTCTCCACATTCTTGTCACTATTTGTTGTTTTCTTTTTTTTTTTTTTAAGATTTTATTTATTTATTTGGGAGAGAGAGAGTGCACACACGAACGGGGGAGGGTAGAGGGAGAAGCAGACTCCCTGTGGAGCAGGCAGCCCGATGCAGGACTCGATCCCAGGACCCTGGGATCACGACCTGAGCTGAAGGCAGATGTTTAACTGACTGAGCCACCCAGGCGTCCCTATTTGTTCTTTCCTCTCTCTCTTTTTTTTATTGTAGCCATCCTAATGGGTGTGAAGTAGAATCTCCATGCATTTTGACTTGTTTCCCTAATGCTTAGTGCTGTTGAGTATCTTTTCATGTGTTTATTGGCCATTCACATATCTTCTTTGAAAAAATTTCTAAGTCCTTTGCCCATTTTTGAATCAGGTTGTTTGTTTTCTGCTGTTGAGTTTTAGTTTTATATATATTCTGGGTATTAATCCTTTATCAGACATATGATTTGTATATATTTTCTCCCATTCTGCGGGTTGCTTTTTTACTCTGTTGATAGTGTCTTCGGATGCACAAAATTTTTTCATCTTTATGAAATCCAATTTGTCTATTTTTCTCTTGTTACCTGTGCTTTTGGGGTCATATCCAAGAAATCATTGCCAAATCCAATGTCTTAAAGCTTTGTCATATGTTTTCTTCTAAAAGTTTTATTACTTTAGGTCTTACATTTAGGTCCTTGATCCACTCTGATTTAATTTTTGTATATGGTGTTAGGTAAGGGCCCAACTTCATCCTTTTGCATTGTGGATATCCAGTTTTCACAGAATCATTTGTTGAAGAGACTGTCCTTGCCCCATTGAATGATCTTGGCACCGTTGTCAAAAATCATTTGACCACATAGAGGAAGGTTTATTTCTAGACCTTCTATTATATTCCATTGGTCTATATGTTTGTGTATATGCCAATTTCACACTGTTTTGATTACTGTAGCTTTGCAGTAAATTTTGAAATCAGTAAGTGAGTCCTCCAGATTCTTATTCTTTTTTAAAATTATTTTGGCTCTTTGGGATCCCTTAAGATTTCATATGAATTTTAGGATGTGTTTTTCTGTTTGTGCAAAAAACATCATTGGCATTTTGATTGCACTGATGTGTAGATCATTTTGGGTAGCATGACATTTTAACAATATGATGTCTTCCAATCCATGAACATGAAAAATTTATTTATTTGAGTCTTCTTTTAATTTCTTTCAGTAATGTTTCATAGTTCTCATTATACAAATCTTTCACCTCCTTGGTTAAGTGAATTCCTAAGTATTTTGTTGTTTTTGATGCTATTGTAAATGGAACTGTTTTTTTTTTAATTTTTATTGTTATGTTAATCACCATACATTACATCATTAGTTTTAGATGTAGTGAGTGTTCCATGATTCATTGTTTGTGCATAACACCCAGTGCTCCATGCAGAACGTGCCCTCCTTAATACCCATCACCAGGCTAACCCATCCTCCCACCCCCTTCCCCTCTAGAACCCTCAGTTTGTTTTTCAGAGTCCATCATCTCTCGTGGTTCGTCTCCCCCTCCGATTTCCCCCCCTTCATTCTTTCCCTCCTGCTATCTTCTTCTTCTTCTTCTTTTTTTCTTAACATATATTGCATTATTTGTTTCAGAGGTACAGATCTGAGATTCAACAGTCACAGCACAATTCACAGCGCTTACCAGAGCACATACCCTCCCCAGTGTCTATCACCCAGTCACCCCATCCCTCCCAACCCACCCCCCACTCCAGCAACCCTCAGTTTGTTTCCTGAGATTAAGAATTCCTCATATCAGTGAGGTCATATGATACATGTCTTTCTCTGATTGACTTATTTCACTCAGCATAACACCCTCCAGTTCCATCCACGTCGTTGCAAATGGCAAGATCTCATTCCTTTTGATGGCTGCATAATATTCCATTGTATATATATACCACATCTTCTTTATCCATTCATCTGTCGATGGACATCTTGGCTCTTTCCACAGTTTGGCTACTGTGGACATTGCTGCTATAAACATCGGGGTGCACGTACCCCTTCGGATCCCTACTTTTGTATCTTTGGGGTAAATACCCAGTAGTGCAATTGTTGGATCGTATGGCAGCTCTATTTTCAACTTTTTGAGGAACCTCCATACTGTTTTCCAGATTGGCTGCACCAGCTTGCATTCCCACCAACAGTGTAGGAGGGGTAAATGGAACTGTTTTTTATAATTTCCTTTACAGTTCGTTTGTTGTTCATATATAGAAACGCAGTTGATTTTTGTGTGTTGACTTTATATCCTGCTACTTTGCTGAATTCATTTATAGAAGAAAAATTTTTTTTATTTTTTAAAGATTTATTTATTTTAGAAAGAGAGAGAGAGAGTGCACATGAGTCAGGGGAGGGGCAGAGGGAGAGAATCTTTCAAGCAGACTCTCCACTGAGCCAGAAGCCCCATGTGGGGCTCGATCCCATTACCCATGAGACAATGACCTGAGCTGAAATCAAGAGTCAGACACTCAACCAACTGCACCACCTAGGCGCCCCTAGAAAAATCTTAAGTTAAACTTTTCATAATTGTAGATTCATATGTAGTTGTAAGAAATAATACTGAGAGGTCCCCTGTGTTCCTTATCTAGTTTTTCCTAATGGTGACATCTTGTAGAACTATTGTACAACATCACAACCAGGATATTGACATTGATACAATCTAGACCCAGAGCATTTCCATCACTACAAGGATCCCTCCTATTACACTTTTATACCCACATCTGTCTTGCATTCAGCTCCTTCCATAACCTGGGGTAATCACTAATTTGCTCAATCTTTCTATATTTTGTCAGTTCAAGAACGTTATATAAATGGAATCAGATGGTATGTTATCTTTTGGAATTGGCTTTTTTCATTTAGCTTAAGTGTCTGGAGATCCCCCTAGATTGTTACATGTACCAATAATTCAGTCCTTTTTATTGCTGAAGAGTGTTCCATAGTATGGATGTACCACAGTTTAACATTTTTTTAAAAAATAATCTCTACAACCAACATGGGACTTGAATTCAGGACCCTGAGATCAAGAGTCATATGCTCTACCAATTGAGCCAGCTAGGCGCCCCTGGACATACTACAGTTTAAATATTCACCCTTTGAAGAACATATAGGCTGATTCCAGTCTTTGGTTATTACAAATACAGCTTCGTGGAACATTGGTGCATATGTTTTTGTGTGAACAAAAGCTTTCATTTCTCTAGGACAAATAAATGTCCAAGTGCTATTGGGGTCGTATGGTAAATGCATGGTTAAATTTATAAGAAACTGCCAAATTGTTTTCCATAGTGCCTATGCCATTTTACATTCCTACCAGCAAAATATGAGTGATCCAGCTTCTCAGCATCCTTGCCAGTAATTGGAGTTTTCACTATTTTTTAATTTTAACCATTCTGATAATTGTATAGTGATAATTCACTGTGGTTTTAATTTGCACTTCTTTTATGGCTAATGAGGCCAAACATTTATTTCATGTGCTTACTTGCTATCTGTATTATCCTATTTGTTGAAATGCTTCAGGGTGTCTTTTGCCTTCTTTCTTTCTTTCTTTCGAGAGAGAGACACAGAGAGAGAGAGATCAGTTTGGGGGGGAGAGGTAGAGGAAGAGGGAGAATCTTAAGCAGGCTCCCTGCTCAGTGTGGAGCTTGATGTGGGACTCAATCTCACGACCCTGTGATCATGACCCGAGCCGAAATCAAGAGTCAGATGCTTAACCAACTGAGTAATCCAGGAATTCCTCTTTTGCCCATTTTCTAATTTGATTGGTTTTTCTTTATTAATTATTTGTTAACTGTTGTTTAACTCATTTATTTTTAATACTTTATTTATTTGACAGAGAGATAGAGAGCACAAGCAGGGAGTGAGGCAGGCAGAGGGCGAGGGAGAAACAGGCTCTCCGCTGAGCAGGGAGCCCTATGCAGGACTCCATCCCAGAACCCTGGGATCACGACCTGAGCCAAAGGCAGCAGCTTAACCAACTGAGCCACCAGGTGCCCCATTAACTCATATTTTTGCCAGTGGGTATGCAATTTCTTTAACACCATTTGTTGAAACAGCTATCTTTCCTCCATTGAATTGCTTTTGTGTTTTTGTAAAAAATCAGTTGGGCATATTTGTGTAGGTATCTATCTGGGTTCTCTATTCTGTGCCATTAATCTATGTGTCTATCCTTCTACCAACACCACAGTCTCGATTACTATGGCTATATACAGTAACTCCTAAAATCAGATAGCCTGACTTCCCCCATTGTATTCTTCTTCAAAATTGTTCTAGCTCTTCTAGTTACTTTGTTTTTCCATATAAACTTTAGAATAATGCTGTTTATATCTACAAAAATATTATGGAGATTTTGATAACAATTACATTAAACCTATATTTCAATTTGGGGAGAATCAACATCTTCACTACGTAGAATCTTCTAATCACAGAATTTCTCTCCAAAGAAGTATTTAGATCATCCTTGATTTCTTTCATCAGTGTTGTAGTTTTCAGCATACAAGTTCTGTATCTTTTTTTTGTTAGAAGCACACACAAGTGTTTCATATTTTTGGAGCAAACTTAAACGGTATTGTATTTTAAGTTGTGGTATCCATGTGTTCACTGATAGCATTCAGAAATACAATTAATTTTTGTATGTTTTTCCTTTATACTGCAACCTTGCCGAACTTTTGTATTAGTTCTAGTTTTTCTGTTGATTCCTTGAGATTTTCTATGAAGACAATTATGTCATATGCAAACAGGGACAGTTTTATTTCTTCTTCGTTGATCTGTATGCCTTTATTTTCTGCAATAATTTCCAGCACTGTTCTTGTTCCCAATCTTACAGAGAAAGCATTCGGTTTTTCACCATTAAGTATGATTTTATCTGTAGGCTCTTATAGATGCTCTTTACCACGTTGAGAAAGTTCTCTTCTCTTCCTATTTTTTGAGAGTTTTTATTTATGAATGGATGTTAAATTTTGTCAAATGCTTTTTCTACATTGATTAATATGACCATGTGATTTTTCTTCTTTACCTTGTTAATATGGTGAATTAGTCTGATTAATTTTCAGATGCTAAACCAGCCTTACATCCCTAGAATAAGTCCCATTTGGTTAAGGTATATAATTCTTTTTATGTCTTGCTTAATTCTATTTTCTTTTTTTTTTTTAAGATTTTATTTATTTATTTGATAGAGAGAGACACAGTGAGAGAGGGAACACAAGCAGGGGGAGTGTCAGAGGGGGAAGCAGTCTTCCTGCCAAGCAGGGAACCCCCGATGTGGGGCTCGATCCCAGGACCCTGGGACCATGACCTGAGCCGAAGGCAGACGCTTAATGACTGAGCCACTCAGGCACTCCTTAATTCTATTTTCTAATATTTTGTTAAGGATTTTGTATCTATACTTTTGAGAGTTACCAGTCTATACTTTTTTTATATTTGTCTAGTTTTGGTATCAGTAATATTAGCTTCATAAAATGAATTAGAGGGGAAATAAAACACATGATAATCTCAACTGATGCAGAAAAAATACTTGACAAAATTCAACATCCTTTCCTGATAAAAAACACTCAACAACTAAATAGACTGGAAGAGTTAAAATTGTTAAAATGTTAATAATTCTCCCCTCCCCCATTCTCTCTCTCTCAAAATAACTAAGTAAAATGTCAATAATTCCCAAAGTGATCTACACATTCAGTGCACAGGCAACAAAAGAAAAAACATACAGATTGGACTTTATCAAAATTAAAAACTTTTGTGCATCAAAGGACAGTATGAACAAAGTAAAAAGGTAACCCACAGAAGGGGAGAAAATATTTGCAAATTGTGTATCTGATAAGGTATTAATACCCAGAATATATAAAGAGCTCCTACAACTCAAAAACAAAACACCTAATTAAAACAATGGGCTAAAGACATAAATAGACATTTCTTCAAAGAAGAATATAGGTGACCAATAAGCACCGGACATTAGGAAAACAGAAACCAAGTAAGATACACTTTTTATGCATTAGGATAGCCATTATAAAAAAACAAAACAAAAACACCCTGAAAATAAGAAGTGTTGGTGAGGATATGGAAAAATTGGAACATTTGTGCATTGCTGGTAGGAATGGTACAGTCACTGTGGAAAATAATATGGCATTTCCTCAAGAAAGTAAACAGAATTGCCATATGATCTAGCAATCCCAATTCTAGGTACATACCCAAAAGAACTGAAAGCAAAGACTTGAACAGGTATTTGTACACTATGGTTCATAGCAGCATTGTTCACAATAGCCAAATGGTAAAAACCCAAACATTACCCTCAGGTAAATGGATAAGCAAAATACGGTATATACATACAATGGAATTTCATTCAGCCTTTAAAAAGCATGAAATTCTGATATATGCTACAACATAGATGAATCTTGAAGACATTATGCTAAGCGAAATAAGCCAGCCACGAAAGGGCAAAAATTGTATGATTCCACTTACATGAGGAAACTAAAGTAGTCAATTCATAGAGAAGGAAAGTCAGAAGAGTGGTTATCTGGGGCTATGGAGAATGAGGAATGGGTAGTTATTGCTTAATAGGTACTGAATTTCAGTTTGGGAGATGGAAAAGTTCTGGGAATGGATGGTGGTGATGGTTGCACAATAATGTGAATGTGCTTGATGCCACTGAACTGTACACTTAAAAATGTTTAAAATGGTAAATTTCGGGGCTCCTGAGTGGCTCAGTTGTTAAGTGTCTGCCTTTGGCTCAGGTCATGATCCCGGGGTCCTGGGATCGAGCCCCCGCATCAGGCTCCCTGCTCAGCGGGAAGCCTGCTTCTCCCTCTCCCACTCCCGCTGCTTGTGTTCCCTCTCTCACTGTCTCTCTCGCTGTCAAATAAATAAATAAAATCTTTAAAAAAAATAAAATGGTAAATTTCATGTTATGTATATATAATAAAAAAGTTGAACACACAATTTCTCATACAAAGTCATATACTCAAAGATATTTTTTTTCCCTTTAGTGGATTACTTAACATGAAGTAACCAGACGAGAATAATTGCTTGGCCATGTCTCAAAACTAGCTTTCCCTCTGATCAACAGTTCTTGGGACGCCCGCTCTGACTTCCTGCCCAAGGATCCATCTCACCCGTGACCTCAACAATTAGTAGTTGTCATTCAAGGCAGTCAGCTGACGGCAGCCACCACGAAGTCCATAAGGCTGGCATAAAAGTCTGCAGTTCACCACAATATATACTCTATCCAGACTCCCAAAGCAATGAAGGGAAAGGAGGAAGACCCTACAGGAGTTTAAAAACTTACTTCGGTCTCTACATCCAACTCTAACACAGGCATAATCCAAGCTAGATAAAGCAGAGGCTCTCAAACTTCAGCGTACACCTGAGTCATCTGAAAGGTCTGTTAAAACACAGGTTGCTGCCCATCCTACTCCCCAAAAGTAGGTTCTCATCCTGTAGGTCTGGGATGGGGCCCCCAAATTTGTAATTCCAGTAAGTTCCCAGGCAATGCTGCCAACTGCTGGGGACCACGCGTAAGAACCACTGAAGGGCATATTCAGAAGCATAATTCTGTCTGACCCCAAAGAAGGATCAAAGGGAGCAAGGAGAAATGTGAAGGGTGCTAAGCTGCCATTCTCCCCACCCCTCGCCCCTGTATTGTCATTTCTTAAATAAATACATTTTTTTCTAAACATTCAGCAAAATTGAAATGTAAACACCCAACTAGACACTGAACTTTATGGATGAAAAAAGTATCTATTCATAGTGATAGTTCAGTACCACCCATTACTTAGGATTTAGAAAGACATTTTCCATTGTCCTCTTTTTCTCTGTTTTCCTTGAGCTGGTTTGGGAACTTTAGAAAAAAAAAAAATTTGTGTGTGTGGTCAAAAGCTTTACTAGAGTCTTTAAGGTCTGTGATTCTATGAAAAAGCAACAAACAGCAAGCAATTGAGAGGGCAGAACCATAGTTGCATCCGAGCCAGGGGGAGGGTAGCACTGCCAGGGAGAGGAGAGGACCAGGGAGCTTCTCACAGGCAGCAGTCATCTGGTCCCCAATGAAAGAATTTCAATGAGGCAACAAAGAAACTCAGGACTTATTACAAAACACAGCACAGCCTCTGATTCCTCACCTGAACACAATTACTTGTCTAAACAGAGTCTGGCTGGACCCTCTGATCCTATCAAAGCTCATGGGTGTTATTTTTTTAAATGATTTGCCTTGAAGCTTTCATAAGAAATTCTCAGGGAATATTCTGCAGGGGTAAGAGAAGGGTGAAGGGGAAAGTCTTGTTACGTGTTGCTGGGCTGGCTAATATGGACTTATGATGCTGAAATGAATAGGCAGTAATTTTTCATGTTTACTCTCTAAAACTGCCACCATGAAACAAACCACCCTGAAAATATGTTTAGTGCCTCGGTTAAGGAAAAGTGGTAACAGTGTAAAATTAATTAGAATGATGTGATCCCCATATTTTCATAGGCATCTTCCCCAAGAACATAGCTAAGATTTTACTTTCCACCGATGGCAAGCGTCACAAACTCAGATAACTGTAGGGAACCAGCCAGTAACTTACAATAGTTGAAGAATATATATTGATAATTGAATATAACAAATTGAAAATAACTGACTATATAATAATTGAATAATAATAAATTGGAGTGATAAAAATCAAAGAAAATTCAAATGCCAGAAAGAAAATCAAACGTTATTTTTAACAAACTATGATTTAGGCATGTAACATAATACAAGCATTTATGACAGGAGAGATTATCAATTTGAAACTGACAAAATACAAATTAAAAAATAGGAACACTTAATTATTAAGGTTTTCGTGTAGCTCACAACATCTTAAACCTAAAACCAAGAATCTGACGTCATTTCCCTTGTACCAAGATGTCAATGTAGTTAGAGTTGCACACAATGTGTAATATGGAATTCTTCCCTGAATCTTTGAACCAAGAGCAGTATTTTTTTTAAGATCTTATTTATTTATCTGAGAGACAGAGAGAGAGAGATAGGGCACAAGTTGGGGGGGCCAGAGGCAGAGGGAGAAGCAGACTCACCGCTGATCCCAGGACCCCAGGATCATGACCTGAGCCGAAGGCAGACGCTTAATCCACTGAACCACCCAGGAGCTCCAATAGCAGTATTTTTTTAAATTGAGTTTCATAAGAGAAAACAACTCCTCTTAAACACAAACACTTTCAAACAAAAATAAAATTTTTGCATAGTGAGTTTTGAATTTAGGGTAATTCAAAGGTATTTGTGGAATTCTGTTCCTCCAATGTTATAATATTTAGCTTTTATACTTTCATTTGTAGCTATCCATTCACAGTATTGCTCTTAATTGAGAAATGTTAGCTTATTTTATTTTATTTTATTTTTTAAAGATTTTATTTATTTATTTATTTATTTATTTGAGACAGAGAGAACGAGAGAGAGAGCACATGAGAGGGGGGAGGGTCAGAGGGAGAAGCAGGCTCCTTGCTGAGCAGGGAGCCCGATGCGGGACTCGATCCAGGGACTCCAGGATCATGACCTGAGCCAAAGGCAGTCGCTTAACCAACTGAGCCACCCAGGCGCCCGAGAAATGTTAGCTTATTTTAATAAAGTATAAAATCAAAGAGCCTGTCTTAGAATTCAGTCTTAAATTCCATCATTTGGGGAATTAAGTTAAGACCTTAATTTTCATTGTTGGAAACTTCAGCATATGAAAATGATCCAGATTATTCCTTGCCAAATGTTTGCCAAAAAACATGTATTTACTAAAATGGGAGAACTGAATCATATAAATGTGGTACTCCCTGTGAATACCCCTGTAAAGAAATATTTGCAGTATCTACTTGAGCTGTAATTTAACCAGAAAAGCCAAATCTTTCAGCCATTCTTCACTGGTAAACTGAGGCAAAGATTTTCTCTTGGATGACAAGTACAAATTGATTTCTCTTAACAACTGAAAAAACATTTTCAGTCCTAAACTGCATATAGGATACTAGAGTTGTACAAACCATGAATCCTGCAAAGCCTTGAAATACCTAAAGTTCAAGAATCAGTATTCAGTTTATGGTGATAATTACTATACGCATTGCATTTTTAAGCCTTTGGACTAAAATTATTCGTAGTGAAATCTGCAATAAACAGATTATTTTTTTTAATTTTTTAAAGATTTTATTTATTTATTTATTTGAGAGAGAGAGCGCATGAGCAGGGGGGAGAGGTAGAGGGAGAAGCAGACTCCCTGCTGAGCAGGGAGCCTGATGTGGGACTTGATCCCAGGACCCTGAGATCATGACCTGAGCTGAAGGCAGACATTTAACCGAATGAGCCACCCAGGCACCCTACAATAAACAAATTATTAAATTCATATCTTGTCCTTTCACCATGTCACAAAAATGCCCAATGTTAACCTAAACTATTTATTATTCCAGGAGCATTATCTATCATCAAGCTAATATATTTTTAACCTATTTTCATTAAATTTTGACAGACTTTTCTAACACACATAAATGAGTCATTTGATACTGGCCTTTTCCTGGGTGACAAATCCAAAAGTTCTTCGACCCCATTAAAATTTTCAGACACCACAGATATTTCTGTGTGATATTATCTATATATAGGTTTTCATGAGCTTAAATTGAAAATGCCATAAATACTTTAAATTTGAAATGTAATCTGCCTCTAAGTTCTCAGTCATATATTCAAGATGCTATGAGATAGTATTTCCAATAATATTGACATTTTTTTACATTTCTTTCCATTTGAGGTACATAATTTCTGCTCTACTCAAAAGGCATTGCTTTAGGAACTTACCATCTATATAAGGTATTGATACCAGGAATTTTTTTTTTTTTTTTTACCAAATAAATAAATACATATCATAGTGGCATCCTTATTGAATTCCCATCAAAAACAAACCTTATTATATCTTTTCTAAATACTAGTCACGGTGCTATGTGGAGTTGGTTTTAAAATGACATCTTAGGGATGCCTGGGTGGCTCAGTCAGTTAACTGTGTGCCTTCAGCTCAGGTCATGATCTCAGGGTCCTGGGATTGAGTCCTGGATCCAGAGTCCTGCTCAGCGGGGAGTCTGCTTCTCCCTCTACCCCTCCTCCCTGCTCCTGTGTGTTCCCACTCTCAAATAAATAAATAAAATCTTAAAAAAAAAAAAATGGCATCTTAATTTGCATTCTTTTTTTTTTTTTTTTTTAAGATTTTATCCATTTATTTGAGAGAGAGAGACACACAAGCCGGAGGAGGGAACACAAGCCGGGGGAGTGGGAGAGGGAGAAGCAGGCTTCCCGCCTAGCAGGGAGCCGATGCGGGGCTTGATCCCAGGCTCGATCCCAGGACCCGGGGACCAGGACCCCGGGATCAGGACCTGAGCCAAAGGCAGACGCTTAACGACTGAGCCGCTCAGGCGCCCCTAATTTGCATTCTTTTGACACAAACACACTTTGTTTGCATACTAAAACATGGGAATATTCTTTACTTACACACACACACACACACACACACAAATCTCTTTCCTTTTTTTTTTTTTAATAATAAAAAGGCCTTCTTTCCCCACTTTTGATAGGCAAGTGGATCTAAAATATACAGTCTTCCCTTCTTAAAGCTACAGGGGACAAACAGCAGCACAAGTAAAATCGAAAAATGACTATGGATACTTTGCCTAGATTTGGGAGTAAGAGGGAATGGTGGGGATGGTCTAAGTGGAGAGAACATGTCTCTCTCAAAGTGACAGGTGCTCCCCAACTCCAGCCTCTTGCAGCCATGTGCTAATGTAATCTCAGTGTTTTCAGAGCTTCCAAGTCTTTAAACACGGGAAATGCAGATCTGTGAATGCTTGTGGGTTTACATGAAGCTGCTTTATTTCAAAGTGTTGGCAACTAATTAAAAAATATATAAAACACTGTGAGGGTCCAACAAATGTCCACAGCCCATTAATTTGGGACATTCCCTTCAATCCATCCTCCCCTAACCCATCATGAGATTTAAATCCTACCAACATCAATCTATATTCTTAGTAAAACTAGTAAAGTAAGCAATAGTCTTTTCACACAAAAAGGCCTCCCGTCTTTGGCTGTAGCTTCACAGTGTTCTACCCAGTGTTCTACCAAACCTTGGTTAACTGCCCAGAACTCCCAGTTGCATCTAAAAAGCCTAACTTTTTTGTTTTTGCTTTTTTAATGTCCTTACCTCCTTTTTGTTATCCAAACTGCTCTTGTTCTAAGAAAACTGAGCTCAAAATGGAGCTGTTTAGCTCTTTTAAACTATGCCTATAGAGATAAACAAACAAGAAAACTCCTGGGATGAGAAATTCCTATTCTGTTTCTATAGCCTGTTCATGTCAAAAATCTTAAATACATGGCACATATTCTAGTTCTTTACCTGAGAAGCAATTAGCCATTCCATCTCCATAAAAAGTGAAAAAATCAATAGAACAAAAATGTTGAAGCAACTATGTCATTTATTTTTTTATTTAAAAAAATTTTTTTAAGATTTTATTTATTTATTTGACAGAGAGAAAGAAAGCACAAGCAGGTGGAGCGGCAGGCAGATGGAGAGGGAGAAGCAGACTCCCCACTGAGCGTGGAGCCCCAGTTGGGGTTAGATCCCACAACCCTGAAATCCTGACCTGAGCCAAATCAAGAGTTGGACGCTTAACCGACTGAACCACCAGGCATCCTGCAACTATGTCATTCAAAATAAAGAATGGATGAAAACATTTTTAAGGAAGTAGGGATTTTGCATGTCATATTCTCTAATCATTCAATAAAATTCCAAATAATAAAAAGATTTTTAAAAAATCACAAATACTTGGAAATTAACATACTACTAAATAATCTTTGTATCAAAGAAGTCATAAGTGAAATTACAAACCATTTAAAAGATGATGAAAAGGAGAAAATTTTAGAGGAATGAACTATACCATTTTAGGAGCTAAAATAGTCCTCGGGGGAAATTTTAAAGCCTTAAGTGCCTTCCTCATTAAATAGGGTTTTTTTTTTTAAATGTAAAGGAATTATTTATTCAAAATAAGGGAAAAGGATAAAAAGGAAAAAACGTTAGGAAGCAGGAATTAATACAGATAAACTTAAGAATAACTTTAAAAGATAATAGCAAGGATATATAAATACAAAAGCTTGTTCTCTGAAAGAACAAGAGAACAAAACTAATTTTGGCAGAGTGGAGAAGGATGAAGAGGGTTGAATAAAATGCATAGGATCAGAAATAAGCAAAGGAATATCAAAGAGCTTTAGTAAACTGCAAGAGAATATCACATGCAATTCCACGGCAAGAAATTTAAAAACCAAAAGAAAATGAATAACTTCTTAGCAAGGTATAAATTACAAATTATAAAAATTGACTCCAGAAGTAGAATAGAAAATTTGAATAGATGAATCACTATAAAAGAGAAAAACTCATGTGTGTTGTATCTATATATGATACATATATGTGAGCATGAAGAAAAGAATAGCAACATATATTGCTACACACTCACACTGCTAAGATTGTATACATTACATTGCTAATATAAAATTACATTGCTAAGATGTGGAATATAAAAAGGGAAAGATTAATCAAAACATAACTATTAAAAAGTATCAGTATCTAGGGCACCTGGGTGGCTCAGTCAGTTAAGCACCCAACACTTACTTTTGGCTCATGTCATGATCTCAGGGTTGTGAGATCTAGCCCCATGTCAGGCTCTGTTGCTGGGTGTGGAGCCTACTTAAGATTTTCTCTCTGCCTCTTCTTTCTCTCTCTCTCTCCTTTAAAAACAATTGCTTGGTCTCCTATTCCATTCTCTTTTTTTTTTTTTTTTAAGATTTTATTTATTTGACAGAGAGAGACACAGCAAGAGAGGGAACACAAGCAGAGGGAGTGGGAGAGGGAGAAGCAGGCTTCCCGTTGAGCAAAGAGCCTGATGTGGGGCTTGATCCCAGGACCCTGGGATCATGACCTGAGCCGAAGGCAGACGCCCAATGACTCAGCCACCCAGGCGCCCCTATTCCATTCTCTTTTGCCATTTTAATTTTTATACTATCATTTTATTGAAGTGTTGAGAACTCTTAAATATTGTCTTTTCAAGTTTCTGAAATCTACCTAAGTGTTCGTTGTAATAACAGTAATTACCATCTGACACTTAGCACGAAGCAGACAATATGCTCAATAATTTAATTATCTCATTTAATCCTCAAACCCTGTGAGGTAGGTACTATTATTAGACCAATTTTACAGATGAGGGAACTGAATTTAGAGGAGTCTGTGCTCTTAGTACACTCTATTGCTATAAAACTAATGGTTAAAAACCCCAACGAAACAAAACTACAGCAAACTGGCAATATATGCAATGAAATAAAGCATGGTAACACCTTCATTCAATGATTATGAGATATCATGTAGAGGTGCCCAAATTTTGGATCAAATAATGTTAATGTTTATACAATTTGTAGTACTGGTAATCATAAGGTGTTTGCAGATGGCAAAGGGTAAATAACATTTGTATAGTCATGGCTAAACAGACCTGGGTGACATGTAGTAAATAAGAGAAATTTTTTAAATTTCTAAGCAGTTTTGAAAAAAATGGGATGCATATTTGTTAGAATACAGGCTGAGCTGGTATAACAATGGCGCCAAAATAAGATGGCTCAAATAAGATCAGTGTATGTTTCTTTCTCAATTAATTGTCTAGACACAGGCTTAGCTTTGTTCTGTGATGCTAAGCCCCCAGGTTCCTCCCACCTTGTTGCTTGCATTCTCTTTGTCTGCATAGTTGAAGTTAGCAGTCTGCCTTCCAGTCCACGTGCAGAAAGAAAGAGGAGGGGAGAGCAAACCCAATCTTCTCAAAGCATGCTTTCTCAACAAAGACAATATCACCTTCAAGGGGGCAAAAGCTGGTGCATGAGGAATAGAAGGGCAAAAAAAAAAATTAGTGTTTTCGTAGATAAAGCACATATATTCATATAAAGTGAATAAACAGATATACAGTGTATCTGTAGTATTAAATTTTTATGGAGGAAATTGGTGGGGGGAAGCCTAAAAAGGCTCCTCATGGCAGTGATAATAAAAAAAGGTTGAGAAACTGTGTTAAAGGCAAGTACCAGGGGCACCTGGGTGACTCAGTCGGTTTAGCATCTGCCTTCGGCTTGGGTCATGATCTCAGGGTCCTGGGATGAAGCCCTGCGTTGGGCTCCTGCTCAGTCAGGAGCCTGCTTCTCCCTCTTGCTCTGCATCTCCCCTCCATTTGTTCTCGCTCTCAAATAAATAAATAAATTTCTTAAAAAAAAAAAAAAAGGCAAGGGCGCCTGGGTGGCTCAGTTGGTTAAGCGACTGCCTTCGGCTCAGGTCATGATCCTGGAGTCCCGGGATCGAGTTCCGCATCGGGCTCCTTGCTTGGCAGGGAGTCTGCTTCTCCCTCTGACCTTCCTCCCTCTCATGCTCTCTGTCTCTCATTCTCTCTCTCTCAAATAAATAAATAAAATCTTTAAAAAAATAAAAAAATAAAAAATAAAAAAAAGGGCAAGTACCAAAAGTTGCACACATCTCTTCTGCTCCAAGAACTTAATCACAAAGGTAAACCAGCTGCTAGGGAAGCTAGGAAACAGACACTAATACACTGGCTACTGACCCAGAGTAAACTCTTCCCATTTGAGCCTCTTCATAAGGCTACGTGAGTGTTCTCATGACATGACAGTTGATTTCTCTCACAGAATCCAAGAGACTACAGTGGAAACAGCAATGTCTTTATGACCAAGCCTTGGAATCCACACACAACCACTTCACCACTTATACATAGGTATACAGACCAATCCTGATATAAGGTGGGAGGAACCTATATAAGGGTGTGACTACCAGGAGGCTGGGTCTGGGGATCATCTAGGAGATTGGCTTTTTATTTGGAGTATAATCAGAAGTTCCCGTATTTGTATAACTGGAAAAGTCATTCAGGTTAAATTCTAGTTTTCCTTCAAGGCCCTGATGAAATGTTAACTTCCTAGCCAGAATTCATTGCTTCCTACTTTGTGATTCTACATCACATTTTTCTCACCTCTGGTGCAATACCTATTACACTGTATGATGGCTCACTATGTACCAGGCTGTCTCTCCAATGAGAATACAAAACTGAGGTTTACTTATTTTGATGCCCTCCAAGCTCAGTGTTGAACTTAAAAAAAAATTTCAGCCACTGTCAGTTTCTGGTAGGGAAACCAGTCTGGGACCAAGGTAAGAAGCCTTCTAAGTTATCTATTTAGCTCATCAATGATTTGCCTTATATACCTAAACAACTTGCTTAAAACAAGCCAGTAACCTAGCAAACAAAACAAACCCAGAATACAAATTTATTCATTTCAATTATCTTCTCTGTCCACCAGAATTTTCATATAGATAACTTTACAGGAGCAGGCAAATTAAAAATCTCAACATCGCTAGGTGAGTTTTATAGGAGAAAATGTGTGATCCAATGGAAAGCCATCTTTGTGTAGATCATGCCTTTCCATATTATCTAATTTCAGCCTTTCATTGCTGTTGAACTATTATACTTTATTAGTTTGTACTGAAGAAAAGTTAGAGTGATGTAAAATAACTCTTGCCTCTAGGCATATAAATTCTGTCTGGTGGAGGTTCAAGTGACTCCCCTCTACCCTGAAAGAGGCCAATTCTGCTTTCATTTGCATTTTCCTCATCTATAAATATGTCTGTTCTTTGGCTTCTCCCTTTGAACTGGCTGTAACATCTTCCTGGTTCTCTCATTTAATTAATGAGTTAAATAAAATCTTCAACATTTGTAAACTTTATATTTGTTTTTTTTTAAAGATTTTATTTATTCATTTATTTGAGAGAGTGAGAGAGAGAGAGAGAGAGCACATGAGAGGGGGGAGGGTCAGAGGGAGAAGCAGACTCCCCGCCGAGCAGGGGCCCGATGCGGGACTCGATCCCGTGACTCCAGGATCATGACCTGAGCCGAAGGCAGTCGCTTAACCAACTGAGCCACCCAGGCGCCCCGTAAACTTTATATTTGTATGAGAATCATGATTTTTACCTATTCTTTTAAAATTGTCCTTCAACAGCCCATATATACAGGACAAGAGGGATTGGTTGGGTGATCTTAACCAAAATGAAAAAGCACAGACCAGAATTACACAAACGTGGACTCAAATCCCAGCTCTCTGATGCACTTGGGACCACGGCACTTCGCACCTGCAGAAACACCCCATTCACACTGCAGTATCTACGAACGGGGCTTCCCTGCACGGCACTCCGCACAGGTCTACACTGCCCATGTGGCATTGCCACTTCCTCCACGAGAGCAATTTGTGTGCATCATGTGTGTCCCAGCGGAGAGCCTGTCCCTTGTCTTTGCCTTGGTGATGGATGAGATGTTTTATGAACCAATAAAACATCTATATGTGCTTCACTGTCATAATTAAGCAAACAGCATGGGAGTAGAAATGAATAAGGGAAAGCGATAAGAAGGGCCTTTAAGTGTTAACAGCTTTGGTCAGCACTGTCCAACAGAATGTTTTGTAATGATGGAAATGTTCTAGATCTGTGCTGTCCAGTATGGTAGCCACTACCCCCCACAGGTGGTTATTGAGCACTTGAAATGTCGTTAGTGTGACTGAGGAACTGAATTTTTAATTTTAATCTAATTTTAATCAACTTACATTTAAATACATGTGGCTAGTGGCTACCACATTGGACAACACAGGTATTGCTACTAGTAGAAAGAAAAATTTCTAGACTCAGAAAAATGGGAGATGTAGGCTTCTCAAGCTTTTTGGTGCAAGGACCTACATATTTAAAAAGCACTGACAAGATCTCATTCTTTTTTTACAGCTGAGTAATATTTCATTATATATATGTACTACCTCTTCTTTAGCCATTCATCTATCAATGGACACTTGGGTTGCTTCCATATCTCGGCTATTGTAAATAATGTTGCAAGAGGGGGTGCCTGGGTGGCTCAGTCACTAAGCGTCTGCCTTCGGCTCAGGTTATGATCCCAGGGTCCTGGGATCACCCCTGCATCGGGCTCCCTGCTCCGCGGGAAGCCTGCTTCTCCCTTTCCCACTCCCCCTGCTTGTGTTCCCTCTCTCACTGTGTCTCTCTCTATCAAATAAATAAATAAAATCTTTAAAAAAAAAATGCTGCAATAGGAGGGATGGGTGAAATAGATAAAGGGGATTAAGAGGTATAAACTTCCAGTTATAGAATAAATAAGTCACAGAGATGAAAAATACATCATAGGGAATATAGTCAATAATATTGTAATGACATTGTATGGTGATAGATGATGACAACACATATGGTGAGCAAGGAATAATGTATAAAATTGTCAAATCAATATGCTGTACACCTGAAACTAATATAATATTGTGTCAATTATATTTCAATAATAAAAAAATTGCAACACACACAAAAGTAATAGAAAAATAAATAAAAACCACTGAAACTCCAAAGAACTTTTATTTATGTGGGTTATATCTACCAGCAATCATTATCTTAAGAGAAATAGAAATTTAAAAATATTTATTAGTCCATTTAGAAATGATAATAAACCCATTATTTTAGGGAAAAATGTATTTTCCAAAACAAAAAATAAATTAGTGAAAAGAGTGGCACTGCTTTATATTTCTGCCTTTAGGCTATTGCAATATCACATAACCTCTGGAAAACTCCACTGTATGCTCATAAGAAAAAAGGCAAATATCACATCAATATTATTATGGAAAAGGTCTCAGGAACTCCCTGAGACTGCACTTTGAGAACAATTCATCTAGCTATAGGGTAAGTAACAGCAATGGTTTACTGATACAAAATGTTGCACTTTGAGAACCATTCATCTAGCTATAGGATAAGTAACAGCAATGGTTTACTGATACAAATGTTTAGATACTCCCTTTCCTAGGGCCACTCTCCAACCCTGTTGCAGACAGCCCCATAGCAGCAGGTTACCATTCAAGGGCAAGGATACAGCAGGAGGCAGAAGATAAGGAAGTTAAGTGAAAGCCTATAGAGTAAACTGTGGGATCTTAGTCCCTGTGCAGAAAAGAATTCTCATAGCAGGCCTGAGACCTCTATCCTTTGAAAGGTCTGCTTGCAAAGTTAACTCTTGGCTGGAATCTAGGAACTTTGATTTCAGAAAGGATCCCACCATTCCCTGATAAGAGTTGTTTAATATACCTAATCATAGTTGGCACAAACAGTGTAGTTTATGCTGAACACCTGCTTTCCCTGGGAGTCCAGAATTTTGGTTGGTACGTGCTAGGCAGAGGGTGCCTATGTGAACAGTCCCCAATAAAAATCTTGGGTGTGGAGTCTCTAATGAGCTCCCTTGTTAGATAACACTTCACACATGTAGTCACAATTCAGTAATGAAGGGATTAAGCATCTCCTGTGTGACTCTACAGCAAGAAGATTCTGGAAGTTTCTGCCTTGTTTCCTCTGGACTTCACTCCATGTTCCTTTTCTTTTTGCTGATTTTGCTTTGAAGCCTTTCACGAAAATAAATTATAACTGTGAGTATGACCACATGGTGAGTCCTGTGAAACTTCCTAGTGAATCACTGAGCCTGGAGGTGATCTTGGGGACTCTTGACACAGTCCCTTTCATTGGCCCTGCTCCCAGCATGTCAACACCCAGGATTATATCCCACACTGCAGAGGACTGGAGGCTTCTCTCTGAAGAAACTGAAAAATGAAGAGAAAAAAAAGGACTACAAAGGGTAGAAACAACGCAAAAAGCAAAGGGAAGTCCCAAAATAAAACTACAATGAATATCTTTAAAAAGATAAGAAAATATACAGCATTGATAAAGAGTAGAATGCTATAAAAAGAAGCAATTGGAACAAGAAACAGCAATATGAAATTGAAAATATAATAAATTGAAATTCTGAGTAAAATGGCTAGGAGATAGTGTTGAAAACTTGCCCAGAGAAGTTGGGGGGTAAAAACAGAGAGAAAGAGATGAAAAACAAAAGAGAAAAGATAGGAAAATTGAAGGATCAATCCAGGAGGTCCAAAATTCCAACTAAGAAAAAAAGAGAACAGAATAAATGGAAGGAAGAAATTTTTAAAGCAAATTTCAGCACACTACAAAAAACACAAGAGGCATCAGGCTGTGAGAGCTCACCAAGTGCAGAGCACAATGAATGAAAAAAAGAATCACATCAAGGTCACCAAATCATCAAATTTCAGGATACCAAAGAGAAGATTCTAAAAAGCTTTCAGAAAGGAAAAACAACCCATAAAGGGATATGAGACTTAATGATACCAGATTTCTACACAGTAATACTGACAACAGACACTCTAAAATTAAATCTTAATCATTCTGAGGAAAAACCTAGAATGTCATATTCAGCCAAACTATAATTCAACACCCCAGCCATGAAGAAAAACATTTTAAGACATACAAGGACTTTGAAAATTTCTTTTCTTAGAGTGTAACTGTACTAAGTGCTTGAGCAAAATGATTGAGTCAACCAATAGGATCTAGGTAACAAGATCCAAAACAGGAAAGAGGTAAACCAGGACTAGAGCTATGCACCAAACCTAGAGGACTTTATCTTTTAGTCCTTCTATTCAGAATTCCATTTTGGCTATCACATGTTTATTTTCATTGAACACTTTCTTGTTCTCTGATTGTTTCTTTCCATAGCATCCAAATCCTATTTTATGGGTACAGTCTCTTTTCTTAACTCTTTAAAGATACTAATCTCTAGGTTGGTTGCAAACCTAGAAACAGACCAGATGTACGTGAAGAATGACACCTATAGGAAGGAAGTCTTATGGAAAAAATGAAGTTGATAAGATTCTTGTAATTGTTTGAGCATTTGACAGCATTTGAGTACTTGGAAAAAGCCATAGATTTGACAGAAAATTAGGTAAGTGGAAAAAAAAAAAAAATCTTTATCTTTTGGCTCAAAGGCTAGTCATATTTACCTAATCATAATAATATAAAACCTAACTATTGATTTAACTAAATATTGAGATAAAATCTCAATTGAGAGGATGGAGGAAGTGGAAATAGAACAGAGAGAGAGAGTAAAGGCATTAAATCCTCACCATAAAGTATCAATTCTCAATTTACAAAAAAATAAAATAAATAATATCTAAATCATTTAAGTCAAGAAATAGTTATAAAGTATACTTTTACTTTAAGACTTTAGGAGGTAAATACTAGAAGAAAAAATTACCAGTTGAAAGTGGTTGCCGTAACAGGGAGAAACAAGGACTTAAGACAAATGAACATGTGTCTCATATTTTTGTGGCAAGTTGTAAAGAACTGCTTTATTTTGTTCAACTATATGTGTGTGTGTGTGTGTGTGTATATATATATGTATATTTGATTTTAAAGTAAAATTTAAAAAAAAATTGGGGCACCTGGGTGGCTCAGTTGGTTAAGCAATGGACTTTGGATTTCATTTCTGATCAGGTCATGATCTCAGGGTGGTGAGATTGAGCCCCAAGTTGGGCTCTGTGCTCAACATGGAGTCTGCTTGTCCCTCTCCTTCAGCCCGTTTGCGCTCTCTCTTTCTCTTGCAAATAAATAAATAAAATATTTTTTAAAAATAATTTAATGATATTTAAACTGGAAGCTTTTACAATTCCATACGCCATGTTCAAGTACACTAAGTGGTTTCCTCTTCATTCAGCAAAAGCGCCTGTATTCAACACCCCAACCATGAAGAAGACTCTTCCTTTAATTGTTTTGATTAAGGTCCATCTCCTTTCTTTATACTCTCTCTATGTTCTAACCACTTTTTAAAAAAAAACCTTTTATTGAGGCACCTGGGTGGCTCAGTCAGTTAAGTATCTGTCTTTGGCTCAGATCATTATTTCAGAGTCCAGAGATGGAGCAGGGAGCCTGCTTCTCCCTCTCCCTCTGGCTGCCACTCCCCCGGCTTGTGCTCTCTCTCTCTCTCTCTGTCAAATAAATACATAAAATCTTAAAAAAAAAAAACAACAACCTTTTCTTGAGGATGCTCCCTATGTACTGATATGAAAAAAATCTCCATGATACACTGTTGAATGGAAAAAGCAAAGGAAATAAATGGCAAATATATCCAAGAAGGGAAAAATGTAGATCTGTTTTGACTCGGATATGCATAAAATATCTCTGGAATGATAAGCAGTAAACTAGTAATAATGCTTACCCAGGGTAGGTGAATTGGAGAAATGGGAATTGAGGAGATGAGGAACAGGGGAAAGAGGGAAACTTCATTGTATAACATTATTTTTTACGTTTTGATCTTTAACCCTGTAAAATCACTGACTACTCAAAAAATATATTTTTTTTAATTTAAAAAAATACACCTTTTTATACTCTTTATCTTGGTACAAAATTACACACAAAATTAAAATATCACACATTGAACTTGCACACTTACATGCCAACTTCAGAACTTAATTACCAGGCTTTTAATCACTACATAAATGAATCTATTAACCTGTATTAAAATTACAAAGGCTCAGATAAAATAGAAAGAGTAAACCTTGGGGATAAGCAGGGACATATGGATAATCCCCATTTATCTCTAGGGATTTGATGATTATTTGAAAGACAGAATGGTTTCAATGCCTACATATGTAAATATAGTCTTTGCTTTTTTCCTTCTTTAAACCTAGCTCCTTCTTTAAACCTAGCTCCTTCTTTAAACCTAGAGTTTTTAAACTTTACTAAGCAGAATTTCTCTCCAAGTGACAAGGCTGAATATTAAATCAAGCATAGTCTTTACTATACTTCAGAATCTTCTTATACTTCTTTTAACCAAAATGGAAAACTCTTCATACTTTTTAAGTATTCTTTTTTTTACCCTGATATTATATTATGACCATCTTTTGATTTTGTCAATTTTTTCTACAGCATGATTAGTAATGGCTGCATATGTTTACATTACATTAATATATCAACCATAATATATTAATCAACATATTAACATATTATATATTATTATGTTATAATACAATGTCATATAATACAATATATATTAACATATTATAATACAATATCAATATTACATTGTATTAATATATTAATTAATATATTACATTGTATAGATATTCTCTGACTTAAATTATTTTACCATTTCCCTATTTTGGGACCTTGAGTGTTTTCAAAGTTTCACCATCATAAGCAACATTGCAACAAATATCCAAGTAACTAACCCTATGTACATATCCATTATTATTTCCTTAGAGTAAATTCTTAGAGGTAGAATTGCTGGGTCAAAACGTATCTAAAAATTCAAGAATTTTAACAACAATGGCCAAAATGCCCTCCAAAAACCTACTTAACTGTTAATGGGAAACTAAATATACTTAAGGGAAATGACAGGATGCTTTACTGATTCAGTGTGTGAGTCTTCAGGTACCCCAATGAATCCCCAAATCTCAAACTGCGAAATGTTGCACACGTAACATGTCAAAAAGTCAAAAAAGAGGCCTATTGAACCTTGACATTAAAACCATAGCTCTTGGGCGCCTGGGTGGCTCAGTTGGTTAAGCGACTGCCTTTGGCTCAGGTCATGATCCTGGAGTCCCGGGATCCAGTCCCATATCGGGCTCCCTGCTCGGCGGGGAGTCTGCTTCTCCCTCTGACCCTCCCCACTCTCATGCTCTCTCTATCTCATTCTCTCTCTCAAATAAATGAATAAAATCTTAAAAAAAAAAAAAAAAACCATAGCTCTTACATGAATGCTGCAAGAAATGTAGGCTTCAGAGAAAGGGGAAAAAGAACTCTTAGCAATGACATATCACTGAAAAATGGCAGACTCGAGTTCTCAAAGCCTTCCAATTTAATGTCATTCTAAAAGTCACAGTATTTCCTGTTAGTTATAATATTCAAAATTATTAAAGCATTTTTTGTCATCACATCCATATCTTAAAGGAGAAAATGCCATAAAAGTTTCTGCTGGTGCTGACATTTCAATGGAGAAAAATAAAATTTTTAACACAACCAATAAGCCCCACACTCCCTGAAGTTGCATACTCAACACCATAATTTAACACCGTTCAAAATTTGGAACCTGAATATGTAGTTGTGGGTCAAAGCAGGCCTAAGTAAACTGGGATAAAATAATCTTTCAAAATTGATGACTCAAAACACTGTGCATGGGTTTTTCTTTTATTTTTCTGTATTTTGTAGAATTTCCTTAATAAAAGAAAGTGCATAAACATAAATTAAGAAAGCTCAAACTTATTATTTAGGAATCAAAGTGTGGGTGTTGCATTCAAACGATTACCCTGACATTAAAAACTATTTTTGGATGAGATACAGCATATTATAAAATTGTAGAAATCATGAGAAACATAATGTAACTTTCTTAAAAAAGAGCAATCCCAACAAATTCTTTAAACCATACTCTTCTCATAGAACAAAAAACTAAGTTTTCCTCACCACCACAAAACGTCCCCAGAGGCAAAAGGTAAAGAATCACTGCACGTGATAGCTCACTCATCTCCCCTCTCTAAAGTACACTTAAAGTTCAAAAAATATATATATTTGATTGCAATTAAAAAGGCACCTTTGTTTCAAAAAAAACTTGAGGTTCAAATAAGAAGTTACTAAGAATCATGGTTACTAGGGACAGCAAAACACTACCCAAGTCCTTTAAGCATATGCAAAAAAAAAAAAAAAAAGGATATACAGAAAAGATGAATTAAGGGTGCCTTTTGATTTTACAAGACAATTCACAGCAACATTCACAACTGTAAAAGGACGTATTTCAAGTACTTACACTTTTCCTAATTACTAAATAAAAGAGAGCAACATTTTTATTTTCCAACGCCCTAATAAGAACAATAATTACAGTATTCTCCGATCTCCAATATGCTCTCATTTTAAAAAAATCCATAATCTTCTGATCCTTGGTAGGCAGCAAACTAAATTCCAGCACCTTTTTCTCAAGCCAGGAATTCCTTTCCCTAATCCTTAAGGAATAAGAAATAGACACTCCTTTTCAACTCAAACCAATAAACGGGGTCTTGGGAAAGAGCAGAGCAAGCTGAAACAATGTCACCAGAGCTTAGATCTAGAAAGGAGCGCCAAGAATGCATGACAGAACACTGGACGTTGCGTTCTGCAAAATGTCTATCATTCTCCTCTCTCGGCTCGCACAAAGGCCACAAAGATTGGGAGAGGGCAGTACAGTACCGATACGGGGTTGTCAGAGCAATTCACTTAACAACTCTAAGCGTCGTTTGAGTCTGCTCCAGCGAGAGGACCGGACGTAGACTCGGGCCACCGGGGGAAAAGAGCTGATGCTGCTACGGAGAGCAGCCCGGCCCCCCGCCCCCTCCCCCCGGCTGGGATGTGACCAGTATCCTAACAGGTATGCAGCTCGCCTTTCTGGGGACTCTTGGAATGTACAAATCGCTGCAATAAACAGCCGGGCCGGGCTAGTGTCCGCAGGCAGCGCTGGGAGCCGGGGCGTGACAAATTCCCCGCGGCTGTCAAGTGGACTGGGGGCGGGGCCGCACGCGCTATTTACACCATTCCAAAGTCTGGAACCTGGGTATGTAGTTGTGGGTGAAAGCAAACCTAAGCAAACTGGAAAAGCAAAATCCCTCAAAACTGATGACTCAAAAAAAATTTTTTTTGATGACTCAAAACACTATCCATGGTTTTTCTTTTCTGTACTTTGAGAAATTCCTTTCATTAAGAAATCTATTACTCTAAAATAAGAAAGCTCAAACTTATTATTTAAGGAACAAAAGTGTCAATGTTGCATTCAAAGAACTACTTCCCTGAGATCAAAAACTACTTTTGGATGAGATACAGCGTATTATGCAATGCTACAAAGTGATTTTTTTAAAGGGCAATCTTTAAAAAGAGCTCCAGCTCGTGGGATCTGTTTCTCTGATTTTGAAGACGCCTCATCACCACTGCGCCGTGTCCCTGCAGTGTAAAGGATCGTTTACTTAATCGTGCTCTCCCAAGACCCGCCCGCACAGCGCCGCGTCCACAGAGCCTGTCCAGACCCGGGAAAGAGCTGCTGGGACCGCGAAGCCGAGCGACAAGTGCCCGTGAGGCGTCCCACGGCTGTTCGCTGACCGTCTGGAGTCTCCGCACACACAACTTGCGCAGCGCTTAAGACCGGCCTACTCGGGGAGTGACAGTAAAGGGGGGGAGGAGGGGAAGCGGAATTTGGACCCGAACCCCGTGACACGAGGATGCCTTGGCACGGACCCTGTCGGCCCGCCGGCCCTCGCCAGCCCAACCACTGCCAATAGCCCCAGAGGACGCAGCAGGGCAGGGAGCCCAGGGGGCAAAGGAAGCGCTCACCGCTTCAGATGGTCCGAAGCCCGCCGAGCTGCGGTGGTCGCGGAGACCAAACTAGGCGCCGTAGCCGCTGCTGCAGCCCGGGTTGTAGCCCCGGCAGGAACCGGATCCCGGGGCATCGCCGGCGGCTCCCACAGCACTCGCGCGGCTCCCAGAGCTAGGCGCACGCCGCCTCTTCCGCCACCCGGCACAGGGCTCCCCGGAGCGGCCCGCCCACCCCCGAGGAGGGCCAATGGGCGTGGAGCGCGGGAAGCCGGGGGCGGGGCGCGAGAGGCCTGGCAGCCCAGCGACGCTGTCAGGCTGAGAGGTCCTAGCCCACCCGCCGGGAGCAGTCCAGGTTTCTGAGTCCCCCGCCTTGGACTCGTGTGGAGAGGGCAGGGGACGCACATTCCGCAGATAAAAGATCTATGAGAGTCTGAGATGTTCGGGACACACTTCTGATTTTGCAGGGTCTCTTTCTTTCTCTTTTTAGACTTCTTCGTCCGCTGTTTACGGAAAACCAGCCAGTGTTTGGAGACGCACTGGAATGAGAAACAGTGCCTACTTTCAGGGATCTCCCAATCAGTCGGGTGGAGGAGCAGATAAGGAAACAGGTAACTAGGAGAGCCCTCATGAGATGCATTCCAAAATCAAAAGTCATGTTTTGCAATGGGGGGATGTGGGGAGGAGATAGGGGGGATTCTGCTAGGAGAGAACTAAAAGGCTTGTTACTCTGCAATACTTGTAGCCATGATTCACAGTGCGGAACAGTGCGTACATCTTTCTCGTTTTCTTTTTTTCTTAATGACATCCAGATAATATGCACGACAGTTAAATATTTCAACAGCATCAAAAATACATGATATACAATGAAAAGAAAATTCCATTATCCACTGCTCCCTCCCCCAATTTTCTTTCCTGTTAGAATATCACTGCTAACTAATTTGTTGTATGTCCTTTCAAAGTCACTGTGCAGTAAATATATATGTAATATATATGCTGTGTATGTTATATATATACATACTCTTCGCCCAATCTCCTCTCTCCTCCCTTCCCCCCCCCCCCCGGCCCGGTACTCTACACAGTTTTGCCACCTTGGTTTTCTTCACTTAACACTATATTTTGGACAACTTTTATTATTTGTGCTGATTACATAGTATTTCATCAAATTATTGTTTCAAGTTTTTCCTATTCTTTTGCTTTTACAAACAGTGCTATGGTCAGTAGTTATATTCTTATTTATAGCCATTTGGCATGTGAACAAATGTCTGTCTAGGCTAAATAACTAGGTGTTGAAGGCTAGATCCTAAGGTATGGACTTTAAAAATTCTGATAAATGTTGCCACACTGCTCTCCATACAGTTTGTGTCAGTTTATGCTCCCACAGCAATTTATCGGGGTTTCTGTTTCCTCACATCTCTCTATACAGTATGTTATCAAACTTAATTTTTAAAAATTGCCATTCTGTGAACTGTCTGCTCATATCCTTTGCCCATTTTTCTGTTCAACTGTTGGTCTTTT
Source organism: Mirounga leonina (assembly GCF_011800145.1). NCBI lineage: Eukaryota > Metazoa > Chordata > Mammalia > Carnivora > Phocidae > Mirounga > Mirounga leonina. The sequence goes on from NW_023270305.1 coordinate 43,719,434, forward strand.
TTTTCCTTTATTGTTGGGGATATATGTATATAAAATATATATATAATATATATGTAAATAAACTTATTTATTTATCTATCCCTCTCTACATATAAATAAAATTAGTCCATTGTGAATAAATTGTTTATCTTCCCCCCCTTGTCTTTGGTTTTGTTTATTGTATTTTTTGCAATGAATTGTTTATTTTCATATAGTCACATAAATTGATTTTTATTTATGTTTCTAGGTTTTTTTTAATCTTAGAAAGGCTGTAACTACCCCCAAATTAAGAAAGATTCTTCCACGTTTCCTTCTAGTATGTTTGATATCTATACAATTAATCCATAATGTAGATAATCTACAATAAAAATAATATATATTATAATAAAGAAATAAATCAGAGCAAAGGATATGATCTGATAATTCTCCAAAGAGGATATCCAAATGCCGAATAAACACATGCAAAGATGTTTCTAGCATCAGTAGCCATCAACAAAACGAAAATCAATACCACAATGAGATACCACCTCACACCCACCAGAATGGCTATAATCAAAAAGACAGATAATAACAAATGTTGGTGTCTTAGTCTATTTGAGTTACTATAACAAAAATATCATAGCCTGGATGGCTTAAACAACAAACATTTCTTTCTTACAGTACTGAAGGCTGGGAAGTCCAAATTCAAGGCACTGGGCAGATTCTGTGTCTGGTGAAGACCTGCTTCCTGGTTCAAAACTGTTTTCTCACCACATGGCAGACGGGGTGAGGAGACTCTCTGGGGTCTCTTTTAAAGGGCACTAATACCATGCATGAAGGCTCCACCTTTATGACCTGAATATCTCCCAAAAGTCCCACCTCCAAATACCATCACATTGGGGATTAGGTTTCAACATATGAATTTTTGGAAGATGTAGACCTTTCGGTCTGTAGCAGCTGGCAGGTGTTACGAACTGACTTATGTCCCCCCAAATTCATACATTGAGGCCGTAACCCCAATGTGACTGTATTTGGAGATAAGATCTTTAGAGAGGTAATTAAGATGAAATGAGGTCATAAGGTTGGGACCCTAATCTAATGTGACTGGTAGGCTTAAAAAAAAAAGGAAGAGACACTAGAGACATGCATGGCTACATACAGAAAAGGCTATGTGAGCACACAACAATAATGTGACTATCTGTAAGCCAAGGAGAGAAACCTCAGGAAAAACCAAACTTGTTGACATCTTGATCCAGAACTTGCAGCCTCCAGAACTATGAGAAAATAAATTTCTGTTGTTTAAGACGCCCAGCCTGTGGTATTTTGTTTTGGCAGCCCTAGAAAACTAATGCAGCAAAAATGTGAAGAAATCAGAGCCCTCATACACTACTGGTGGGAATGTAAAATGATGCAGTCACTTGGAAAACACTCTGGGTAGTTCCTCAGTGAAACATAGAGTTACCAACCATATGACCCAGCAATTGCCCTCCTACATATATACCCCAAAACATATCCACACAAAAACTTGTACATGAATGTTTGTAGCAAAATTATTCATAATAGGCAAAAAGTGGAGACAACCCACATGCCCATCAACTGATGAATGGATAAAGAAATGTGATATAACTATATAATGGGATGTTATTTGGCAATAAAAAGGAGTGAATGACTGATACATGCTATAAGATGGGTGAACCTTGAAATTGTTATGCTAAGTGAAAGAAGCCAGTCATTAAGGACCATGTATTATGTGATTCCATTTATATGAAATGTCCAGAACAGGCAAATCTATAGAAACAGAAAGATTCATGTTTGTCTAGGTGTGGGGTGGGATGGAGGGATTATGGGGTAAAGGCTAGAGGTATAGGGTTTCTTTTTAGGGTAATGAAATGTTCTAAAATTTATTGTGGAGATGATTGCATAGCTCTCTGAATATACTAAAATTCATTGAATTGTACACTTTCAATGGATCAATAGTATGGTATGTGAATTATATCTCAATAAATGTGTTAAAACAAAATCAGTACCCAGACTTAACTGGACAAGAGGTCAAAGTATATGATCAAATATCCCATACATGGAAAAACTCAGAGAAGTAAATTTTGGGGAAATGAATAGCTTTGCTGCGAGGTTAATTGAAAATCACAAAGGAGAATGTTGGCAGAGCTAAACAAAATGGATAAACTCATAAGTTGATAAAATTACTTATTAGGACAACTGTTGATGAACATACTGAGGCAAACACAAAATCTATGAGATTTTTCATGTTTGTCCCATAATCTACATTTGGGAATATATTCCCTCAAAACAATCCAAGCGAGAAAACCAATTTCCACTAAATGTTTATAGCACCACTCTTTATAATGAAAAATGAAACTGGAAATACCTCAAGTACCTGATAATTTGGAGGGTGTTTATTAAAGTGGGAAGCCTGGGCTGCATTCGTAAATGGGAAAGTACATCCAAAATAATGAGGAAAGTAGAATTCAAATGAGTTTGGGAATGCTGATAAGTGTACATAAATAAACATACACTGTTGAGTATAATAAGGAGGAAATGTAGTATTAATTGGCACCAGGATTCCTCTTAGAAAGAAACTGTCTTGGGGCGACTAGGTGGCTCAGTTGTTAAGCGTCTGCCTTTGGCTCCGGTCAGGATCCCGGAGTTCTGGGATGGAGCCCCGCATTGGGCTCCCTGCTCAGCGGGAAGCCTTGCTTCTCCTTCTCCCTCTGCCATTCCCCCTGCTCATGCTCTCTCTGTCTCTCTCAAATAAATTAATAAAATCTTTAAAAATAATAATAATAAATAAATAACAAAATTCTCATTTGTTCTAAAAGTATTGATCCCCATCCACAGACTAAAACAGAATGGATGGATCCTGGCTAAGGCCCTGTCATGGCAAAATCCAGTGGAAGTGATGTTCAGGTACACCCTGGCTAATGGCTGGGGAATGGAAATAAATGTGTAAGATGGAAAAATTTATACCCATTCTCTCTTAGCAGTAAGGCCTGAAAGGACGTAGTTAGGCTGTCCCATTATGGAAACATTGTTCTATGTGTTCTGCATTAAAGTGTTATTAGAGCAAAAATATGATCAAATATTCAAGAAGGCTGGTCTGTGGAAAAAGTTCAAAAGAACCAATGTGTAAATGACTCTCAGTGAGCGCGTTGAAGTTCTTAATTGCCCAACTCCAGAATTCATGACTTCCACTGACATAGCCAGAGGAAGGTTACTAACCAGGCCTAATTTACAGATGACAGGTCTGTGACAGAAGGCCTAGAAGTGATTTTCCCAAGGTTATAGAGCAAGCCAGAGGGTGAGCCGAAAATAGAACCGTACCTCACACTCCCATGCAGGCTATATGATAACTTGTGTACTGTCAGCAAAAAGTTGAGGAATGACTGTCCTGGAGAGGTTAGCATAGTTTTATGGCTAAAAGAGCCTTGCTCAACAATTGCAAATGCTACTTGACAACAGGAAATGACCTATTTAATCCTATAAATAGTAACAATGTAGACAATTAAGCAAAAGTTTCAGGAAAAAAAATTACTTTTTGACAATAGCAAAATTTTAAAAATGCACAGCTCCATGATCATGAAGCCACTACTTAGGTAATGCATACACTTTAGTGAGAGTCGGTCTCTTCCTCTAAAGACTAGACTTTTGGACGATAACTCTCAACACTGTAGTACCAGCAAGTTTATGGGATCTGGCAGAACTGCCTAAACATTTTCAGAAGTGTAGGATTTTTTCTGGATTTCTGGAAGGGTAGGACTTTAGGCCTCAGTGATAATGTTCTGTAAGTTTCTTTACTGAATTAACAGAACTGGAAAGTACAATGGGATAGTCAGGTAGTTAGAGCCCCAGGGCTTAGCCACTCAATTTATGTTTCTTGGGTACCCAGGCTGTGGAGGGATTGCTTAGCCAGCTACTATGCTATACTTGAGCTACTGTTACCATATTTTTAGGAAAGACACCAAAAGCTAGTATCACTGTTAGGTGACCCTTCTCTAGAGTAGATTTTTACATTGCACTGACCTAGTCAACAAAAAGCTTTACAAATTTATGTTTTCAGGATTGTTGCTAATCCCATTCCCACTTTTCAGAAAGATTCTTCTTGATGATTGCTGTGCCGGGTTAATACGTTTGGGCCAGCTCTAAGAGAATATCACACTCACAGACTATGGACTTCTTGACTGCAAGTTTCCATCCCTTCACATAAGAGGCTGCACTATTACTGTTTAGCTCAGTGCTTCGGTGGTTCCTTCTACAAGACCCTGACCAAAAAGATAAAATCTAAATGTACAGTAGAAGAAACAAAGTGATACGTCCAGCAACTATTTCTCAGAGAACTCTCACTTAACTGGCAAGAGTGGTGGAAGCCAGTCCCCTTTCCATGGCATAACATCATCTCTGAAACCATCTTACAGATCAAAGTGTCCGCTGATAAAATCAGGATTATTAGAAGTGTTACCTTTTGCAGGCAATATTTTATTAATATATTAATAAGCCAATTATTGTGAGGTGCAGGAAAAATCCAAACATCCAAATTTGCATGAAATTTTTTGGCTCTTTCAGTCTCTTTTAGCATAAATATTTTGGCTGCTACCAGTTTTTGTTTTTTTTTCCTTTTAAGCAGCACAGTGATATAGGTTAGGACTTTCTGGGTTAAATACACATAAATACATAGATTAAATACATTTGGGATGGAAAGTCAATCTAGTGTTATTCAGAATATTTTTTGAGCATTTATGCCCATTCTGTCTAAATTCTGGCTATACACAGGATTTGTCTCTGCTCACCAAAACAGGTAGCCTATGTTTCACACAAAAGGAAGAGAAATCTGAAAAGCTCCAAAGAGTCAACAGTGTATCCTAGTCACCCCTTTGCTTACTTCTACTCCTCCCTTCTCAGTTGGACCCATGCTCTGTTGTCTAGTTCTGTTTTATTATGAACCTTCTGTATGCACAGTTCCAACATATGGACTATTTTATTTTTATTTTTTTTATTTTTAAAGATTTTGTTTATTTATTTGACACACAGAGAGATAGAGAACACAAGCAGGGGGGAGCGGCAGGCAGAGGGAGAAGCAGGCTCCCCGCTGAGCAGGGAGCCTGATGCGGGACTCGATCCCAGGACCCTGGAATCATGACCTGAGCCGAAGGCAGACGCTTAACCGACTGAGCCACCCAGGCGTCCCTCAACATATGGACTATTTTAATTGATTTCACATATTCATCCATTTATTCACCAAGATTTTTGTCACTCCAGGGGACATAAGCATCCTCTACGCTTTTTTTTAAAGATTTTATTTATTTGTCAGAGAAAGAGCACGAGCAAGGGGAGCAGCAGGCAGAGGGAGAAGCAGACTCCCCGTTGAGCAAGGAGCCCAATGCAGGACTCGACCCCAGGAACCCAGGATGATGACTTGAGCTGAATGCAGATGCTTAACTGACTGAGCCACCCAAGCATCCCAAGCATCCTCTACCCTTAATAAGGCTGCAGTTGTATGAGAGAGATAGCCACCATGACAAACACAACATAAGAATATATGAAATAAGGGGCACCTGGGTGGCTCAGTCGTTAAGCGTCCTGGGATCAAGCCCCACATTGGGCTCCCTACTCTGCAGGAAGCCTACTTCTCACTCTCCCACTCCCCCTGCTTGTGTTCCCTCTCTCGCTGTCTCTCTCTCTCTGTCAAATAAAATCTTTAAAAAAAAAAAAAGAATATATGAAATAAGTGCTAGAAGTAAGCTTTGGGGTCAGAAAGACTTAAGTTCAAATCCAGCTCTGCTATTCACTAACCAAGTGACCTTGATTGAATTATTGAACCTCACTGAGTTTCAGTGTCACCCTCCAGGAAAATGAGTTTGGCAGTTCTCTTTCAAGATGGCCCTCAGGGATCCTGATATTCATGTGTCTGTATAATCCCCCTGCCTCAAATGTGGGCTTGACCTAGTGACTTGCTTCCAAAAAGAGAACACTACAAAAGTGATAAGATGTGACTTCCATGATGAGGATTCAAAAGACTGACTTCTGTCCTCCTGGCTTTTCTCTCTTGCCTTCTTAGCTTATGTACTTTAATGAAGCAAGCTGCCATGTTGGAGACCCCACATGGCAAAGAATGGAGAGAGGCCTCCAGCCAACAGCCAGCAAGGAACTGAATCCTGCCAGCATGCATGTAAGTGAGCCTGGAAGCAAATCCTTTCCCAGAAGGAAATCCTTTCCCGATAGGGGATTGCCATGACCATAGCCCAGTGTGATCCTTGGTTATAGCCTATGTAGCCGGGGACCCGGCTAAGCGAGCCTGAGCTCTTGACCTTACAGAAATGAAGAGATAATAAATGTTGAAAGCCACTAAATTTTGGGGGTACTGTGTTACAAAGCTATAGATAGCTAGTACAATGGGATAACACGTTCCTTGAAGAATTACCATGAGGATCAGAATGTATATGAGGATTAGAAGAATGACAATAATGATAATGACCAGGACAACAGGGGATCCCAGGGGATCTAAGCTTAAATTAAGATTCAGAACCTGGTGAAATGCTGCTATTGTGAAGTTATTTTTAGTGCTTGAACCCCCTGAGGAGTACAAGAGAGAAGAAAATATGAAGAACAGGGTATCATATTTTCTCAATCAGGCCCAGACTATGTCTGACTCTGTTAGAAAGGGGCTTGTGAGCAGAGCTAAAGTAGCAGGTTTGTGAGAGCCAGTGAACAAGAAACGGTGCGCGGGGGCCCAGGTGACAAAGTTTCACCAAGAATTGGGGAGAGGGTCATTCTCCCACTTCTGCTCAGATTGGAGTATGGCTAAGGCTATAACCTGAAGTCAAGGGATAATGCAGTTGTTCAACTCAAGATTCCTGCCTTGGGAGCATGGAGCGTAGGCCCAGGGAGGAAGGGTTTTCATGAGGGACACTGGCCCCAGTGGAGGTGACAAGGCCCTCCTTCTTCTACTGAGATTGGCCCATAGCTATTTCTATGTCTGTGGTTGGTGAACAGTAATACAGACTATGGGAAAGGAACATAAGCACACTTGGTGCTGGGCAGCCTCTGAGGAGGGAAGTTGACCATATGCCAGTGCAATTGGGTTATAGGTGTCTTAAAGGACATGCAGAGTTCCGACAGGCAAAGAAAGATAAACAGACATTCCAAACTAAGGGAACAGCACATGTAAAGATTCAGAGCTGTGAACAGAAATCATTTCCTTACAGAAAAGTAAGTAGTCCTGGGTGATCAGAGAAAGGAGTACAAACTAGTTAACATCTCCCATTCTGATTCTGATTTAGTTTCTAGACCAGTGATTTCAGACTTTGGGTGTTGGTTTCCCTTTACATTCTTAAAAATTAATGGTGACCTCAAAGAGCTTTTATGTGGATAATATTTTTTGAATATTTACTGTATTAGAAATTAAAACAGATAACTTTTTCAAATATTTAGTTTGAAAACATCTAAAATAATGATAATAAACCTATTAATATAAATAACATATTTTTTGGAGAATTAACTATATTTCCTAAAACACAACAGAAATAAGTGAGAAGAATGGCATTCTTTTACATTTTTGAAGATCTTTTTCACGTCTGGTTTGATAGAAGGCAGCTGAATTTTCGTATCTATTTCTGCATCGATCTCTTGCAATCTCACACATCACATCACCTCTGGAAAAGGGTACTCGATGTTTGTGAGAGAAGCACAAAGTAGGTTTTCATTCATGAAAACACTTTGATCTCCCAGGCCCCCCAGAAGATTTCGGGGGACCCACAGAAGTCCCTGGGCCACACGTTGAAAATCATTGCCCTAGAGCAAGAGCAGTAGATGTTCCTGAGAGAAAAAGCCAGAATTTACAAATGTAGTCATTGGTGATGAGAATACAATTAATATCGATAGCTCACATTTCTTGAGCCCTTACTGTGTGCTCTTCTTAAGCACTCACCAGAACCAAAGAAGCGGTTATAATTATATTGTCCAGATGAGGACAAAGAAGTGAGGTCATTTGCCCAAGTTTCCATAGGTTGTGAGCAGTGGTGAAGCTGGGCTATGGACGCAGGCAGGCTGGCTCCAGAGCCTGTGCTCACCACTGTACTGTCCTGCCTCTCTCGGGGACAAAGACCTGCAGTAAAAATCACAAAGGATTGAGTCATCCCACTCAGCCACCCCTTCTCCCCTCCTTTCCCTGCCATTTTAGATTTCAATGCTCTTTTCTCTTTCCCTGCGTGTTTCGGGAACTCATATTCCTTTTCGCTCTGCAGTAAGTCCTTGTACGTTGCCCGTTGTTCATTTTTCCCCCCACTCCACAGAAGCTGCTCTCTCTAAAGGCACCAATGACCTTATAATGACCAGATTCAGTGGCTGCTTTTCAGGCCTCATCCTCCTTGCTCTTTGAGACATGGGATATTATTATTATTATTTTTCAAAGATTTTATTTATTTTTCAACAGAGAGAGAGAGAGACAGCGAGAGAGGGAACACAAGCAGTGGGAGAGGGAGAAGCAGGCTTCCCGCTGAGCAGGGAGCCCGATGTGGGACTCGATCCCAGGACCCTGGGATCAGGACCTGAGCCGAAGGCAGACGCTTAACGACTGAGCCACCCAGGCACTCAAGACATGGGATATTATTAGCCATTTTCTTTTTTATTAAGATTCTTGCCTCTATTGGTTATTCTGACACCAGGCACTTCTATTTCTGTCAACCGCTTCTCTACTAAGTTCTTTTCAGAAAATTCTTGATGAGATCCTTTTCCTTGGCCTGTCCCTTAAACGTCTTCCTTCTTCAGTGTTAGGTCCTAGGCTCCTCTTTCTTCTCATTCTATAACTTCTCCAACTGCCACATCATTTATCTCCATGGCTTTAATTACTAAATATATACTATTGACACCCAAAGACATTACTTACAGCCCAGCCCTCTGTCATATGTCCAAATGATGCCTGGACATTTCTCAGGCACCTTAAAACGTCCAAATCCATTAGGATGGATCATCTCTCCCTTCAAAGTGATCACTCCTCCCTCCTGTGGTCTCTGATCCAGGGAATTACACCACCATCCTGTGAGCCAGATGCTTGGGAGTCATTCCAAACTTCTCCTACCTCACCCCTACCTAGGATCTGCCCCGTGGTTCTTCTGGATCTACCTCTGGAACATTACTGAAATGTCCCTGACCCTAGCTCGGACCTTCCTCTTCTCCTACCTGGATCATTACACAAGCCTCATTGGTAGCGCACTTTCTTCTGGTTGTGGCTGCTGACAATTCATCCACAGCAGCAGGAGTTGCTCCTCTGCGCGACTGTAGGAACTGTCATTACATCAGATCCTATATTATTGGTACTCCCTGGCCTTGTGCAGCACTCAGGCTTTGTACACACTGATGTTGAAATATGCCTTCTAAGTCCTGTGCGTGACTAGGTCACTCCATAGCCTGAAACCACTCTCATGATTCCCTGTTGCCTTCAGGATAAAGCCCAAACCCCAACACACTGTTCCATTTATTATGGCTATGTAATAAACTACTCTAAACGTAGCAGGGTAAGACACTAACCACTTCGTTAGACTTGTGGATTCTGTGGGTCAGAGATTTGGAGAGGGCACAGGAGGAATGATTTGTCTCTGCTCCTTGATGTTTAGGGCCTTATCTGGGGGTGTCTCCATAGCTGGTGACTGGGACCATCTGAAGGCTCATTCCCTCCCACATCTGGAATCTGGGCTATGTGGAGATTAGGCCTGATGACTAGAGCACCTACATGTAGCCTCTCCTTCATGGTTTCCTCATAGCTTGGTGGCCTCCTGCCTTACATGACATTTCAGAGTTCCAAGTACAAGTGCTCTAGCAAATAAGGTGGAAGCTACATAACCTTTTTAGGGTTCACACAGGGTCATGTCTAAGTTCTGTTGGTTATAGGCAAATGTGTCCAGATTCAAGGTGAGGGGACATAGACTTTACCTCTCCATTGAAAGAGTATCAGGTCATACTGTAGATGAGCATATGAGATGGGAGGCATTGTGGTCATCTATGGAAAATACAATCTGTGACACAAACTATACCAAACCTTGACAACAAGCCCAGTCTCCCCACTTGCCATCTCTCCTTGACTGCTGTACTCTGGTCACACAAACTTCTGGCTGCTCCCTTCTGCACCTGTTGCTTCCTCTACCTGCAAACTCCTACACCTCCTTTAAGAGTTAGCTCAAGGGTCACTTACTAAAGGCAGACTTAGGCAGACATAAATTAAAAAGAAATAATCCTGTAAGGTTTCAAGCAAGAAAAAAACCCAGGTGGCTTTAGAGAGTTAAATCACATTTCGGGAATGGCAAAAGAATAGAGATAAGGAACCCTCAAACAAAATAGAATCCAGGAATAGACACAAGGATACACTAGAATTTCTTATTTGACATATGGGTGGGAGGGAAGAGATAGATGCCCAAACACTCATGAAAGAAAGCCTCATCTTGTAGGCATTGGAAAAGTAGACATTTGTCAGACATCCCTCTTATTTCCCCTTGAGTTATCTGCTGTGGGTATGCTCCTCCCAGCTTGCCCCATCTCTACCTGGGGCTCCTGGACACATCCCCCACAGATTCTGCCCCTTCGATATACACACCACCACCGCACAAGGCCGTCTAAGTGCATTCCACTCTACTGAAGAATTGGGGGAAATGACAGGAAATCACAGTGTAGGGAGGGGAACTTAGGAGCTGAGTGCAAAATAAGATTTTTTTTTTTTCCAGAAAACACCTATGATGTTTATTTAACATGTGAACAGTATTTATTTAACATGTATTTATTGAGTATCTTCTATGTATCAGGTGCAGTTCTAGGTACTGGGGATAGAATGATGTAGCAGATGGTGTTATGGTTCCACCCTGATACCTTGGGCCTTAGAGTGCACCCTATCCCACTTCTAATCATCAGGGTCTGCATCTTTTTGCCTGTTGACTTTCTTCAGCAGCCAGAACATGGCATGGCCATGGGCGAATGGGTTCCTCAGGCCAAGAGTACAGAAGAATTAACATACCCTAGAAACAGCCATTATTTGGTGACCAACAGGAGTTGGTGTGTGAATATCTCAGCAACCACACCCCCCAGGGTGTATTGTTGGAGGCCCAGTTTCCTCTGCAGGATGCAGCTGGAGTTACACAGAGTGAGGACCTGTGGATAATGCATCCTTTATTGATGGCCTTCTCATCCCTGCCTCACTTCTCCACACTCCTGCTGGTATTCCTTGGCAGCGTGGCTCATGGAAGCAATCACACTCAAACTACCTCAGGTCTACCTCTAGGGAAACCCAAACTAAGGTAAATAATTAAAAAATACTTTAAAAAGGCCAAGTCCTGACCTTGTGAAAATAAACAATAAATAAGTAAACAAATGAATATATGAGTTTAAGAAAGGAGCAATGCTATGAAGAAAAACAAAGCAAGGTAAAGGATAGAGAGAGTGATTAGTGGGTGCAAGAGGAAGGGATACGATTTAGATAGAATGATCAAGGAGGGGCGCCTGGGTGGCTCAGATGGTTAAGCGTCTGCCTTCGGCTCAGGTCATGATCCCAGGGTCCTGGGATCGAGTCCCGCATCGGGCTCCCTGCTAGGCGGGGAGCCTGCTTCTCCCTCTGCCTCTCTCTCTCTGTCTCTAATGAATAAATAAATAAAATCTTTAAAAAAAAAAAAAAAAAGAATGATCAAGGAAAGAGCTTCTGAGGAGGTAACATTTGGGAGAGGCTTAAATGAAGCCAGGGAGGGAGCATTGTAAATGTTTAGTAGAAGAACATTCTTGGCAAAGGGCAAAGAAACAAGAATGGTTCCAGTGTTTGAAATACAGCAAGAAGGCCAGTGGGGGGCCCTTTCCTCTTCTCCATCTACACTTATTCCTTTGGTGATGCCAACCAGTCTTGTGGGTTTGAACACTGTCTTTCAACTCTCATAGTCATATCTCAGCTGGACCTCTTTCCTGGAATCCACACTCATAAATCTAACTACTTGTCTCCATTTGGATGTCTAACAGACATCTCAAACTTAACATGTCCAAAGCCAAAATCCTAGTCTTCTCCCCAAACTTTCTCCTGCCACTGAGATGTCTTCCCCCATCTCAGTAAATGGGCAAATTCATCCCTCCAGTCTCCCATGTCATGACCATGGGGTCACCTTTGACTCTTCTCATTCACCTCTCTCATCTAAGCTAGCAGCAAATCCTGTCAGTTCTGCCTTGAAAATATATCCAGAATCCAGTTACTTCTCACCACCTTCACTGCTGCCATCTCGGTCCAGGCCCCCATCATCCCTGCCTTACTGGTCTCCCTCTTGGGCCCCTTGCTTCTCCTATAGTTTATTCCCACCCAGCAACAGAAGAAATCCTTTTTTTTCTTTTTTTAAAGATTTTATTTATGTATTTGACGGAGAGAGACACAGTGAGAGAGGGAACACAAGCAGGGGGAGCGGGAGAGGGAGAAGTAGGCTTCCCACCGAGCAGGGAGCCCGATGCGGGGCTTGATCCCAGGACCCTGGGATCATGACCTGAGCCGAAGGCAGACGCTTAACCGACTGAGCCACCCAGGCGCCCCCAGAAGAAATCCTTTTAAAATGAAGTCAGATCATCTAACTCAGAGTAAAAGCCAAAATTCTTACAATGAGGGGCGCCTGGGTGGCTCAGTCGGTTAAGCGACTGCCTTCGACTCAGGTCATGATTCTGGAGTCCCGGGGTCGAGTCCCGCATCGGGCTCCCTGCTCAGCGGGGAGTCTGCTTCTCCCTCTGACCCTCCTCCCTCTCGTGCTCTCTGTCTCTCATTCTCTCTCGCAAATAAATAAATAAAATCTTTAAAAAAAAAAAATTCTTACAATGACCTACCAGATGCTACACTTATGTACACTCCCACTTACCTCAGTGCTTACTCCCTGCCTTTTGCTTACTTCATTCCAGCCACGTGAGCCTTTCTTGCTTTTCCTTAGATATGCCAGGCTCATTTCCATTTCAGGACCTTTGCACTTGCTATTCTCTCTACTTAGAATGCTCTTCCCCCAGTTATCTTTCACCTCCTTCAGCTCAAGTGTCTCCTTCTAAGGGATATCCTCCCTGCCCAAGGCCACTGGCCAGAGGGACAAATGGGGCCTTGAAATCCAGCCTCAGTACATGACACACAGTATGCACTCAATCAGTATTTGTTGAATAAATGAAAGAATGGACAAAAGAAGGAACTATTAAATCGGACACACAGGACTCCTGATTCGGTATAAATCCTTAAAAAGGAAAGGCATTTTTTGACTTGTGTATCTAGAGCACTCTCACACTGGTGTCAGAGTCTCGCACTATTATGTAGAGTGCTGCTAGTTCCTCTCCCCTTTCTTGGCTCACAGGTTGTGCTCATTCTGGCTTGCTGAGAAAAAGAAACCCAGTGGCTCTTTATGGTCTTTCGTCAGCTGCACAAAGACTTGGCCAAGGCTGTGGAGATTACTATAATGTTCTTTGTGACTGGATTACATTCTTAGCCTAGAACCACCTCTTCCTTGGTTTGTATAAAGGAACAGGAAAGGGGGTTGTATTATCCTTCTCTCTTTTTTTTTTTTTAATTTTATTTGACAGAGAGAGAGAGACAGCAAGAGAGGGAACACAAGCAGAGGGAGTGGGAGAGGGAGAAGCAGGCTGGGGCTCCATCCCAGGACCCTGGGATCATGACCTGAGCTGGAGGCAGACACTTAACAACTGAGCCACCCAGGCGCCCCTGTATTATCCTTCTTAAGAAACAGATTCTTCTAACTGATGCTATTGGGACAACTGGGTAACCAGCTGGAAAAAAAAAAATTATAGTTGGATTTTCTACCTCAATTTCTAAATCAAATAGATAAATTTCAGATGTTTTTGCACTTAAATGTAAAAAATTGAAACTGGTCCTAAAAGAAAATACAGTGAATATATGGATGAGAGAGACATTTCTAAGCACAAAACAAAAGTCATAAATCATAAAGGAGAATAGGTAAGTTTGACCTATACAAGAATTTAAAAAGCTTCTATGTGGTCATTTAGGAGTCATTACAGATGAGGTAGATTATAAAGAAAAAGAAGAAATGTTTAGCACAAAATTCTGTGTAATGGTAATCTTTGGGGAGAAAGTTACTCAGGATTTTACCTCTATAGATTATCCTATGGAGTGAATAATACAAATTTCTAAAGATCTATTTGCAAAAGTGTTAATACCAGTATTATATATTATATACGTAAATGAAATATATATATTATATATATAAATGAAACAGAAGTTCATTAATAGGGATCTGGTTAAATAAATTATGACATACATACAAACAATGGAATTCTACACACACATTAAAAGTTATGTTAGTCTAGATATATTAACATGAAAAGATATCCACAATATTTTTTCACATGAAAAAGACTAGAGAACATCATATGTACAATGGTCCTGTCTGTGTGTATGGTTAAATAAAGAGAGAGGTATGTGGGAGGAACTATTAATAGCTGTTATCTCTGGATAATGTTATTTGTGGACATATTTGCCTTCCTCTTCATATTTTTTGAATCATTGGATGTTTATTAATACAACATCCATTTTATCCATAAAATAGTTTTTAGTTTTTAAAAACTGAAATATTAAAACAGTGTTTTCATGAATTAAAAATAATTAAACATGTCCTATTGGCCCAGGATTTTCATATAGCTCTAGAATTGTGGCATCCCCTTCCCTTCTCTCACTCTGTACCTCAAGCCCATGCTGATCCCCACCCCCACACATAGGTTTGGGCCCCTGCGTTGTATCTTCTTTCTTTTGGTAGAACTGCATAATCTTCTGTCTCATTACTAGAGCCATTCTAGAAACCCTGGTTGACTGGACTCTTGGCATACCACCTAACTTTTATCAGTAAGAATAATTATGTGAAAGAAACAGACTATCCTAAAACATAAAGCATAGCATAGAAGGGAATCTCACCCTCTTAGATGTTAAAATGTACAACAGTGGGACTATGATGAATGGCACAGAAGTATGTCAGAATTTAGTACATGATGAAAAGAGACACCACTGAAATAAGTGAGTGAGGATTACTTAATAAATGTTATTGCAGTAAGTGGTTTATAGTCCAAAGTAACCTTCAGATGTATAAAAGAGTGAAATATTAAAACGTAGTAAAATATATTAAAAGTAATGAAATAAAACAGAATTTATTATCAGATCCTGGAAGGAAAATCATTCTAAGCATTCATGCAGTAGGATAAATCCAGTCAGCAAATGAACTCTATGAAAATTTGAATTTTGTACTCAATCCAAAATGGTATCACTAAATTGCTATACTTGAAATATTAAGTAACAAATATGACTAACAAGGAGTTAATATATTCCTAACTCATATAATTGATGTGAAAACCTAATACCTCTGTAGATAAATCTTCAAAAACTATACACAGTGAAAAAGATGGAGGACAGGATTTTATGATATTAAGATAGGGAAGGCCTTCCCAAGGAGTATGTGAAACCCAGAATACCTGAAGGGAAACACTGATAGATTTGACTACATAGCATTTTTTTTTTAATTTTTTTTTTTTTTTTAAGATTTTATTTATTTGAGAGAGAGAGAATGAGAGACAGAGAGCATGAGAGGGAGGAGGGTCAGAGGGAGAAGCAGACTCCCCGCCGAGCAGGGAGCCCGATGCGGGACTCGATCCCGGGACTCCAGGATCATGACCTGAGCCGAAGGCAGTCGCTTAACCGACTGAGCCACCCAGGCGCCCCACTACATAGCATTTTTGAAATTTCAAATAGCACAATGAATAAACTTAAAAGACAAATGTGAAGAAAATATTTGCCACAAACATCAAAGGATTAATATTCATGACATATAAATGGCTCCTATATATCAGTAAGATATCATAGGGAGAAAATGGGCAAAGTTACGAAGACACTTCCTAGAAAAAAATTCAAATGGCTATATATATATATGTGTGTGTATATATATATATATATATATATATATATATATATGGGTTTGAACTTCAAAGATTCATTTATACATGGATTTTTCAATAAGTATAGTACAGTATTATAAATATATTTTCTCTTATGTTTTTAATAACATTTTATTTTCTCTAGCTTTATTGTAAAAATACAGTATATAATACATATAATATACAAAATATGTGTCAATTGACTGTTTATGTTACTGGTAAGGCTTCCAGTCAACAATAGGCTGTTAGTAAAGTTTGGGGGGAGTTAAAAGTTATATATGGATTTTTTTACTGCATGGGGTGTGGGTGCTCCTTACCCCCAGCATTATTCAAGGGTCAACTGTATATCTGAGTGTGTATATACATATAATTTCATAACCTCACTAGTAATTAAGGATATGCAAATTTAAATAAGATAGTACTGTTTGACTATCAAGTGGGAAATATTTTAAAAGATTAAAAATGTGCAACATTATTGTGTAAGAGTAAAGCCCAAACTGTGGTAGCTAGTCTCCAAAGAGGGCCTCCAACAACAACATTCTTCCTTTCGCTCTATGTGTATGCTGCTTCTCACATCAAGAGGTGAAGTTTATTTCTCCTCTTATTGAATCCAGCCTGGCCCTGTGACTGCTTTTACCAATAGATTGAAATGGATATGTTGTTCTGAGACTTCTGAATCCAGGCCTAAGAGAACTGGTTACTCGCTCCTTTTTTCTTGGAATACTTCTTAGAACCCAGTTGCTATGGTGGAAGAAGCCCAAGCCACATGGAGAAGTCATGTGAATTAGAACTAAGACACTTCAGTTGACAGCCCCAACTGAGCCTGCGTCCACTACCACCGATGTAAGTGAAACCTCCAACCACAAATGATTTTGATTACTAATGAACAGGACCCAATTAGCATTTTACAATAGGGGCACCTGGGTGGCTCAGATGGTTGGGCATCTGCCTTCAGCTCTGGTCATAGTCTCCAGGTCCTGGGATTGAGCCCCATGTCGGGCTCCCAGCTCATCGGGGAGTCTGCTTCTCTCTCTGCCTCTCCGCCTGCTTGTGCTCTCTCTCTCTCTCAAGGAGCAGGGGGAGGGGCAGAGGGAGAAGCAGGCTTCCCGTGGAGCAGGGAGCCCAACGAGGGGCTGGATCCCAGCACCCCGGGATCATGACCTGAGCTGAAGGCAGATGCTTAATGACTGAGCCACCCAGGCACCCCAATAAATAAAAATCTTTAAAAAAATATTTTACAATCTAATCAAACATATCAGAAATTTCTCTTTCCTAGGGAAGAGATGGAGGAGTTGGAAGGGCTGGGAAAATTATTAGTAACCCCCAGTCTACCAGTAGTTGGTGTGGGGCATTTATTTTGCTCATAGGCTTGGTCTCTGATAAGCCCCTGAGCGGAGCCCATCAGATTGCATCCCTGATGGGTGCAGTCTGTAATTGAGCTCTGAGGCAGGCACTGGACATTACAGCTCCCATCTAGGCTTGGAGCCTGCAATCTGTTTCATACTTGGCCGTTTGTTCTTTACTCTGAGGTGACCTGGCCATGTAGCATGCCTTGACCCACCTATAAAATTAACCACAACTTCCCACAAGTTATGACAAGGAATACAACCTGCTTAGAGCCCACTTACTTCATCTATGAGCAGGAGAGGAGAACTAGTAAGGAAACAAATTAAAGCAGTTACCTTACTTCCTACTAGTTAGAAGCCACCAGCGTCTGGAAAGGGAAGTCAAGATGCGGTCATCCACCAAAGGATAAATAATGGTCCCTCAGTAGGTTCCACTGCCCATATATGCACTTGAACTCTCCCTGTTTCTGGATTAGGTAAGAATAATTGAGGAACCTGTGGAAATCTGTTGTCTGCCCACTATCCCTTTTTCCACAGGGAACGTTCCCTTCCCTGTCCTTAGCAGTTCTGGTAGTATTATCAATCACAGTGCTGTACCTACATTATGGGGCAGGGGTGGGAAAGTGCCCTAGGGCTAGACAGTTGTGACGCTTCCTCCTACTGGCCACAGTAGTGAAAGGAAGGGTCATGTGACACAATTATAGACAATCAGTCACTACATGAGATGTGCTGGAACCATGGGTGGAGAGCAAGGCTCTGTCTTTTTCTGGAACTGAAAGTTGTCAGAATCATAAGGTCAAAAGCTGTGTGTGTTTTTTTTTTCCTACCACAGAAGAGAGCTAAGAGAGGGAATAAGAAATAGGGCCCAATGACATTGTTTGAACACCTAGATCAAGCCATGCTTGAAGCTAATACTAATCCTAGGGCTTTTCCGTTAATTGAACCAACAAATTCCCTTTCTGCTAAAGGGAATTTGGAGTTGGGTTTCTGTCAGCTGACTTAAAGAGTCTTGACTAGCAAAGGGCACTACCCTTGATCCTCCCCTGATGCATGTATCTTGAATTATGTGAGAGGGAGAACACTAATTATTCACCTTTATCCAGCCAGAATATATTCATTCTTCAGAGCCCTTGATCATCAGTTCTAGGAGGGGGTAAGGAGGACAGGAAAATTCTCTTCATTTTTCATATGTAGCATCTGAGAGATAGAAAGATGAAGGGCCTTCTAATAACTCAGTAGCTATTCAATTAAAAATGTATATTGAGTAGCTATTATAAAATTAGCACTATGTTTACCACTATGTGAAAGTACAGGATAATCATGATCATCAAGTAAGGGATCTCAGGGAGACAAGATTTATATACATGTAACACCTAAATAGCTATCACAGGCTCAATACATTTTAGAGGCCAAAATAAAATGTGCAAATAGCATGTTCCATAAAAATTTGAGAAATTTCAGTTTCCTGGTCAGATGATGGAAAGCCCCAAAGGAGAACTTGGAAAGTTATTAGTATGCTGAAACAACTAGCAAATTTGGCTTCTTAGGGCAAAGGGGCAGGTGGAAACTCTGGAGACCCACAGTTTATTCCATTCCTATTTGTATGTCCTCTCTATGCTCCATGAAGTCCAAAACCTGTTGTTGCTCTTATTTACATTTTGGTTTTTTCCACTCCCTGTGTGTCCCTCAAAGACAAGAACCATGTCACATTCATCAGTGAGTCCCTGACACTAAGCTCAGCTGTTGTAGCGTAGATGGTCAGTAGGTGGGTGTCGGATGGAGGGATGAGTGAATGAGGCAGTGTCATCTAGACCCAAGCCATCGGAGACCCACAGACCATTCCTGTTCTTCCTTCCTACACTGCCTGTCTAACTGTCCTTTCTGCCATACAGGTACAATTAAAACATATGTCATTTGCCAGGATACAAGATGCAAATAAGTAAGTGCTGGGGAAGTAACAAATTAGAGTCACTGTCCCACCTATTTCCCTAGCCCTGAAGTCTGGGCTCTGCCAACGGCTCCCTGCCCAGGGACAGAAGCTGCTCTCTCTCTTGCCAGCTTGCTGTGCTGACAGCTCTAATTGCTAAATGAACAATCTGTGTTTCTAGTGAGAGAGAGGTTCTCAAAAGAGTGTTTGCTCCTGCAGCCCTGGGAAGGGAACACAATATTGTGCAATCAGAAACTACCACCTCAGCAGGAGAGGTCAGCGCTGGATTTTCCATTACAGGAGGGGTAAATTTGGAATCTGGAGGCATTCTTGGAATTTTGGCTCCCATAGTATAGTGGGACCCTTCTGGTCTTTGGGAATGTGGATGAGCTTTGCTTTCAGAGTGCAAGCTACTATATAAAAATAATGGTTTGCAAAACAGAAATTGTGTCGTAGTAGAGTTTTATGGGTTCTGCAAACATATTCACAACAGGAATCTTTAAAGCCCATCCATAAATAAATATTTGGGGGATATGTGCATGTGGGGTAGAGAAATCAAGAATTCTAAAATGTGACTCTTGAAGAGGTGGCAGTTTTATTGAGGAATAAATTAGGCAGTCACAACGACATAATTAAAAATGCTAGGCAAAAAATGAGAAGGATCACAGATACAAGCACTCAGAAGAAGAAAGAAATCATTATTCCCAATGTCCTTGAGATAGATCAATTTGCAAATGAATATTTAGATTACTGAAATCAGAAAACACCTAGGAAACTGCTGGAGAACTTAAACTATTTTATCAGCCAGCTCTGATTCAGATTTAATCTGCAAAGTCCACGTCAAAGACTTCTCGCTAAAAGTTTCTGGTCAAACCTGATAATTGATAACATTTTCACCCACATAGTCTTGATTTCTCATTAGTATAATCAATAATTTATTACATAGCAGTGTTTTAGTTTCTGATTCACCTATTTATAAAAGCTAATACCTTAGCTTTCTTATTTTTAAGTTTTATTAAGAAAAATATTTAGGGTGCCTGGGTGTCTCAGTTGTTAAGCGTCTGCCTTCAGCTCAGGTCATGGTCCCAGGGTCCTGGGATCGAGCCCCGCATCGGGCTCCCTGCTTGGCGGGAAGCCTGCTTCCCTCTCCCACTCCCTCTGCTTGTGTTCCCCCTCTCGCTATCTCTTTTTCTCTGTCAAATAAATAAATAAAATCTTAAAAAAGAAAAAAAGAAAAATATTTAAACAAACAGAAAATTGGAAAGAATAGTACACCAAACAGCCATATACCCATTACTTGATTCCAAAACTAGTTAACATTTTGTCATATTGACTTTATCTAGGTGTATGTATGTGTGCATTGTTAAACAATTTCAAAGTTAATTTCAGGTATCATGACAGTTCATCCTTAAATATTTTATCTTACAGCTCTAAAAAATTAAGAATATTCTCCTTATTAACCACAATACTACCAATTATACCAACAAAATGAACAATAATTCCCTTGTGCTAATATCCAGTACACATTTATATTTTCCCAACTATTCCAAATATATTTTATAGCTGTTTTACCTTGTTACTTAAAAGCTCACTGAAATCACCATTACCATTAAATAATTACTGTTAGTATCACTTATATTCTTAATTACCTAATAACACCTCCTATCCTGTGTTAGGTTGAAACCTAACACAAAGGAAGTGTGGATATCTCAGTCCTTTTTACAAGCCCTGGCTAGACCCTTTTTCCCATCTTTTGCCTTTGTTCCTCATCTTTCTTTCACCCGGCTCCCAATTTTTTGGTTTTATCTGTTTTTTGCCATCCTTCCGACCTGACACCATTGACCTCTACAATCTTGGCCTCGGTCTCTCCTTTTTTTTTTTTTTTTTAAGATTTTATTTATTTATTTATCAGAGAGAGAGAGCACAAGCAGGGGGAGCAGCAGGCAGAGGGAGAAGCAGGCTCTGTGCTGAGCAGGGAGCCCGATGCGGGACCCCTGGGATCATGACCCGAGCCAAAGGCAGACGCTTAACGGACTGAGCCACCCAGGTGTCCCAGCCTCAGCTCTCTCCTGGACAGTTTTTGGACCCTCCTCTGGATCTCTTTTCCTCAGCTGTTTCTACCCTACTTGACCAAACTCGTGCCAACATTGGCCAAGCTATGCCTTGGAAATCTTCTGAGGTCCCCATCTAGGGGGATGGGATATTTTTGCATTTAGCCCATAGTGAGTGGGGTAGAAGGGGATTCTAAGCACCATGTAGATTTATCTTGCTCCGTCTTTGCTGTGGCTGACCACTCTTTCATGTCCTCATTGCTGCTCTTATCTCTCCATATGGCATCTTCAGATTGATGCTTCATTGAACTGTAGGTTTGGTGTGCTCCAGACCTCAACTACAAGGAGAGTTTTTCTGCATTCCAGTTGTACTTGCATAGAGTCTTCCTTCTTAGGGTAGGTAGAGAAGGTCCAGTTCAGGACACACAGGTGTCCAGGGAAGCTAATGATTTGATGCACCATTAAATCAATGCTTAAAGAATATTTATTCAATGTTTCTTTTTTAAATTTTTATTTATTTATCTGAGGGGGGGGGAGAGAGAGAGAGAGAGATGGATCACGAGCAGGGGGGAGGGGTAGAAGGAGAAGCAGACTCCCCGCTGAGCGGAGAACCCAATGTGGGACTCTAGCCCAAGCCGAAGGCAGACGCTTAGCCGACTGGGCCACCCAGGTGCCCTGTTCAATGTTTCTTTAGAGGAAAAGTTACACACTATGTGGAGAGGCATGGAGAAGGACAGAAGATGATCACATACCACTTGCATACTTGACTGAGGAAAACAAAGACTTTCAGTTAACTGGACCCACTCTTCTTTAAATAGTTGGAAGGAAGAAAGGAAGCAATGTTGCTGAGGTTGAAATGGAGGGAGTGGCAGTGACCCAGAAGACCACTTCATTCTAGCTATTCTTGGGGGCAAAATGTCCAGAGCCAGCTGCTAGTAGTCCCACACCACCCACACTGTCTGAGTTCCTTGGCCTCTCCAGGCTGAGGGCCAATAAGCAAAGCATTCCCCGAAGGACTCATGCCTGCCACCCACCAGCATTGCTTGGGGCCCTAGAGCCAGATGCACACCACCTACAGAGAGGCTGAGGAGCTACCCTGTTATCACTCCCCTCTCCCTAGTACAAGTGTTCCTGTGAACAGGTGCTCAGCCTGAGTTCTTGCCAAGCAGCTGCAATCCCTCTTCTAACCTGAAGCTTAAGCTCTTCTCACTAACCACAGCACCAATTCCCCAATGAGACCCCAGTGACCTTTGTAAAGAACTCCTACCAGGGTTACTGAGGCCTCAACATAGCTCAGCACCATGTCCAGGGGCACTGGATATTACGAATGCTCATTTACTCCTTTCATACTCTGAAAGCACCATGTTTGACTCATTCAGAAGGCAAGGTGATTTGGTAGGTCCCTGGAAATTGCTTTACAATCCAGAGGCTGTAGGCTTTGTCTATCTAACCTTCTCTGAGCCAGTCTGGCATTTTATAGTCTCTAGACTCATAGCTTATAACAGTTATAGAGGCAACTATATCCCAGAGGAACGTCGGGTCTGGTACCTTAACCCTGTGCCATTTCTCATGGAAGATGATCCCAGTGCAGGTCAAATGTTATCCCAGGGAATGGGAATTCCAGCCTAAAATCAGCTTTTAGGCACTGTTTCCATCTGAGGGTAGGGCACCCATTCTGTCACAGCCTGTGGGTAGCTGCCACAATGAGGGAATGTTCTGTTCACACCAGGCAGGCTGTCTCTTTTAATGTTTGGAGTTTTCAGCCTCATTCACTCCAGACAGCCAAAACTGCCAGCTAGACACTCTTTCCCTGAAGTTCAGGGAGCATGTGCTCAGGTTGATGCTCTGTCACCATGCTCCCTGACTAGCTTTAACTAGTCCTGAACATGGTCTCCAAAGTACGGAATCAAAGTTGACATCCTACGCATTACTGCTATATGAGACTCACCCTGATGTCAAGAAGTGCCTGGGAATCCCGAAGACTTAATGCATGCTCCCAGTGCTTCCTTATGTGTTTCTGACCCAAACTCCTATTGGACATTTTCCATATTAGCCTCTCTCTATACCTCCACAGCCCATGTGTTCGTCAGTGAGGACCCACTTGTTATGGCCCATTTGCTTGTCACCCCTAGTCAGGGCCCACTCCAGTGCCTCAGTTCCCTCTGTCACTCCTTGTTGTTGGAAGAAACTTCCATTCCTTCACCCATGTTCACTCATTCCACATTGTTTCTACCACCTGGCTCCTATTCTGCATTGTCCCTAGGATGAACTCCCTGGTGTATGATGTCTACTTTTGCCCCTGATTTTGGTCTCTACTTTCTGGCTCCAGGCCACATAAACGTGGGAAGGAGGTGCTCTGCCCACATGCTATTCCTGGAACCCACCAAAGCCTATCTGACCAATCTGGTGTTAGTCCTTGTCTGGTTTAGACACCTTCTGACAGCAGAGGTTTAGACACCCAGAGTCGCAGACTTGCAGCTGGAGGACAAATACCAAAGCTGTGTCCAAGGACGGGGGCCAACACTGAGGGACTCAACCAGTCTAGTCATCATGCGAGGAGCCAGAGGCAAGTAACAAGATCCCGAGACAAGGTCAGGGAGGTGGGGAACATGAGAGCAGAGACCAGTAGGGAGGATACTGCAAATAGAAACTCCACCAACAGGGTTCCCATATTCGCACCTTAGGGCTTTCTAATTAAATGTCTGTAATCAAAACTATGCCTACACATGTTTTACAAAATCAGCTGGTTTTATCAGGCTTTTTAAAAAAACCAAGCTTTTAACAAAAATCACCAGTCCCCTCCTCGACCCTTGCGGCAAACTTTTTCAACATTTTTACCGATTGTGTGTGTGTGTGTGTGTACCTATTTCTTTTATATATATCCTCATATATTAATAATTTGTCTATATGTTTATTCTTAGAACTTTTTTAGTTTCAGACTACTTAGTCTATCACTTTTCTGATGTGAAATATGAGGAATTAGCTCGATTATGCTACTCCCTACATACTTTCTTGCTCCCTGTCCTCCCAATTTGTTTAGGTCCCAAATTTTATTAAATCTGTTATTTAGTGTTACCATGATTATGACTATGTAAATATTGTCATAGAGGCAGCAGAGCACAATGCTTAAGAGTAAGAACTCGGAAATAGATGACCTAAATCTGAATCCTGGCTTCGCTGCTAGCTGTGTGTAATAGGCTGAATAATGTCTCCTCAAATGATGCCCACACCCTAATCTCTAGAACCTATGGGTATGTGACTTATATGGTAAAGGGGACTTTGTAGAAGTGACTAAGTTAAGGATTTTGAAGTGGAGAGATTATCTTGGACTAGCAGGTGGGCCCAGTGTAATCACCAGAGATCTCTTAAGAGGAAGGCAGGAGAATCAGAGTCAGAGAGAGGCAATGGAAGGATGGAAGCAGAAGTCAGAGGGCAAGAAGATGCTCGGTTGGGCGCCTGGGTGGCTCAGTTGGTTAAGCGACTGCCTTCGGCTCAGGTCATGATCCTGGAGTCCCGGGATCGAGTCCCGCATTGGGCTCCTTGCTCAGCGAGGAGTCTGCTTCTCCCTCTGACCCTCCTCCCCTCATGCTCTCTCTCTCTCTCATTCTCTCTCTCTCAAATAAATAAATAAAATCTTTAAAAAAAAAGAAGAAGAAGATGCTCGGTTGCTTGCTTTGAAGATGGAGGAGGGCCACAAGCCAAAGAATGTGAGCGGCCTCTAGAAAGACAAGGAAGTAGATTCTCCCTGAGAGCCTCTAGAGGGATGCAGGCCTGCAGACAGACACCTTGCCTTTAGTTCATTGAAACTCATTTTGGAACTTCTGGCCTCCAGGACTGTAAGAGAATAAGTTTGTGTTGTTTTAGGCAATTAGGTTTGTGGTATTTGTTGAAGTAACAAGAGGAAACAAATACACTGTGTGACCTCTTTGCCAAAGATTTCTTATCTACAATATAAGTTGCTGTGAGGATTAAATGAGTTAATAGATGTAAAACATTTAGAACAGTGCCTAGCATATAGTGCTATATGTATATTTGCTCTTACTGTTTGGAGCTAATCCAAGAGTAGTATGATCATGTGCCTTTTCTTTTGTCTTTTCCTGGTGCTTATAATTCCCTCTGAGTCTTTTGTGATTTATCACTAACTCTCCCAGCTGTGAAATTGCCTGTCAATATGGCCACACTCCTATTTTTTCTGGGGGACATCACTTCTAGAGCCCGGAGTTCTCCTCTCCACTGCAAGCAGTTTGCCCTCTAGGTCTGCTGCACATTGCTCCTTCATTGTGATTCTGGGGATTCCCTTCATTCTTCTCTTCTCTTAGGCCTGCTTTCCTTAATTCTGTGTCTTCCTCCTTCATTCTTTTTTTACCCCCAGCTTACCTGGGAAAGAATTGTGTCCCCTTCTTTCTTGATTTACTTTCTAATTGTGATGGTGCACATCCTCCAATAGCCCCTGATAAGGGATACCTGAGAGGTAAATTTGTTGAGAACTTGATTGTGTGAAAATGTTTTTATTCCACCCTCACACTTAATTGATGGTATGGCTGGGTCCAGTTTCTGGTGCCATAGACTTGTGTCCCCCCAAAATTCTTGTTGAAACTTGGTCCCCAATGTGATGGTACTTGAGGTGGGGCATTTGGGAGGTCGTGAGGGTGAAGACCTCATGAATAAAAGTAGTGCCATTATGAAAAAGGCCCTAAGAGAGATCCCTCATCCCCTCTGCCATGTGAGGTTATAGTGGAAAGACTGCCATCTATGAACCAGGAAGATGGTTTTCACC
This sequence comes from Mirounga leonina, assembly GCF_011800145.1. Lineage (NCBI taxonomy): Eukaryota > Metazoa > Chordata > Mammalia > Carnivora > Phocidae > Mirounga > Mirounga leonina. Next base: position 43,745,435 of record NW_023270305.1, read on the forward strand.
AGATACTGAGTCTGCCCACACCTTGATCTTGGACTTCCCAGCCATCAGAGCTGCAAACAACAGATTTCTGCTGTTTTTAAACCATCCAGTCTATTTGGTTATAGTAGCCCAAACAGACTAAGACATCTAGGTTAGAAATAGTTTCTCTCAAATTTTGAAGGTATTGCTCCATTGGCTCTGTCCTCCTGTGTTACTTATGGAAAATCTGATTTTCTTAATTCCTAATTTTATGTGTGTGACCTATTTCTGTCTGGAAACTTTTAGGATCATCTCCTTATCCTTACTACTTTGCAAATGGTTTGACTTGAATTTGACTGGTAATAGAGAATCTGTCTCCATTTCTTACATTTGACTGCTGATAGTTTTTGATCCCCACGCCTCCTTCGTCTCCTCTTGCCCCACATGTAAGCAAAGCAATAAGCCCAGTGCTTCCTCCTTTGGGAAGCTCAGGTCATGCGAGCCCGCAGCCTGTATGTGAAAACCCTTACCACAGCACTACTCACTAACCACAATTAAAGCCAAAGTCAGTTGCCCCTCCCGACTCTCTCAAGACATATTCTGCCCTGCGTGGGAGCCTGAGGCATGAGAGACCTCATTATATGCATAATAAATCTTTTTTTTTTAAAGATTTTATTTATTTTTTTTAACAGAGAGAGACACAGCGAGAGAGGGAACACAAGCAGGGGGAGTGGGAGAGGGAGAAGCAGGCTTCCCACTGAGCAGGGAGCCCGATGCGGTGTTTGATCCCAGGACCCTGGGATCATGACCTGAGCCGAAGGCAGACGCTTAACCATCTGAGCCACCCAGGCGCCCCTATGCATAATAAATCTCTTAATGCCCTCTTGGTACGTGTGTGGTATCATCAGTATTGACATCCAAATCGGTTCCTCATCTGCAGAGGGACCACAGTTCAGCTCCACCACTAACTAGCTGAATGATTTGGATAAATTACATAATCTTTTTTACTTCAGTTTATCTGTTTGTAAAATGGGGATAATAACAGTACTCATGTTTTGAAGATTAAATGGCTTAATCCATGTTGAGAACTTAAAGCAGTTCCCGGCACATAGTAAAAATTTAACAAGTGTTCCTACTGATGTGAACATTTTTAATTTAAAGTTTGGGGCACTTGTTGAGTTCTTTCAATTAAAGGACTCAGGTTAATTCAGTTATGACAGATATTTTTGGCATCATTTAATTCATATCCTTGCCTCTATTCTCTACTTCTGGAAACTTTCTCACACTTTGGCTCCTATTTTCTATCAAATTTGCTTTTTGTTTTGCTTTATGGGACATTTCCTCAAGTTTATCATACAGCTTTATTTTCTGTGGCCTTTATATCCATTCTCCCTTTTAAAAAAAAAAGATTTGTTTTTTTTTTTTAAGATTTTATTTATTTATTTGACAGAGAGAGATACAGCGAGAGAGGGAACACAAGCAGGGAGAGTGGGAGAGGGAGAAGCAGGCTTCCCGCAGAGCAGGGAGCCCAATGTGGGGCTCGATCCCAGGACCCTGAGATCATGACCTGAGCCGAAGGCAGACGCTTAATGACTGAGCCACCCAGGAGCCCCTAAAAAAAAGATTTTATGTTTAAGTCATCTCTACACCCAACATGGGGCTCAAACTTACAACCCCAAGATCAAGGGTCGCATGTTCTACTGACTGAGCCAGCCAGATGCCCCTCCGTTCTACTCTTTTTAATTAATAGTAGATCCCTGGTTTTTAACTAGCCACTTGGTCATCCAGACCTGGCACAATGAGAAATACTTTCTGAGCATCAAATGACACTATCAACAGAGAAAAAAATGTAACCTGCAGGATGGAAGAAAATGTTTACAAACCGTATATCTAATAAGGGATTAATATCCAGAATATGTACAGAACTTCTAAAACTCAAAAACAATAAAACAACTCCATTAAAAAATGTGCAAAGGACTTGTATAGATATTTCCCCAATGAGTCTGAAAAGCATATGAAAATATGTTCAACATCACCAATAATTGGGACAGTGCAAACCAAAAATACAAGATACCACTTCACACTCATTAGAATAGGTCTTACCAAAAAAAAAAAAAAAAAAGCAGAAAATAACAAGTGTTGGATGTGGAGAAATTGGAACCTTTTTGTACTGTTGATGGGAATATAAAATAATACAGCTGCTGTGGAAAATAGTATGGAAGTTCCTCAAAAAATTAAACCTAGAATTACCATATGATCCAGCAATTCTGCTTCTGAGTATATACCCCAAAGAATTAAAAGCAGGGACTTGAATAGATACTTGTACACCAATGTTCATAGCAGCATTAGTCACAAAAGTCAAATTTCATTGATGGATGAATGGACAAACAAAAGATGTTATGTATATACAGTGGAATACTATTCAGCTTTAAAAGAGAATGAAATTCTGTTATATGCTACAACATGGATGAACCTTAAAGACATTATGCCTAATGAAATAAGCCATACACAAAAGCACAAATATTATATGATTCTGCTTATATGAGGTACTTATAATCATCAAATTCATAGAGACACAAAGTAGAATGGTGATTTCCAGAGGATAGGGGAAGGGAGGATAGGAAGTTATTGTTTACTGGGTATAGAATTTCAGTTTGGGATGATAAAAACATTCTGGAGATGGATAGTGGTGATAGTTGCACAACAACGAATGTACTTCTAAACTGTAATTAACTGTATACTTAAAAAGGGTAAAAATAATAAAATTTATGTTATGTGTATTTTACCACAATAAAAGTAAAAGAGATATTCTTTGAGGATGAAGATTTATCACCATGACAGAAATGGGATGTGCGGGAAGGATTGGTGGACTCCTCTTGTTTTCCTCTCTCCAACTGACACCATCCCCTATAACTTTGTGACTGGTTATTGTCTACTGTCTCCCATTTTGGACGCCTATTTATTCTGCATACCATTATCAGATATCCACCTGGCTACCTCCCTCCTTCATTGTCTTTTGGCTTCCATAGTTTCCAATAGGAAGTCTGCTGTAATTCTTATCTTCCTACCTCCCACCTCTGAATGTAATGTACGTTTTTTCTCTACTTTTAAGGTTTTCTCTTTGTTATTGGTGATATCCAGTCATGAAGTTGTGAGACAGTGTCCATGGTAGGGAGAGAAACAGCTGGAGCCCCCCAACACCTCCCCACATCCCATTGCTATCCTGTAGTATATCTTCATCCTTGAAGAGTATTTCTGATTGGGCAAGAGCACGATATGGACCTGAGGACCCTGTTTTTCAAAGCTTTGAGATTATATAAGCACCTCTCTCACCAAATAGCTGAAGGTCACCTTAGGAAAAGAAGCAATGGAGGGTGGGGAAGTTATTTTGTAGTCAGATTTTTTCCCTAAAGAAGGTATTTCTTGTAGGATCCACTTACATTATTTAACCAGATCAAATTAAAACCAGAGCAGGTGATCCTAAAATTATAACCTAATAATACAAATGGGAAGTACATGAAGCAGTGTGACTAGTGATCCTGGTGCTGTGGAATGTAGTGGCCCTGCTTACCAGCCTCCTTCCTGCTCTTCACATTATTCATATCTCTTTGCAATGCTGTTCCCTCAAACAGATCTTAAACTGACATTCTACCTAAAATAGCCATTCCTTCAACCATTCTTTAACCCTTGCTTTATTTTTCTTTGTAGTACTCAATCACAACATGACATTTTATTATTTATCGGTTACTTGTTTATTGTCACTCTCCTCCACTAGAGAAAAAACACCATGGTTGCATTTTCATTGTCTTATTCCTATCATATACCCACAGCCTAGATGAGAGCTTGGAATGTCATATCATATGCTCAATAAAATTTGTTGAATGAATGACTTTATTTATGTATTAACTTTATTATATTATTTATATTAAATATATATTTAACATTTATTGTTATTTAATCTGACTTTATTTCACTGTCCTTTTCATTTTTATCATTTATCCACTCATTGTGTAATCACGTACTAAGCCTCTACTTTGTGTTACATGTACAGTTAGCATGAGAGGTGGGGAGAGACAAAGATGTATAAAGACTTCCAAAAGGAAATCCCCACTTCCTGAGGGATACAATTCAAAGTCCTTAGCAAACAAAAATGGGACACCCTAAATTTAAGGGGGAAATTTAAAAACCCTCGAGAAGTTAGGTTTGTTTCGAGAAGTGTGAGAGAGTCCCTCTGCTTCTTTCCAGCCCCTTGCAGGAGCCCAACTCCCCAACTTCCCGATTGTGAAGCACAGCGCCAGCTCCTATCCAGCCTAGCTCAAAGCTCCTCCCTTGGTAATGGACAGTTAGGGAAATCCCACTGAGGCCCGCCCCCATGCCCCTCCTTGCTAGATTGAATGGCGCAATCCGGTGGGAGGAGCCGCCGGCTCAGCCAATAGAAGGAAGCGCTAGCAAGAGCCTGTGTAAACAAACCCAGAGATGCGGCGCCTTGGGCTCCTCCCCCACGTAGGGGCTGGACGCATCCTTGGCTCAACGCCTATCCAGGACTAGCGTAATATCCTTTCAGCCAATCAGAGCCGGTGTCTCCCGAAAGGAGGTGCTCCACCCTGAGAGAAAGAACGAAGGGAGCGAAAAGACAGATGTTAATGCCAATCGGAAGCTAGAACTTCTGAGGGAGTGGGTGGGAACTGCTTCACATTTAGACCAATAAGCAACAAACATGCCCTTCTAGGTGACTGAGAGGCATCATCTTCGGTCCAATAGGCGAATGGGGCGGTGCCCAGCAACCAATGGCTTGGGTTCGGGGGCGGAGTAAGGAGCCAGTGTGCTGTAAGAGGTAACCTGGCGAGTGGCCCCGACGCTTCTCCCTTGCTGTGGCTCACGCTTTGGTACTGGAGGCCGAGACTGTTCTGGCGACGGCGACCTCTGCGGCGACGGCTGAGGCTCTCGGAGAAGTGGCGGAGTACGAGCTGGAGGAAGGGCTTCTGGTCAGCCCAGGTGGGCTCGGGCACCCGGGCTGCCGGGGAGGGGACCCACGGGAAGCGCCGCTCTCCTGGCTCTGGGGGCGCCCTGCGCCTCCCTTTCCGCAGCCGTCGGGGCTGTGAGGGGCGACGCGCGCCTGTCCGAGCTCCTGTGGTGAGGGTAAGCCGGCGGGTCCCACGTCGTGGCCGTCGGCGAGCAGGGGCATCCGCCGGGGTTACCCTCTGCCTCTCGCGGGCTTTAGGGGGTCTTAGTCCTTTTCTCCCGGCACAGGCGCGCTATTCCTCCCCCGCCCCTCAACTTCCCTGAGCCCCCTCAGGCTCCTTCGGACTGAAACCTTGGCTTGATACTACCCGGGCGCAACCCCGCGAGGGAAATTGACGGGTGTTGCATCCCCCGGTCCCCTCCCCAGGCGGGTAGGCGGAGGAGTTGCGCGTTTTCACCCCTCCCCCATTCGCGGGCCCGGGTGCGTTATCTGCGTTTCTTCTACTCCCTCCACCTCCCACTTTGCTCCAGCTTTCGTTCTTGGTACCTAATTTGAGTTAGGAGCCCCGGCCACTTCTCTGCTGCCTTCCGTTCTGCTCGTGAGTCCCTTAGCCTTCCCACCCCCTAAATTTCATCCACATCTCTCATGGAAACTAACATTTTCCACTTGCTCCTTCCAAGCAGCTGGAAGGTGAATGCAAGAGACGCAGAATACACAGTACAGGGAGCTTTGCAAGATTGGGAAGGAACTTTAATCGGTTTTGTTAATGGTAAACTATTCTTGCCTTCCTTAAAATGGCATTTGATCATAATATCCTCTCTGAAATCTTTTTCCCAGTACAGTTGTTTTGGTGATAGTTTCTGAAAATGCAGGTGAGAAGGCTTTACTGGCCACAAGAAATTTAAAATGTATTTTTATTTTAAGTAGGCAGTTTTCATTATACTTTTTTTTTCTTTTTTTCTTCATTATACTTTAAATAGCTTAACTGGAGTGGCACAGAGTTTGTAGTGTAAGGGCCTGTCCACCCTAGTTTATCATAAAATATACGACATACTTTAGCTGTGTAGCACAGTGTGATTTGATCATACCAAGACTATGGATAATATGGCATTGAATCTGTTTAAAAACAATATTCTCTTTTCCCCATTCACAGAGGATTTGTACTCACATTTATAGTATGTCAGTTTGTGTTTTAATGATGTTGGTTCTAGATAATAGTGCAGACTATGTTGTGCCTAAATAAAATTATGCCAAGAAATTTATGGGGAAAAGTCACTTTGGGGTTTTGAAAATATTAATTTAGATATTGGACTGTAAGAGTTTTGTTTTGAGGAAATAGAAGTATTGGATTAAGTGTGATGGGCCCCTTAGGCTATGTGTGTATGAGAAAGAGTGTGCAAGAGAAAATACACGTGTACAAAACCTTGTAGGTTCTAAAAGTACTTAGTTTTGTGACTTCATATAAATTGGAATTGTTTTTCTTAGTTCACAGAGTTGAAATGTAAGCGGTGAGTTTAATATGTACACTTTATTTTGGCCAGAATTTTGCAAGTTTTTGTGAAAAATGTTCATTGTTTTCTTTATTTTACTTGTAATATATATATACATATATATTCCTTGTATTTTACTATGGTAAGACTGTACCTTTAAGACTGTACCTTGTATATAGAGAAATAAATCTAGTGGAGTGAATTAAGAGGAATCTTTACTCTGAAGAGGCAGCATTGCATTGTCTAGTAGACCATATGTTTGAACCCTGTTAATAAATCACACGAAAAAGAGGAAGATCTTTTTTTTTTTTAAGATTTTTATTTATTTATTGAGAGAGAGAATGATAGAGAGAGAGCATGAGAGGGTGGAGGGTCAGAGGGAGAAGCAGACTCCCTGCTGAGCAGGGAGCCCGATGCGGGACTCCATGCGGGACTCCATGCGGGACTGGATCCCGGGACTCCAGGATCATGACCTGAGCCAAAGGCAGTTGCTTAACCAACTGAGCCACCCAGGCGCCCGAAAAAGAGGAAGATCTTAAAGCTATTCTAACAAATGCCCAGGTATTGAGAACAATAAAATATTAATTACAGAGTTATTAACAGTCATCAAAGTCCTGGAAAAACTATAAATCTATGAGTTGGTATAGGCTGTGGTTGAAAACCAGAGTTGTTTTTTTTTTTTTAACAGTCTTTTCAGGTGTATTTGTGCTTAGTAATTACTCATTTGCAGATTTAAAAGATTATAACTATGATTTCTTCCTAGAGATCTTGTCTTTAAGGAGTCCACAGTTTAATGGGAGAAAAACCTGTAAACCAAGAATTAAATGCAGAGGGAGAGGTTCTGCAGTACAGGATAGTATGCAGGGCACAGAGAAGCACTGTGACTCCATGTTCTGGCCTCATCTCCTGCTCTAGACTTTCTGAAGTGCCATTTCCTAAACCTACCTGTTCATTTACACACTTGGGTCTCTCTCTGTAGGTGCTGTTCTCTCTCCTTGAAAGCCTTTTCCACACCTTATATGCCTAGTGAGGTTCTATTTCAAAATCTCTTGAAGCCTGACACTGGCCTGCACTCCATCCAAATAATTGTTTTCTATATCTTTCTGTTATTTCATTATAAATAATTACTTTGATTCTCATTATTTACAGTAATTTTGGTCGATAAAGTCACCTAGGGCACTAAATTAGCAAATACTGAATCACTGCTCCTAGGGAAAATACGTCCATATAAACATCTTATATAGATTATAATCTTATGTAAATACAGTTTATCCTGGTAAATTCTATTTTCTTTATTTTACAAAAGAGAAAATGAGGTTCAGAAGTGTTAAGTGACTTCCCTGAGGCCACCCTCTAACAAGTGCCAGAGTTAGGCTTCAAACGCTGTCTGATTGGCCTCTGAGCCGGAGCTTCTTGCTCTACATTGCACTGCCCCCTACAATCTGTGTCCCCTAGTCATCCCTGTATGAGACTGGAAACACAAATGCAGAGCACTGCCTTATTCTACCTTAGCTGGGAATGTCTTGGAGGGGTGACTCAGTTTTCGCACTTTGTGCATGTCTGTGGATGGCTGAAAAAGCACGGTGAGTGTTGGTTTTGTGGTTACAAAGACATTTTAGCAAGTAGGAGAACTCACAAATACAGGATCCATGAAAATGTAAGTGACCTCTGGAGTCTATTTTGTGATAACCCTTCTTGGAGTCCACTGTAGAATGTTCCTTTAGCTTCTTTGAGAATTTGTTCACTTATTCAACAAATACTTATTAAGCACTTACTGTAAGCTAGGCTTTGTTTTAGACTCTGGTGAACAAACAGATTAAGATCTTGCCCTTACTGATACTATATTTGAGTAAGAGAAACAGGCAGCTAACAGCTCAGGGGAGAGGTCCAGGTTGGAAAGAAATTAACTTGACCAAAGTAACACCTGGTATGGCCCCTCCCACTTCACATCTCCTAGCATATTGACTTCCAGAACATTTCTATTTTATTCTGTGCATAAACTCTTACTTCTAAGCCTCGCTCCATTAACCTGTGTAAACTTGTGTCATCAATTGATTTTGAGGCCATTTACCTAGCAGGATTTTCTAGAAGAATCAGGCTGATTTGTTCTTTGATTTCTGGCTTTGCCACTTACCAACTGAGGGATTTTGGTCAAGTTGTAGAACTCTTAAGCCTGTTCTCTAATTTCAAAAGTGGTGATATGATGTGTTAGGCCCTTGTCAATTGAAAGGAAGAGGCACACACATTATCTTTGCTGATGAGGGTTTAATGTAAATTTAAATAGGAAATCATCTCAGCAGCCATATTGTCCCTTGGCTCTACTGCTTTCAAAACCTTAAAAAACAATAACTGAGCAGTATTTAGAATAGGATTTGGGCTCTGGAAACCTGCCTTCTTTTACTTTGCTCACTCAACATTTGTATTTCCCAAGAGAGAACCTGATTGGATTGGTTTGTCACCTAAAATAGAGGACCCCTATTGGGCAGAATTTTGAGCCAAGATATGTCCTAGGTGATCACTCTCAAGTTCAGCTTGTAGATTGTCTTTACTTAGGGCTCTGAGTGCTAGTCCAGTTACTTGTGTCCCAAGAAGTAGGGTTGGTTTCATGCATTATCTGTTGTACAGATCTTAGCATAAAATAAAAGAACCACTTGGAGACAGTTTCTTCAGAAGACAATTGAGGGTAGAGCTTTAGTGTCTAATAAAGAGTGTAACAAAGTAAACATATGTCAAATATTCCATAAGTCTTCCTTTTGGTATTACATTTAATATTATTATAAGGGCACCTGGGTGGCTCAGTCGTTAAGTGTCTGCCTTCGGCTCAGGTCATGATCCCAGGGTCCTGGGATCGAGCCCCACATCAGGCTCTCTACTCTGCGGGAAAGCCTGTTTCTCCCTCCCCCCGCCCCCTGCTTGTGTTCCCTCTCTCACTGTGTCTCTCTCTGTCAAATAAATAAATAAAATCTTTAAAAATATTATTATAGTGTGGTTATTTATTTATATGGCTGTCTTCCTTACTAGACTGTGAGCTCATGAATGTGGGGTCCACATCTTCATTTTTCTTTGTTTTTTTTTTTTTTAAGATTCTATTTATTTGTTTATTTGAGAAAGAGAGAGAGCAAGGGCACAAACAAGGAGAGGAGCAGAGGGAGAGGGATAAGCAGACTCCATGCTGAGGGCAGAGCTCAACATGGGGCTCGATCCCAGAACCCTGAGATTATGAGCTGAAATCAAGAGTTGGACGCTTAGCTGACTGAGCCATCTAGGTGCCCCTCCACATCTTCATCTTTCTGTCCTTGGTGCTTATGTAGTAATTTGCATAAATGTCTGACTTGAGAAATTCCTAACTCTTTCTGAAAGGATGGGAAGGTATGAAGGCTTCCCAAAGAAGGTATTGTTTAACCTGATTCTTAAAGGATGAGTAAGAATGTTTTCCAGGTGCATAAAACTTTGAGACAGCATTCCAAGCAGGGACCAGCAGGTGCAAATGCACAGAGATATAAACAAACAAAAATCACCTAAGGAAAAAATTGTGAATGGGCTTGGCTAGAGGACATGTCACAGAGTTAACTCTGACCACTGCTGCTCAGTAATACATGCAGGTTTTAGGGAGAGAACATAATATTCTCAGGCTGTTGGCAAGGTCTCACTAACAGTTTAGAAATGCAAGAATTGAATTCTGGGAATTGTTATACCTGAAGAAGTGACTCTGTTTACTTCTTCATCATGCAGCTCTTATGTGCCCTACAGTGTTCAAGGTGCTGAAAATATAATCACACTTATTCTCAAGGAACTCACCATCTAGCAAGGAGACAGATAGATGAACTGATTTATCATGTGTTAAGTGAGATAATAGAGATATAAATAAATGCTGTGTAAACCAGGAGAAAGGAGCAGTTAGTAATATAGAGAGCACTGGGGAAGATTTCTCAAATGAGATATCTGAGCAAGGCTTTGGTGGGTAAGGAGGAAGGAGTTCACTAGATTGAACATAGGAACTTTTTAAAGAATTAATACTTTCGTGTTAGGAAACATTTAAGAACTATCCATTTTTGCCATATCTGTTGGGGGTGTTCAATTAATAACTACTTTTATTCAGGCAGTTAGTCTAAACACGAGATGTAAATAGTTATGCCACAGTAGAAGAATTTTATATCAAAATAAACTGGGTTAAACAAAGGTTTCTGTGATGCAGGAATTCTCTAGAGCCTTTATTATATTAATGTCCACTGTGAATTGTGGATCTCCAAAAGGGGGTACATTGTATTTAACCATGGTCTTTCCTTTCCACCCCTCTGAAACATATCTAATCATATCTTGGAACAGAATTATATGAGACATAGTTTGAGGAATGATGAATTAAATACACTTTGCGGTGCCTGGGTGGCTCAGTCACTTAGGCATCTGACTTTTGATTTTGGCTCAGGTCATGATCTCAGGGTTGTGAGATTGAGCCCTGCATCGGGCTGTGTGCTGGGCATGGAGCCTGCTTAAGATTCTTTCTCTCCCTATCCCTTTGTCCCTCCCCCACCCCCTCTGTAAAAATAAATGTAAAATAAAAAAATAAAATCTTTTTATTTTTTTTTTTTGAAGATTTTATTTATTTATTTGACAGAGAGAGACACAGTGAGAGAGGGAACACAAGCAGGGGGAGTGGGAGAGGGAGAAGCAGGCTTCCTGCCCAGCAGGGAGTGCGATGGGGGCTTGATCCCAGGACCCTGGGACCATGACCTGAGCCAAAGGCAGACACTTAACGACTGAGCCATCCAGGCGCCCCCAAAATAAAATCTTTTAAAAATATACTTTAACAAACCAAGATTTATCAGTGGTCTCCATGTGTATTATAAAATAACCTGTATAATTTTTTAAAAAGATTTTATTTATTTATTTGACAGAGAAAGCACAAGCAGGGGGAGTGGGAGAGGGAGAAGCAGACTCCCGCTGAGCAGGGAGCCCAACGCGGGGCCTCCATCCCAGGACTCTGGGATCATGACCTGGGACACTTAACTGACTGAGCCAGCGCCCCTAACCTGTAGGATTTTATAGGAAAGAAGGAGAGACATTGGGGAGAAAGAATACATCCTTACTTATTATCACTTGGTCAGTAAGTCCCAAACTTAAAAAAATACGTATTTTATAATCACCCCCTTGAAAGTATGGCTTATTCATATTTTGAAATTCCATGAGGTGTTTGGAGATCAGACTAGAGCAGGAGTCAAAGACAAAGGTTGTCTTGAAGATGAGAATCTTCCAACTTAAGGGGATGTTACTTTCATTATGCATTCATTTTGGGCCATATTAGACATATATTTTGCCAGTTAGGTAATTTATTTAGAAGCATCCAGACCCTCTCCTAACTCTGGAGTTTTGGTTATTATACGCTAGCATTCTCCTTTCAATAAGATCTGATTATATGAGCTTTAGGGACTGAGGCCTCATACTATATAATTTTAATTCATCTGTCAAATTCTGATTATGTGAGTAACTCCTAAAGTATTATTAAAATTAAGGAAGCAACAGTTATGTTTTTGAAAGTGCACTGAATTTGCAGTCAGAAGATCTAGGTTTGAAATTTGTCTCTTCCAAGCTTTCTGTTTGAATGACCTTGAGCTCAACTGCCTAACCATCTGTTGCCTCCTTTTCCATTTTGATAGAATAAAAATACATAGGGTTAGTATAAGAATTAAATAATGCACATAAACATACTTTAGGAACTCTGAAGCATTCATTGTACAAATATAAGACAGACCAAAGGAATGTATCCAGCTTAATTTGAATTAACATTTTATTTATCGTTTTTAATTTTATATTACAGAAATAGTACATTACTTTTGTAAAATTAGAAAGCATTGATGGGCAAAAAGGTGGGGGTGGGGAGCTACAAAATACTCCATAGATCCACCATACTAAGGCAGTGGTTCACATTTTGATGGGTATATTATGCTTTTTATTCACATTCATCATTTTTTATAGAAATGCATTCATTTGCATGTTTTAGTCATTTTATTTTTATGAGATGAATCCCCTAAGAGTACAATTGCTTGATTCATGGAATCGTTCCATCTTTTGCTACATAATGTTGTATATAATAAGAACTAGAAAATGGACTAACTTCTCAGCCTGGTGAACAGGTGACCTTGTAATCATCTAATATCTTGAACCATTCCAGAAGCTTCATCAAAGGCACATTCAGAAGCGAATTTGATGTATGCATGTGGTTACGCTTGGCATTGTTTGTAATAGCATGATAGGGATGATCCCATTGTTTGTCAGCAGGGAACTGGTTAAACTGTGGTACATGCCAAATATGGAATACTGGATAGTTGTAGAAAAGAATGAGGAAGACTGTGGACTGACCAGATGGAAAAGAGCTCTAAGATATATTGTGATTTTTTTTAAAAAGGGGCACAGTATGCAACCATATATTTGGTATGCTACTTTTTGTGCTGAGAGAGAAAGAAGGGTGGAATAAGAACGTACATTTATTTATATTTGCTTATAATTGCAAAAAAAATTCTGAAATGATAATATAAGAAACCAATGGAAGAAATAGGAGTGGAGATAGGATTTCGCCATATGCCTTTATATATATTTAAAACATTTTTTGAATCACGTGTTTGTGTTTGTTACCTTTTCAAGAAATGTGTGAATGAATGAATGAAATGGGGTTATGAGAAAGAAGAAAGGGTCTGAGGGGCTGCCCATCTTTTTGATGTCAGGTGAATGAATACATAGCAACAGTAACAAAGATTGGAAGAGTGGCCCCAGTAGCAAGGGTTTGGCAGGGTTTCTTTTTTTCTTCCTTTACTCAATTTTGTATATTTAAAAAATACTTTGAGGGCGCCTGGGTGGCTCAGTTGGTTAAGCGACTGCCTTCGGCTCAGGTCATGATCCTGGAGTCCCAGGATCGAGTCCCGCATCGGGCTCCCTGCTCAGCGGGGAGCCTGCTTCTCCCTCTGACCCTATCCCCTCTCATGTGTTCTCTCTCATTCTCTCTCTCAAAATAAATAAAATCTTTAAAAAATACTTTGAACACAATAAAACAACTGAAAACAACGTTTCCAGATGGTCGCCCCATGGCTTCAGTAGCTGCTTTCTTTTTCATTTTCACTTGTATATTTTTTAATGCATACATATTCTTTGCCATTGTAATCATACTTTTCATATTTTTTAACTTACCTAATTATGTTTTTTCTGTGTTGCTACTAGAGAACCTTTAAAAATAATGAAGATAAGGGTGTCTGGGTGGGTCAGGCGGTTAAGCATCTGCCTTCAGTTTAGGTCATGATTCCAGAGTCCCAGGGCTCCCTGCTCAGCGGGGAGTCTGCTTCTCCCTCTCACTCTGCCCCTCCCCCTGCTCCTTCTCTCTCTGCCTCTCGCCTGCAAATAAATAAATAAATAAATAAATAAATAAATAAATAAATAAATAAAAATGATGAAGATAGGGCAGCTTTGTCCAGTGCACATCCCAGAAGTGGGCTGATCGACCTCAAGAGGCAGGAATTCAAGCCCTGTAGTCTATGTGTGACACATATCCATGAGGAAAATAAGAAAGAGATTTAAATATGTATAAATGTAAACATTTCTCCCTAATTATAAAAGAAGTCACACTCTTCTTTATAATAATTAGAAAACAAAATATAAAAAAAAAAAGATCTGTCATTTTGCTATCCAAACCATTCTGGTTTTTTGCTTTTTAGACCTTTTTTTATGCATAGAAACATTTTTTAAGGTAGAATCATGATATATATATTTCTGGCAACTACTGAGATGCTCATGTAGGGTTTTTTTCCTTTGCCTGCTAATGTGAAAAAATACATTTTTAATTTCGTAATTTTAGACTGTCCTTACATTTCTGGGCTGAATCCTATTGATCAGTGTTATTGTTTTGTTTTTAAATAAGTTACTTGACTTTATTTGTTCATGTTTTATTTGAAAGTGTATGTCTATAGCATGGAAATTGGTCTGTGGTTTATCTTTTGTGCTATTTTTGTTCTGTTTAATGTATTGAGGTACCTGTAAACTAATCATTAGAACGGTCTCTTCATTTGTGCTCTGAAACAGTTGCATGGGAACTATTTGCTTTTTGAAAGTCGGTGCTTTCTGGACTGCAGACTGGTCTTGCCCCCTTCTTTAAAATGCAATAATATTAGGGCAAGTGAAGTTTTAACATAGTGATTTTAGTATAAACAAGAGCACAGTATGTAATTGCTTTTGTGTGATAGTGGTGTTCTTGGTGTCTTTTTATGACCTAGGCGAGTGCCGAGGTATTACACTCACCATCTGAGGTTTTTTTTTTTTTTTTTAAAGATGTTTATTTATTTATTTGACAGAGAAAGAGACAGCGAGAGAGGGAACACAAGCAGGGGGAGCGGGAGAGGGAGAAGCAGGCTTCCCGCCGAGCAGGGAGCCCGATGCGGGGCTCGATCCCAGGACTCCGGGATCATGACCTGAGCCGAAGGCAGATGCTCAACGACTGAGCCACCCAGGCGCCCCACCATCTGAGGTTTTACGGGACCTTTGTTTCAGTATTGAACAGATGTGACTATTTTATTCTGCAGCCTTGCAGATATACAAAATGGGCCTCCTAAGACTCTGCTTTATCCCCACTGAAAGCAAGAAGTAATGCAGTGAAACTTTGCCAAGCTAGAACCTTTTAAAGAATGGGGTGTTCTGGTTTAATTGTGTTCACTTGGAAGTATAAAAGTGAAAAGAAATCCCTAATTCCCTGTTGAATACAGTTCTGAGATGTAGCAAATAATTCCACTTTTCTTCTCTAATAAGCTTGATATATTCAGACCTAGTTGATGTTTTATTATATAATTCCTGAAGTGTCCGAGGCTTACATTATGAAGATCCTTTTTTGGAACTTTAGATGTAAGAAGATGTAAAGGGCAATGTGTGAAATCAAACTGCAAGGGAACTGATGCCCATTAAGTATACATTTTTGACTAAATCTCAGATTGCAGCTTGTTTTCTTACTTAGCTCACAAAAATAAAACCCACTTGGAGATTATGCCTTTTAACTGGATGTCTTTATTTCCTATCAAGATAGAATATACGGCACCCCTGGCTTTGGACCAACAGAAGGAATCACATTTTTTTTTTTTACTTGTTGTCTATCAGTGGTTCCCAAACTTGAGCATGCTTCAGAATCACCTGGAGGGCTTATTACAACACAGATGGCTGGGCCCCACCCAGAGTTTCTGATTCAACAGGTCTGGGGTGGGGCCTGAGAATTTGCATTTCTAGCAAGTTCCCCTGTGGTACTGATGCTGCTGGGCCTGGGACTAAATTTTGAGAACCACTGCTGTATATTAACTAAATATTCAAATTCTGGCTCTAGAAGAAAGCTGAATTTGGTCTGGGAGTATAAGAAGTAAACTGGTTAGGGCAAATCATGAAAGATTCACCCCTCTTGTTGCCAGCATAGTGTTGAATTCAGGTAATCAGCAATACACAGTGACATAAAACAATTCTTGTTTCATGATTCGAAGTCCTAGATGAATTTCTAGTGAGAGATTGCTGTTTCATTTGCAAAGCTTAGAGGCCAAGGGATTCTGGTCAAATAGGATTTAGTGATTAATCCCATGAGAATAGGCGTTATTTTTATGTCCTTTTCATCTCCCCTGTCACTGACCATTTAGCCTTGCTTTAGAAGGTTCCGCTAATTTTTTTTAGCTGGGACAGAAGTTTGATAGCTTGTTGAAAGTTTTGTGTGCTTTTAAAGTTACTAGCTATGTGCATTCTTAAGAGTTTTTGAAAACAATAGCAAGGGAATAAGAGAAAATTTTTGCCAGAAAAAAAAATTATTGGAATTAATTTTTATCTTTTGGAATGTTGGAGAATGTAGTCTGCTGCATCAAACATCAAGCATGCTGTGGATTTTCTATTGTTTTTATGATTTGTCATTATATTGTTTGAGATAATATTAGCGATTTTTGTAATCCCTCCAAACATGAAAAATGAAAGTCAAAATCATAGACCTGGCGTAGCAGCTGGACACAGAAGATGGCTATGAAGGATTAGATAGATACACACACACACACACGTATAAATACATATTCATACACACATATATTTTTTAAATTACTTTTTTTTTCCATCAAAGACAAATATTACCTGTGCTGAATTTAGGCATCATTATAGAATCTTTGAGTTGAAGAGAAAGAAACTCTGGAACCCACAGCTTTTCATAGAGGAGTTTTGCTTCAGCAGGCTTTTCTCGCTTGTCTACTACCTAATTTCTGTTGTTCCACTGCTAACAACCTCAGTTTGCAAGTTGACGAGCTGGTCCAGCATTGACTATTGGAGGAATAACTGGTATTATAAAAAATGGGTTGGGCAGGGGCGCCTGGGTGGCTCAGTTAGTTAAGCATCTGCCTTTGGCTCAGGTCATGATCCCAGGGTCCTGGGATCGAGTCCCATATCGGGCTCCTTGCTCAGCAGGGAGTCTGCTCCTCCCTCTGCCCCTCACCCCGCTCTCATGCTCTCTCTAACTCTCTCTCTCAAATAAATAAACTCTTAAAAAAAAGAAAAATGGGTTGGGCAGATTCCCTACTTGGAAACATTTCTGTTTTGCTCTCCTAACTCCCTCAGAAAAGAATTGAGGAGAGGGAAAAAAAGGTGGAACTAGATCCTACAGACTAGACCAGTGGTTCTGAAGCTTGGCTGCATATCAAAGACAACCCACAAGCTTTCTAAAACATAATATAGATGTGGCCTAGACCTTCTCCTAGGATGGAGCTTCAGGGACTGCATTTTGGACCATTTCCTGAAGCAATTTTATTTTGTAGCCAGCTGGGCTATATGCCTCTGACCAGAATGGTGCTGGTCTCCAGTGAATTTTCACCAGCCTGTGGTGAAATAAGAAAAATTAGGACCACAGAGCGTTTTCCATAAAGGTAAATTTATTCAATTTAAATAATTGTCTTTTGCATTGAATTAAGGCCTCCCTGTGTTTTTTGGTGTTGAAAATATCCTTTTATAAAATGACGTTGATAGGATATTTTTATCATCCTTACTTAGTTTTTAAAAATTGTAACTCTATGTTTTCTTCAAAATATTTTTGAAAATTTACTGGCCAGTGAGATCCTGAAGATTAAGTACCTCCGATCTCATCATTCTTAGAAATTGTTTTTAAAATACTTTGGAGGGGCACCTGGGTGGCTCAGTCATTAAGTGTCTGCCTTTGGCTCATGTCATAATCCCAGAGTCCTGGGATCGAGCCCTGCATCAGGCTCCCTGCTTCTCCCTCTCCCCCTGCTTGTGTTCCCTCTCTCGCTGTCTCTCTCTCTGTCAAAAAATAAATAAAAATCTTAAAAACAAAATAAAATAAAATAAAATACTTTGGAATACAAGCCCATAGAGGGTCTAAAACCTTTGGCTATATGAGTTTAAGAATTCAGAATTTTTCAATTTTTAGAGAGCTGCTTTCTCTGTGTGTTATGCCCCCATGGTCTGTTGCAGCACCCTTAGTCACACACATTAGTATTTCTGAGCAAAACAGGAGTATTCACACTAAGTGGGATAAATGCAGGCTATATATAGCTTCACATCAATGCAAGTTTTAATGTCATCTGAGTTTTGACGTAAAGCATATGGAAAATTTTTAGTTTTTAGAGCTTTTTGGATGTTGGAATTATGCATAAGGGATTATATACATGTTTGGGGGTCTGCTTTCTCATCCTAAAAGGACTTGCAAGCTTCAAATTAAATGGAGTTTTGTTTGTTTATGGTAGAGAACACAATTTATTTTTATTTAAATGCACCAGCATGTGATATGACCTTGCTCCTATTTTCCTTCCAAAGACCTAGTTAGTCCTTGTGTTGAATAGCATTTTTCTTCAGCCTGGTTCCCTCACTCCCATTAGCAATATTTGAGAAAATTTAGAGTTTTATATCATAAGCATTCTGGAGCTAAAGTGGGAAGTGTAGGAGGGTAAGGTAGTAGCTAAGAGCATGAGCTTTAGGGACAGAAGACCTAAACTTAAGCCCCAATTCTGGCTCTTACTACATTATCCCTTAGGCAAGGTGTTTAATAAATTTCTGAATGGTGGAGAATTCATTTGAAAAGCAGGGATAATGTCAGCACCTACCTCATAGAATCCTTGTGAACGTTAAAGAGAGAATGTTAGTGAAGTACTTAGAAGAGCTGTTATTTTATTCTTGTCTTTTCCCCTTGTATTGGGTAGATTACTTGTTTCCTTTTTGTAACGTAAGTGTCCTATGGTGCCCTCTTTTTCCCTTAGACATCTGGGTAAACTTGCTTCAAGTACTTTCCCATATCACAACTGACTTCTGGTCTGCCTCTATAATTTAGACATCAAATCCTGCCTTTCAGTGGTTTCCACACCAAAAAATCCATCAGCTCCTAAGCTTTATATGGCCCTAGTAGTTAGCTGAACATTGAGTCTTAGAGTGGAGACTACATTACGTGGTGTAAAGCCTCCCACTATCTGAAATGTACCACTCCTGACTCATTTTTTCTTGTTGTGTTCCAGCACTGTGTCCCCCTTATCTCCCTAGGGAAACATTCCCCTCTCTCCTGTGGAGCATTTCTCTTACTCTGGTCCTTCAAGTACTCTCCTTCTACCCCAAATTAATTTTCAAGGAGTTTCTCCACCCAAAATGGTACCTTTCCTGAAAAAACTTGTAGTGAAAACAGTTTTCTCGACCTCATTACATATGTATTTAGAGTGGTTGGCTACTTTCTTCCCATTTTGCTGTTGCAGACAATCCTTTTTTCCAAAAATATATCAGATAAAATGAGCATGTGGTCCCTTTTGGTGATATCTATTGAGAATCCGTGGTATGAATTTCCTCCAGTTTAGATAACTGCACTGTGGCAAGCTTTTATGCCTAGGCTACAACTCATGAGGAGACTATTATAGCCACCTAGTGTTATTAAATGCTAAAATAGTAAACAAGATATATAAAAAATATTTTCTAGAATAGAAATAAGAATTTTTTCCTCCTCAAGAGTAATTTAACCTGTCAAAAACAGATTCCTGAGTTATGTTGTCCCTCGCTGTGGGGAATATCTCTTAATACTCAGTGAAGAATGCTTAACCACAGAACATAGCCCCTAAGGGCATGGGCTTCCTTCCTAGGAAATGAGATTTAGAATACAGCATTCTGAAAATGGCACTTAATCAACAAATTATTGAGGACCTGGTGGGCACACAGAGGCACACTAAAAGCTGTAAAGACTTGATTCTTGCCCTCAAGAAACTTCTAAGGTTATAAATAGACTGGCCCCAAAACAAATGAATAATAATCACTAAAGTATAGGTGTAATCAAATGTGAAATGGTGGAGGTATGGGAGACCGTAGGCAGAGATTATATTCAGGTTTCTACAGTGGCATTTCTGATATTGCTGTGCATTTAAAAAACAAGTTAAAGTGGCATCAGATTAGTCTAAGACATTTAGAGGCCTTTATTTTGTGATTGGGAAAAGTTACACCTATTTCATATGTAATAATTTGCCCATAACAATGTTTTTGATTAGTGTAATCTGCTAAAGACTTCAGTTCAGAATGTTTCCCCTGTTAATAGCATATATCCATCTGGGTATGGAGAAGTCAGGGTCCCTGTAATGACCACCATTTGATGTTATCCTGGGAGGACAATTGATGGCCTTTACCTGGGGAAGTAGAACTTGAGGGCAGACCTCTGGGGTACAGAGAGCTTACCCCTGATGTAGGCAAGTAGGTAGGCAAGTCTGTTGATTCTATCTTAGAAGTGGCTTTAAATATTTTATGGAGTGTATTTTATGTCTGTTTTGTACATTTCCAATAGGATAATATCACAGGCATCCTTGAGGCATTGTTTCTAAAAGTTTGTGGGTTGTTAATAGGTGCTAGATTAAAAGTGTAATAAATGAATAATAAAGGCAATTAATTGATTAGGGAAATGCTTGGTAGTTAAAGTTAAATAGGTCTTCTCAGAGAAATGAATTTACTTGACTGTGTTTTGGGGTTTTTTGTTTTTTGCAAAGAGCATTCGCTAATTTGGGAGCTCCTGATGTAGGAATTAGGATAATTGGGATTTGGATTATTCCATATAGAATTTGCCACTTCCTTGGAGGAATTGTTCTTAGTGTTTAGTCTTTCTATACTTGTAATAACCTATGGCAGTTAACAAGCAAAAACACAAATGTTGGCTTGGGCCTAACAAATTATAATGTATGAAAGGTATGATGTGGAAAAGCTTCCAGGTGAGTCTAATGTACTCTAGAGACTGAGAACTACTGAATAAGAATATGCCTTCTGGACATTTGCTAACTGCATTCTTAATACTATTTGAGTATGCTAATAAGCTTTTGAAAGTGTCTTGTCAGCTTCTAATTACAGGTAAGTTAAGTTTTCTGTGTGTTTAACAAGCACATTGACATTCTATTTGCAAGCCCTTTTCTTGCATCAAAGGGAAGATAACTATTGGAGCATTTGTGTATTGAGGTCAGCATAGGAAAGCTTAGCAAGGTGATCACTTATTTATTTTTTGTTAAAGTTCATGCAGCTTCTCCAAGAACAAATGAAATGGAAATAGAAGGGACAATATCATTCTAATTAGAGGTTGACCTGGAACCTGTTTTTTAATCACCACGTACATATTCTACATGTTCTTCCCACCTCACTCCCCAAAAAAGCCGAACTACTCATCCTGCTTCTTTCCACCCGGATCTGCTACCAAATGATGGAGAAAAGTTGGTGGGTTTATTTACTTAGTAAAAGAATACTTTGTCGAACAAGGAAACAGAGAAATTACTTTAGTGCAAAGTATAACGTGGTATACAAAAATATGTTCTACATGAATTTAAAAGGCTTTATGAAATTATTTCTTGTATTGCTTATATAGCTTTAAAATAAAATACACATTCACATGCACACACAACCCTACAAAAAATTGGAAGAAAACAAAAAGAAACCCAGAAAGTTGGAGATTGGTAGGTTTATCCAGCAACTGTCCAAGCAGGGAGACTTATACTTGGGGGATGAAAGGGAGCAAATTTAGCCACCCCGGGGTGCCTGGGTGGCTCAGTCGGTTAAGTGGCTGCCTTCAGCTCAGGTCGTGATCCCGGGGTCCTGGGATTGAGCCCCACATCTGGCTCTTTGCTCAGCAGGGAGCCTGCTTCTCCCTCTTCCTCTGCCTGCAGCTCCCCCTGCTTGTGCTCTCTTTCTCGCTATCTCTATCCCTCTCTGTCAATAAATAAATAAAATCTTTTAAAAAAATTTTTAGCCACCCCAAGATATACCCCTTTGACATCTTGGTTATTTCAAGCTGTTTATTTATTTATTTTTTTACTCTTTTTTTAGTTTTTATTTTTTTAAAGATTTTTATTTATTTATTTGAGAGATAGAATGAGAGAGAGCATGAGAGGGGGGAGGGTCAGAGGGAGAAGCAGACTCCCCGCCAAGCAGGGAGCCCGATGTGGGACTCAATCCTGGGACTTCAGGATCATGACCTGAGCCGAAGGCAGTCACTTAACCAACTGAGACACCCAGGCGCCCTTCAAGCTGTTTATTTTTAAGAAACTGCAGATCCAAAAGAAGCTCTGAAAACTGAGTAGAGACATTTACTTTTTTTTTTTTTTAAAGATTTTATTTATTTATTCATGAGAGACAGAGAGAGAGAGAGAGAGAAGCAGAGGGAGAAGCAGGCTCCCAAGGAGCAGGGAGCCCGATGCGGGACTTGATCCCAGGACCCTGGGATCATGACCTGAGCCGAAGGCAGACGCTTAACCATCTGAGCCACCCAGGCGCCCGAGACGTTTACTTTTATAAGGGAAATTTCTATTTGTTGTAGTCTCCCTCAGTACCAGGAAGAAGGGAATGACTCTAAATCTCTAGGAACTTTTATTAATGGAGAAGGGATGGACTTAAATCTTAAGGCAGATTTAAATCTGTGTAACAACCTTACTCTTGTTTACTGTGCTTTTCTTGTAAACTTCCATAACTGACTTCCCACCGCCAACATTTTCTTTTGTCTTTAGCTGGAGGTGGTATTTAAGGTGATGCCTTTAACCATTTTGGTGAGTTACTGAGTTTTCCTGGGTCTCTCCCATATCTACATGAGGTGTACATGTTAAACTTTTGATTTTTCTCCTGCTGATCTGTCTCATGTCTGTTTCTTAGACCAGCTAGAAGAATCTTGAAAGGTGGATAAAAATTGTTTCCTCCCCAACAAGGGCCTAAGCATTCTTGCCGCCAGGGAAGTAAAATATCCTGCTATGGAGTAAGGATGTTTCATATGGCTTTGTGATGGATAAAATCTCTCTCTTGATGCTCTTCTTCTCTCAGCTCTGACTACATGCTCATCTTGCAACTATCTGTTACTAATTAAGAATCCCTGGCATTTAGATTTTGAATCAGGGAATGAATGAGCTTTTAAAAAAATGAACAATTAAGTATCCCTTCCTGCCTTCCCATGGTCCACACAATCAGTCATTCCTTCTTTCTCAGGTTTCTGTAGCCTCTCCCTTTCCACTAGACCATTTCTATGAACATTTAAATAAGCTCTAGACTCTCCAGTCATTAAAAATAGTTTCCAGGGGCGCCTGGGTGGCTCAGTCATCAAGCGTCTGCCTTGGGCTCAGGTCATGACCCCAGGGTCCTGAGATCAAACCCCACATCGGGCTCACTGCTCTGCGGGAAGCCTACTTCTCCCTCTCCCATTCCCCCGCTTGTATTTCCTCGCTCGTTGTCTCTCTCTCTCTCTGTCAAATAAATAAAATAAAAAAAAAAAAAGTTTCCAGGGACCTCTCACCCCTCTAGTTTCTGTCCATTTCTGTCCCTTTCCTTGGCAGCTAGACTCCTTGAAGGAGTTATCTAATACTTCCTGTCACATACAACTCACACACCCTCCATTTGGCTTTCTTCCTCATTTCTCTTCATGGAGACTGCTCTCATTAAGGTCATCAGAGACCTCTATGGTCCTAAATTCTATGGATATTCCTCGGCCTTCCTCTTGACCTTTCAGAAGCCTTCAACACACCTACCTTACTGGATTTATTAGTTTCCTGTGGTTGTTGTAACAAATTACCACAAACTGGTAGTTTAAACCAACATAAATGTATTCTCTTGCAGTTCTGGAGGTCAGAAGTAAAAAATCAAGGTGTCATCCAGACTGTACTCCTTCTGGAGGCTTTAGGAGAGGGAAAATCTGTTCTTTGCCTCTTTAGCTTCTGGTGGCTGTAGGCATTCCTTAACTTGTGACCACATCACTCCAATCTCCACCTCCATGGTCATATTGCCTCCTTCTCTTCTCTGCTTTTCTTCTATAAGGACACTTGTCGTTAGATTTAGGGCCTACTGGGATAATCCAGGATGATCTTCTTGTCTCAGTGTTCTTAATTTAGTCACATCTGCAAAGACCCTATTTCTTTTTTTTTTTTTTTTAAGATTTCATTTATTTATTTGACAGACAGAGACACAACGAGAGAGGGAACACAAGCAGGGGGAGTGAGAGGGGGAGAAGCAGGCTCCCCTCTGGGCAGGCAGCCTGATGCGGGGCTCGATCCCAGGACCCTGGGATCGTGACCCAAGCTGAAGGCAGACGCTTAACGACTGAGCCACCCAGGCGCCCTGCAAAGACCCTATTTCAAATAAGGTGGCCTCACAGGTTCTAGGGATAAGGATGTGGACATCTTTTGGGGGGCTACCATTCAACTCACTATATGGAGTTCTATCTTCCCTTGATTTCTGTGATGCCATACTCTTTTTCTGGTTTCCTTCTTGACTCTATGGCGTCTTCTCACTTTCCTTTTCTGTATTCTCCTCCTTCTCTACCTGACTTTTGAAAATGTTCACATGTATCAGATCTTGGATCCTCTTCTCATCTCACTTTGTCCTTTCTCTCTTGGTAATATCTTCTAGCCCCATGATTTCTATGACCATTTATATAAACGACCACTCCAAATTGCTTTATTTAGCCAGACCTTTCCTATTCTTGATGCATATAGATAACCTACTTAACATAGTCATTTGAGTGTTTCAGTGGCTTCACAAATTTAACATATCCAAAATAGAACACATCACCCCTTTTACCCCCACTCCTCATCACCACCCAAGAAAAGTTTGCCCTTCCCACAGAATTCCTTAGTTCAGTGAATGACATTACCATCCACCTAGTTGCTTGTTCCAAAGTTATCCTTGATATTTCCCTCACTCTTATCTCCCCACGTCCATCACCAAAAACAACCTAAAATAGTTTCAGAATCTGCCTACTCTCTTCTTACTGCCATTACCTTAGTCTTAAGCGGCCACCATTTTTCCATCTGGATTAGTGCATTAGCTCCCATTATCCACTGTCAGTCTCTCCAGTCCATTTCCTATATGGCAGCTGGAGTAATTTCAAAATATAAATTGAATCATATCACTGTGCTGCTGGACACCCTTTTTGAAGGCTTTCATTGCTTTTAGGATAAAATTTCAAATCTTTCACGTAGCCTCTAATGTTCTGCATGATCTGGCCCCATCTGTCTCTGCAACTTCATCTCTCTTCCTAGCCATTCTCCTTTGACCCTCCAATTATATGCATCCCTACCTTCTTATATTTCCTGAGAGTTCCTTCCTGCCTCTGAATCTATGCACATGTGTTTCCCTCATTGGGAAGGAAGAAATTTTCCTTGGTCCAAGGTTCTTCTGGCTGAACTAAGAATTAAATTCACATGATGCAACAGGTGCAATCAAATTTAGTTTCATATGTAATGGAATCCACACAGACATAAATTCCAAAGATGGGTGACTTGAAGCTTACATGACATCCTGTGTTAAGGAGAGGGGTAGTAGTCTGAGGATGCAAAGGGGAGGAAGGCCTTTAGCAGGATAATGAGAGGAGATGTTTTGGAAACAAAGGTTGCCCTGTTATACAGATAAATTTCTTAGGTAAAGAGGAATCTTTGTTAGTAGCTCTCTTCCTGGTACAGGCTCTTCTTTCCAATGTAAATTTAGGCAATTGAGGGGGAGGTAAAGAGCTTTTCCTGAATCTGCTGGGTTTCAGCTGCTTTTATCTCAAAATAATCTTTATGCCAAAGTGGCCCATCTTGGGGCTCTTACACTTGGCCCATACACCCTCTTTTCCCTATTGCTAGTTAACTTATATTCTTCAGGTATCAAAGAAAGTGTTGTTTGCTCAGGGAAACCTTTCCTAACCATCCCTCACTCTTAGACTTGATTAGGTCCCTCCCACTGTCCCCATTGTTTTCTAGTTCTACTTTGCCTTTTATAACATGGATCATAATTATCCTTAATTTGTTTATCTCTCTCCTGACAGAATGTAAATACCACCAGGGCAAGGACTGTATACCCTGTCAAAGCACAAGTCAAGCACAGTGTCTAGGGTAAATAGGCACCCAATATTAATGAGTAAGTGCATCTAATGACCTAAGTTGCTAAGACATAATTGAGAATGGACCAAACCCAAATCTAGTGCCACATATTTGAACTAAAATAACATTTAAACTGCTATTCACAATATTTAACTTAAAAATGGTATTAACCAGACTGAAAGAAGTTCACAAAACTGTAGGAAACAGAATAGTAGAGACTAGTTTTTATAGCAATTGCTCAATAGACTTTTTCCATATAATTCAGCCAAAAGTCCCAAGTATTCTTCAGAGTCAAGCTGTTATCATGGGCACAATCCAGGTTTATAGCTTCTGAAAAAACCTCAGGTTCAAAGAACAGCTAGTTACTGGTATGAGCGCATTGGATCTGAAAGTTGTGGTTGTTCAAAGTGTTGAACTGATGAAGCATTGTAGAAATGTCCTAGGCACTTTAAAAGTCCTGAAGTTCTTTATGGTTGGGAACTGAGGGCCCTATTTCAAGCCCAATATTTTAGACATGAACCCTTGACCATGGTAAAGTGCTAAATCAAATGCCTAGCGGACCTTAGCACCCCTATTTTGACTCTGTGCTGGCTACGTGCTTTCCCATCTTAATCCAAAATGACAACTCTTATTTTCCATTTTCAGGATGTTTGCATGTGTATAAGAGAAAATGAGGTAGAGGGGGAATAAGTTTCAAATAGTTCTCAGATTTCATAATGCAATATAGAGGCAGGCCAGACATAAACTCTTTTTATCTACTGTTGAGGTTTAATTCTTAAAGAACTTCTCAAGCCGTGACCTACTTCAAACTGCATGCCTGTTCTCTAGATAGATAAGAGGAAAGATGTGGCAACTGATGGTTTGTATGGCAGAACTAGTTGTCATTGTTTATTGAATACCTGTATTATCTATTGCCATGTGACAACTTACTGCAAAGTTTAGCAGGTTAAAACAGCAAACATTTATTATCTCACAGTTTCTGTGGGTCAGGAATCTGGGAGCAGCTTAGCTGGGTATGCTTCTACTTCACAGTCTCTTATGAAGTTACAGTCAAGTTATCACTTGGGATGGCTGTCTCATCTGAAGCCTTGACTGGGGAAAGATGAACTAAGCTCACTCACATGGTTGTTAGCAGGATTCAATTCCTTGTCACATGGGCCTCTCTACCATAACATAGCTGACAACATGGCAGCCATTCTGATTTGTGATCCTACTTATGTACCCAAGCATTTCCCCCATCTCTGGAAGCTTTGGGGGTATTTTCTTTGTCCCCACTACACTAGGATGACACATAATGTACCTTGATGTGGGTGAGGATCAAGTGAAATAATGAACATCAAAGGACAAAATAGGATAGTTAGGAAAATACTGGATACTTAGAGGGCAAGCATAGTGGATGGTGAACTAGAGAGGAGCTGGGAACAGGAAGAGAATGTTACATGAAACTCTGGAGGCAGGAAAGTCAGGGAAGTTATGGGCAGTGGTCCTGTCTTACCTGGTGTCTTCCCCGAGTTGGAAGGCATTCCTCAAATGCCTTACCTAGGATTTACCAGTATCCAGCAAAATCTCCCCCTTCCCACTCCACTACTAAAGTCTAGGGGCACATTAAGCACCAGTGCATTGTCACCCAGTAGGCCCACAAACGAGTGTTATTCTTGAGCTAACCCAGCAACTCAAGTTGCTTAACCCTTGAATCTGGTACCTTCTTTGGTCTTACGTATAGCACTATCTGGATGTTTTTGTTTTGTTTTAGAATGAAGTTGGACAGATTATGTGCCTGAAGTCAGAGCATAGATATGAAAGTACTTTATAAATTGTTAAAACATTAGGGACACCTGGGTGGCTCAGTCAGTTAAGCGTCTGCCTTTGGCTCAGGTCATACTCCCATGGTCCTGGGATTGAGCCCCACATCAGGCTTCTTGCTCATCAGGGAGTCTGCTTCTCCCTCTACTTGCTGCTCCCCCTGCTTGTGCTCTCTCTCTCTCTGTCTTTGACAAGTAAATAAATAAAATATTTTAAAAAATAAATTGTTAAACATTATACAAAATAAGTTGTTGGATTGCTTCTATTTAGGGAAACCTAAGCTTTCCAATTGTGTGGAAAATTGTGTGGAAAACACAGGTAGAATGGTATAGACTACAAATCAACACTGTATAGCCTCCTGAGAACCACTTTCCTAGTATTAACTGTCCCATATCACAGTGTTTTCAGCTTCTCCAAAGTGTTTGCATTAAGTTGGGTAACATCCCCAATTTGGGATTATGGTACATTTCCGTTCCCTTTCTCATGAACCACAGCATCCTGCGGTTTGCTCTCTGCGCTCCACCTCACTCTGGAATTAGATGGGTTATTCTATTCTTTGTTTATCTGTCTTCTCTTTTTCCTTACGGTCATGTGCACTTAGGATCTATTTTTTAGGCAAAGGCAGATATTTTAGAAAACTGAATGCTGGTTCTCTCTGGGTGATTTCCATACTGATGGGGAGAAATCACTGTGCTGGTTGTAACCAATTGCCAAATGAGTCTTTGGAAATATAATACTGTTTAACCTGCTACCCAGCAAGGGTCAGGTCCTTGAAGAGTCTCTGTGCTTAGGGATACCCTACTTAGTCATGGAGTTGCCCTGGCAGTTAGAGCAGACTTGCTTCTGTCATTGTTATGTTGCAAATGGAGGTGGTAAAATTAAAGAACTGGTTTCCTACCTTCTTTAGGCTTATAGAATTATTATTATAAGCAGTGTTTGGAATAATCATTGATTTCTTTTGTCTCTATTTAAAATGTGTTAAACCAATATGTTTTATACTAGGTGCCCTACTTAAAACAGCAGTGAATTAAATGGTTTCTGTCATAAATGAAATTCTTTTTGAAATATCAATGAGTTGATTTTTCATCTAATTTTTTACTCATCACAATTCTCCCTTGTCTTTTAAGAAGATTAGATTTTCTAATGTTCATAACAGGTTAGAAAATTGCAAGAACTTTAAAGGGGAGTAAGCAATAATTTTTTAGTGTACCCAGAAGCAGAGAAAGACTTTTTCATGAATGTTGCCACGATGGAAATGAGTGAGGAAAAAAATTTTTAAAGAAAACTTAAAGAGGGGCGCCTGGGTGACTCAGTTGGTTAAGCAACTGCCTTCGGCTCAGGTCATGATCCTGGAGTCCCTGGATCGAGTCCCGCATCGGGCTCCCTGCTCGGCGAGGAGCCTGCTTCTCCCTCTAACCCTCCCCCCTCTCATGTACTCTCTCTCTCTCATTCTCGCTCTCTCAAATAAATAAATAAATCTTTAAAAAAAAAAAGAAAGAAAACTTAAAGATGCCTCAAGGAGGATGGGGGAGGAGATAGATTTGAGATTGAGATTATAAGCCTCCATCTTGATTTTCACAAATTGAGAATCTAATTGGAAAGAGAAAAATTATGTATATGAAAGAGAATAGTTAAGTAGTATGAACTCCAAGCTCACAAGGTACAGGAAGGTAGAGGAGGGAAGCAATGAGTAAAGACTACAATGATTTCTGAAGAATGGTTAAGATTTAAGTAAAGAACAGAAAAAAGACACATTCCAGATGACAGCAAACACATCAGTGTGGATTTGGAAGCCCAAGTGTAAGCAATTAAAAAAATATGTATGTACTTTAAAAAGCCATAGACAGGCAAACACTCACACAAGATGTAGACAAAAATTAAGGCCAGCAAAAACTGCCACCAAAAAATTAAGCAAACAAACAAATATAGTATTTTTAATTTATAAATTCTTTAATGAAAAATAAAAATTATGACAAATATAATAAAAGTCCTTATAGCAGATAAAAGATACATACCCTGATAGAAAAATGGTGAAAATACTTGAGCAGAAAAATGACAAAATAAGAACTCAGGTGACCGGTAAGTATATCTCACAATATTCAGTCTCAGTAAAAAATCACAGAAATGTAAATGTAAACCATAAATGACAATTTTTCTCTTAAGAGATTGGCAGTGGCTTAAAAAATAATAATACTCAGTGCAGAGGAATAGGCACTGATATCTTACTGGTGGGAATTTAAATTCTCATGGCAGTGTGGCAATAAATCAAGAGCCTTAAAAAAAGCAAACATAGTTTCCAATATAGCAGTTCAGTTTCTAGGAGTTATCCTAAGGAAAACATTGAAAAAGATGAACACAAGAAGTTCATCTGATCTTTATAACATGGAAACATTGGAAATACCCCAAAAGACAGTTTGGTAATATTAACACAGAAATGAGAAAAGGCAAATGATAGAGCATCATGCTGTTACTCTAAGGATGGATGCTTGGGGGATGTGTGTGTGTGTCTATGTGTCTGCATACACCTAGGGGAAGTCAGAAAGGTTATATGCACTACCTTGTTAACAGTTTTTAACTCTGGATAGTTGGTTAACTCTGGTAACCTTAATTTTCTCCTTTCTGTTTATCAATACAATGAGCATGTATTATTTTTGGAAATATGTTTTATAGAAAAACAGCCTGAGAATCAGAATAAGGCATAGTCATTCACAGTGTTCATTAAGAATGCATTTTCTCAGGGCACCTGGGTGGCTCAGATGGTTAAGCATCTGCCTTCGGCTCAGGTCATGATCTCAGGGTCCTGGGATCCAGTCCCATGTTGGGCTCCCTGCTCAGTGGGAAGCCTCTTCTCCCTCTCCCACTCCCCCTGCTTGTGTTCCCTCTCTCACTGTGTCTCTCTGTCAAATAAATAAAATCTTAAAAAAAAAAAAACAAAAAACGCATTTCCTCTACCTATTTAAACATTAAGGAAGCTGTGTGACCTTGATTAGGTTCTAGAACCTGCAAAAAATGGACTTGAAAAGATCTCCCCCTCCCACTTGCCTAGAAAGGCTAACTGAGCCTAGACATTTTTTTTCTTTTAACTCTTTAAGAATTCTACATCTGTATAGTTGATAACTGCAGAATATGGTTAGTTTTCTAACAGTCACAGACTAATAGTTTCTGTTCATCTATAGGTAATAACTTTGACTTAGAACTTTAGAAGCTTCTGGAAGAATCTGGTTGTTCTAGGTTTTCATTCCCTTGATCCTTTCTTTTGCTTCTGTTTAGGTTCTGTCATAATGAATGGATCCAGTGTAGCAAATACATCACCTAATGTAAAATCCAAGGAAGATCAGGGATTAAATGGGCACGATGAGAAGGAAAACCCATTTGCAGAGTACATGTGGATGGAGAACGAAGAAGATTTCAACAGACAGGTAAAAAAAGAAGTGGAAGGCTAAGATGCGTGTAACTCAACAGCTATAATATTTTACCATCCATCTATAACAAAAGAAATGGGTTTATCAGCTTGAGAATAATTCAAAAATGCATGGAGGCCTGGTCTGGGCTCACCCAAGAAGCCTCTTCAGCTGGTAAGACACCAGAGTAGGGTACTTCGGAGGAAGGTACTGACACTTCGCCACACATTGATTGCAAGAGGATCTCATGCCATGGCAATGTGGTATAGACTTCAAGGGTATAAACAGCAGCTGTGTGCAGACGGGCCAGCCTGGCATGCTCCCCACGTGGGGACGCAGGCACTGGCAGAACGTACGTCTGAGATGGAGAAGTGTGTTAGGTGGGGAAAGGCTAGACCTTTTGAACAAAGACTCAGCAATAATCCATTGTCTTGTATCCCCGTGACATTAATAGCTCAAGGTAGGCATTCTAGGTAGACAGTGATTCTGCGACCATACGCTTCTCCGATGGTGTTGTTCCAGCCCGGCCAGGGCATTGATCAGCTG
The DNA here is from genome assembly GCF_011800145.1 of Mirounga leonina. NCBI lineage: Eukaryota > Metazoa > Chordata > Mammalia > Carnivora > Phocidae > Mirounga > Mirounga leonina. The sequence continues at coordinate 43,776,927 of NW_023270305.1, forward strand.
AGTAGCTGAAGGATAACTGGAAGTCCAGCCACTGGGAAAGGGGGAGAGGTAAAAGCCAAGGAAGGGACTCCTTTTGACCAAGTGATGCCAAAGTGTTCACATCCCTTCGGGAAGACATTACCTGATGAATAGTTACGTGGCCATCGCCAGCATGGGAGACAGGAAATGCGGTTTTAACTGAACAGCCTGGTGCTCTGGGAACAAGGAAACAAGTTTAGTGGGGCAGCCGGCAGTCCCCCCTCCCCCCAGTCAGCTCACTGTGTCATGATTTGTGGGACTAGCACATAGATCATGCTTGCAGTCACATCCCTGTACCCGGGTAACCATTTCTGTGTACCTGTGAATGAGGGTAGATTTACTAAGGAGGAGCACACTGTCATGCTCTCGGGTAGAGGCAAGGCAGATCTTGAGCAGTCATGTTAAATCTTACGGCTTGGAAATATTTTGTGGTGGTTGTTACTTTAAGTACTTCGTAACTATCTAATTTACTTGAGATCGGTGTGGCTAATTGTAATGTTGAAGACTATTTTTACGTCTTGTGCTGCTGGTGACTTTTGAATTAATGAATAAGTGTATGAGCTAGTTTGGGTGATTATTTTTGCTTGACTTCCCCTCGATGGTGGTGCTAGTAAGCTATGAATCGGTCGCCACTAGCCCGCAGGGAAGGGATGGCCAAATGTGAGGCCCAGGGCCGGTTAAAACCACACTTAATCTGCAGACTGGACCGTTCTCTTTACTAAGAGTTAATGATGTCTGCAAAGAGGTGTAAAATATCCTAGATACATAGTGCGTTAGTTTAGGGCCATCTTTAAGAAATACAAAATTGTTTAAATATTCATATTTTTCCTTGTTTTGAAAGGATACCTACATTGATGACATCATTTTCTATTGGTTTGCCAAAAAGTGTTCTTTATATCTTTCTAAGGTTCTGAAAGTATTTTTCTCCTTTAGGGGCCTCATTACCAGAAAAGAGGGCCAGAAGCTGAGAGTTGGTTTTGATTTAATCTCCACTATCCAGGTAGTGGTCTAGTTATGTAATTCCTGTACCTTTTTCATACTTGTAAAATGGGAAATTTAAGAAGAGTTGCTTAACAAGACTGAGAAAAGAGTCTCAAGCTTTAAAATGATTTTCTGTAAGTGCCATCTGGATGGATGGAACATGTCTGTGTCACGCAGAGATGTCGGAAGAGATGTGAAGGCCTGGACTTTCTGCTCTTCTGAATAACTGTTTCCTCAGTCTTATTGTTGATGGAATTTGGTTGAAAAAACTAAAACTTGTATTTTCTCTAGCCAGTCATCCGAAGCGTCTTAATTCTTAGTAGACAAGATGGTTCTCAACTGCTGACTGATACCCTCCAAAAGAGAGAGGTAGAAAACTGGGAGGGGTGAGTCGTACTGGGACGGTAAGTGTGAGCTCCTCACCTTGGCTTGCTAGGTGGAGGAGGAGCTGCAGGAGCAAGACTTCTTAGACCGCTGCTTCCAGGAGATGCTGGATGAAGAAGACCAGGACTGGTTCATCCCCTCCCGGGACCTGCCTCAGGCCATGGGACAGTTGCAGCAGCAGTTAAATGGACTGTCCGTCAGCGGTGGTCACGAGTCTGAAGATATTTTGGTAAGAGCCGTACGTAGTTGCACAGGAGACATAGTGAAAAGAATGAGGGATTTGGAGTGACAGACTTTTTTTCTGGCCCTGCCACCTTGGGCAAGCCTCTGGCCCCTGTCTCTTCACCCATCATCCCATGGGCTTTGATAAGAGGGTGCTTTGGAGACACGTTGCACACAGCATCGTGAAAACATTCTTGTGGCCGCATCTCTGGCTTTCATTTCCCCCAGGGGGCCTTTCAGAGTAGAACTGGGATTAGGGATAAGAATTTGAACGCAGAAGAGGTTTGGTTTCAAATGATCACTTGCTGTTGTTCTTTCCTTTTACTATTCCTCAAATCTGTATTTATAGTTTTGAATGATGCAGTTTTGGAAGGAACATACTCCTAAGAGGCCATTTTCCACTTAAAGTTAAAAGACTGGATAAACCAATTTCCTGCCTTTCGTGTTTACTTACAGTCAGAACTCTGTGAGTGACTTAGTTCTCACAGAACTCATGTTCCAAATGACTGTGCCCTGCGGTTTGCTCAGGTTTTGGACGTTCACAAGAGGGTAGATAACCAAAGAGACTACAGCGAGGTGGAAAATAAAGGGATGGTGGTCACCAAACCGCTTTGGTGGAATACTCGGATTTTCATCGAGTTAAGGTACTCAGTGAACTGAAAAATTATTTTTGCAGTCAAACTTGCAAGTCTCTAATGAAAGCATCATGAAGAGAACAGGAGTCCAAAGCAGGAGGAGAAAATGAGGTTGGCCAAGGCTTAGTATGTCAGGAGCCATTGAGAGCAGCCCAGCAATAGCAGCTGGAGCTTTTTTCCTTCTTGGTGGCTGAGAGGAAGGTACTGGTAATAGTGGAAGCAGGGAGAAAACAACTTTTAAAGTGGGATTTATTATCTCTTGGTTCTTATTTCAGAGCAAAAGTAATCTGAACCCGGATGCCAAGGAATTTATTCCAGGAGTGAAGTACTGAGCTGACAGAAAGCTTTGAGGAGAACTTGTATGTCCCCACACCTGGGGACAGTGCTGCACAAAGAGGCGGAGCTGAAGAAGGGGGTGGGGCGGGCTAGGGGTGCACAGTGGGGAAGGGGATAGTGGTTTAACTTGACACTGTGACTGGAGTAACTAATGAGCTCAGTCTTACTCTACAAGCCTCTGAGTCTCTGAGTATTTCTCTTTTGTTCTACTGACTTTGGTTTGGAGCAGTTTCCTATTATTATTATTATTATTATTATTATTATTATTATTATTATTAGTTTTTTGAGTTAAGGAAATTGCAGTCTTTTTTCCCCTTCATCAGGAATGTTCTGCTGTGTGTGTTTAAACAAAATAAGCTGACCAAGAAAATCTGGGTGTTTAAGAATGCCCTTCTCACCCTACTGTACACTTACCAAGGGCAGTGAACACTTGGAGAACTATTTATCGAGTCTGTTAAGCTGGATGACAAGAGGGACGAATGGAAGAAGGAGGTGTTGCAAATCAGGGTTCACAGCCCAGCTCCCCTGACCCCTCGGGGCTTTCCTGTGATGAAGCAGATTACCATGGCCCGCCAAGCCCACGTGTCCTTGCCTGGAACCCCATTCAAGAAAACACAGACTTCAGGACTGGTTTATGGTAATTCTTCTGATGGTTAATGAAGGTTGTAAACCAGCAGGGGAGGACTGTGCCAGTGATTGTCATTTGGGTCACTCAGTCACTGCTGCTCTTTTCTTAAGTCTCTGCTTACAGCTACCATCAAACTCATTTTTCATTATTTACGAGGTAAAAGAGCTCTAGGGTGGGTTTGTCACTTTGTCCCTCATGGCATCTAGTCCCCTATCTCCTTTCCACCCCAACCCTACTGTTGGTAAGAAGAGATACTGTTACCAGAGGGGAAGGAGAGGTATGCTGTGCTGGCCCTCAGCTTCAGTCTGGAGTAGTCAAACTTGAATCCTGTTAATTGTGTCTTAAGAGTATTTTGGCAATTTTTTGCCAGCCCCATGAAGACTTGGTCCTCCTGGTATCTTCCCTTAGTAAATTATTCCCAATAATTTTTCTCACATAAACATATTTTTCAGGACACCAGCGAGAAGCTCAGCTCACAATTTGGATGCTTCTCCCCACCTTACAGATTTATGCAAAAGAACTCAAAAAAAAAAAAAAGCCTGGGAGAGTGAGTCTTGCTTGACCCATGTGACCATGTGACCCAGCGGGATAGTTTCAGCATATAAAATTTTGCTGTTCCCACATACCCAGCTTTACGAGTTTTCTAGGTTGGGCTCTTTGGGTATATTCCTTTTGTTTTTCCTGGCTATAAATCACAGGGGTTTTTTTGTTGATACTCATAAGGGATTAAACTGGGCACCAGAAGCGCCTTTGTGTGATAAAGATGTAGGTGGCAGAGTCAGGTCTAAAGGAGAACGTGTGTAGTCCCGGCCATCCTCCTAGGATGAGGACTTGCAGAGGCCTGAGGGGGACACAGCGGCTTCTGTATGACTGCTACTGTGTTGTGTGACAGGCCTATCAGGAAAAGGCCACGTAATGAAATAAAGTCTGTGTAAATTCAGTATGTGGATATGGGACAGAGGTTGGAAGGAAAGGACCGGTGTCTAGAAAGCTTAGTAATTTCTCCCTTTTCTTAGGTGCTCCCCTTGTTGACTTTCTGAACAGCAACAGGCTAATGTCAGATTTAAAATACGAACCCACATCTTTTCCTCATTTGAGTCTATAGGATGGCATCATTTAAAGAATGGCCTTCCCCGTTAGGTCACGTGTCAGGAGAGTAGCGTAAGGAGCTTGTATTGCCAGGCGTGCACATTAATACCCAAAGGCCCAAAGCCTCTACCTCAAGAGAATGGAACACTTAACTCGTTTCCAGGGACGGCTGTGAATAAAGAACCCTCTTTATTGCAGCTTCAGCTTTCAACTGGGGTCGTTGCCTCTAATAGGGAGAGGGCCTTGGAAGTGCAGGAAAAGAGAGGTCTGTGTGCCCCAGGGCTCCGTTTCCTCCTTCAGTCTCCATTACCTTGTCCAAGCGCAGAGTCCTGAAGGCTGCCGGCAATATATTGAGACTGCAGAAAGAGCCATTTTCTAGAGCGTGGGCTTCTCCCTCAGAAAGAAACAATGGATTCTAGTGTGGCTCCCAGTCTGGAAAGTCCTGTAGGGATCCGGATGGAGCCGTTTCTTCATCCTGAAGAAGCTTGCTGTCCTGACCAGGATGGCTGAGATGTTGGGAGCAGTGCAAAGGGCTTGTCTGTCTGCTGTGGGGTTCCGTTTTGGATGTCGGACTTCAGCACCGTTTCACAAGGCAGATTTGGTCGGGAGTAAGAGAGCTTCCTGCCAGATGAGCAGTGGAACCTGAGGGCTGGACTTTCCAGTCCCATTCAGACACGAGAGTCTGCGGACTCCCGGAGCAGGAAGCGGCTAGCAGCACGACCCTGTTCTTAGCGAGTCGGCTTGTGCTGCAGTTTCTCTCCGTAGCCCAGCTCTTTTCTCCGTCTTTTCCCCACTTTCCTTTCCTCGTAGGAACCGATCTGGGCGCATGCCCGCCTGCACCTTGACCGGCGAGGCAGGTATTTATAAGTTGGTATTTTGACGTTGAATTTGAGCCACTAACTCTGTTGAAACTTGTTCCATCGGCAGCTGGAAGCTTGAGAATGTGTAGAGCAATGATGGAGTGTGTGTTTGCAGCGAGTGCCAGTTCTGGCTGGGCCCGGTGTGAGCTCATCCGTGACTGGTTTCTGAGTTTTGTGATTGTTGGACTCTAAAACTCCGAGGTGAAAATTATTTTATCTCTTGGCTCTTCAAGAAAAAAAAACAAGTCAAGGAAATGCCTTTTCAGTTTCTCCAGGTCTTTGAACGACAGCAGAGAACTTGACAGCTACCGCGCAGGCCTGAGCACCTGCAGCCGTGGGGCTCTGCGTGTTCCGACTGCGGCAGCAGACTCCTGGGGTCGAGTATGGTCAAACCAAAACAGATTGTAAGGCAGGGGCTGGACTTTTGCAGCACCTTTAGTTTTCAAAGTCAAAACAGCTGGAGTCTCTAAGGTTATAATGCTAACTATGGCTTTAAAAAAATGCTTTTAGTAAACTACTAAGCAGGATTTTTTAGATTGTGTATTGTCCTAGTGTCAGTTTTGTCTTGATTTTGGAGAGGCTAGGGAGTAAAGAGGTCCATTACAATACTCTGGCAATTATACGTCAGAGAGGAAAGTTGTGTGAAGGCGCTAAAGGAAACCGTGGACTGAATCCTCTCGTTAGTGCGGCTGCAGACCCCGTGTAGAAACATCAGGTGCCCCAGAATCGACCCTGATGTGATCAGAGAGGACAGGTGTTCTTCGATAAGGGTCCCAGCATCAAGGTTAATAATGGTTCTTGGTTTAGGTGACGTTTAGGTATGGGGACGAGCACATACCTCATAAATTTGACCAAGATTTGGGGATGGCCACCTACTGGGGAAGACTGTGTATTCCAGCCCCTCTCCCGGGACATGATGCATTCGTTTGGGAAATGAGTGGAGAAAACAGGAGGACTGACCCAGTTCTGGTGGGCATTGGGAAACTCTAAGCTATTTACTAGAAAATAGTACAGTGTTTTCCTGTGTAACTCGACAGTAAGTGATAATCCTGCCCTATTGATTGAGCCTTCAGAAATGTTTAATGCAGGGATTTTTTTTTTTAAACAACTTTATTGAGGCATATTTTACATATAAAATTCACCCATTTCAAGTGTACATTTCAGTTATTTTAGTAAGTTTCCTGAATGGTGAGGCCATAACCATACTCAGTTTTAGGCGTTTTCCATCCCACCCCATGAGATCCTTCGTGTCCATTTACATGATAATCCTGTTCCCAGCTCTGGGCAACCACTTATCTTTCTGTCTCTACAAATTTGCCTTTTCTGGGCATCATATCAATGGAATCCTACAAACTGTGGTCTCTTGTAGCTAGCTTTTTCCCTTAGCATATTTTTGAGTTTCATCCATGAGGCCTAACTTGTGTTGGTAGTTTGTTCTTTTAGAGCACTCAGTAGTATTCCATTGATGGATATGCCACATTTTGTCAGCAGGGAATCTTGTAAACTTGGATTTCAGCCTCCTGTGGTCTAAATAGAACCCTCGGAGCACAGGACTCCTGGGCAAGCTGCTGCGTGTAGCACGTGAACTGCTTATCAGAACCAGCTTTGCCATCAGGACCTCCACACGAGGAGCCTAAACTGCTGCAGAAATTTTTATAACTTTGCAACTTTTTTATAAGGAACTTTTGTGCTGTCTACACATCAGGACTTTTGAAGCATCTGATAATTTAATGAATGTGTTTTGAGTGGACACAAAAGCAAAACCATCTGTACTCTGTTGGATATTTTATCCTCCCGAACTGGATGGAGGGGAATCGCCGAACTTTGAATACAGTATTGTCTCCGTTACAAAGCTGAATGTGTATTAAAGATTGTGCTGCCTTTGTTGGATGGATCTGGAGCGAACGACAGCCAGCAGAGGCGGTCGAGAGGAGAAAAGGAGTGCAGCCTGAGGAACGAGAAGCCCCCGGGGGTCTGTGCGTGGCTTACCCGTTCGCTGGTGTGGATAGCAGAGTGCGGATGGGTGCCCCGCAGCAGCTTCGCACCTCCAGCGGGCCTACGTCTTGACTTTCGCCTTTGATCCCTGTTTCACAAGTGTTTAAGAGCTGTTTTTGTTCCTTTTCTCTCCTCTAAGTACACATTATGTGGTAGTTATTAATATGTCTTTGGGGGAGGGGCAGGGCTTTAAAATCGAAGAAAATGATTTTCATAAAAATATCAAAAATGGGGAAAAAGTTACTTTTTAAAAATTTTGCTATACAAACCAAATGGCAGCTGTGGAAAAATCTCAATAAAACGAGAATAAAATGCATTTACTTGCCGGCAGTCATACTGTTTTTCCTAAGGCTGGGTGATTATATATCATCGTACAGGGAATGTATGTGTGGTGTGTATTTGTGAGAGAGAAAAAAAAAAATGATTTATTTATTTGGGGGGGGCAGAGGGAGAGAGGGAGAGAGAATCTCAAGCAGACTCCCTGCTGAGCGCAGAGCCCAACACAGGGCTTGATCTCACAACCCAGAGATCATGACCTGAGCCAAAAGCAAGAGACACTTAACCAACTGGGCCACCCAGGTGCCCCTTGTGAGATTTCTGTCTTAAGATGGACCATGGTTTCAGCTGCATCATCTTGCATTCTAAATACTGTTACAAAGTAGCAAAAGCATTGGATTTGGAAGTCGCAGACCTGAGTGAATCCCACCTCCAGCACTTTTAGTGCCTCCAGCCTGCGCATCACTTTATAAAGACGCGACACCTCCCTCCTAGGACTGCTGTGAAAATTAGACTGAATTTAATTTCAAAATACTGCCTGGCACAGGGAAGGTGCTTAATACATAGAGGCAGAAATGTGCACAGTAATGTGTACAGCTTTGAACAAAGGTGGTTAACAGGAAATCCTTGGACTGAAAAGGAAATTGGATAGCTGTTATCTTCCTGCCTCAGGGGAAAGCTGACTCCGATCTAGAAAACAAGTAAAGGTTCTGAATCTGCCTTTCAACTACTCAAGTTTGAGAGCCTGCTAGGGACCAGTCTGTTCTAGGTACCCGGGCTAGTGGGTTAACAAGCAGACATCGTCCGTTCTGTTGTGGGGGTGTTTGGTAATTCACAGTTATTCAGTTTACACCTAGCTTGAACCTCCCAGTGATTCTCCGAGGGGCTGTATCATGTGGCAAAAGATCATGGGACCAGACCATGGCCTCTGGGTTTTGAGTGCAGTTATTTCTTTGTTGCCTTCCTAAAACTGGGGTGGGGGTGGGGGGGTGGGAAGAAGATCTGAGCAGACTTGCCTGTGTATAGCTTCCTGAGATACTATAGTTATGTATACACAGGGCCTGAGCTATTCACATCCTTGAAGATGTGAATGTTATATTCATTCATTTAAAACATTTCATTAAACTTACTTGAAGTAGAATACATTACAGAAAAGCAGATACTGTAAACATGCAGTTCCATAAATTCTTAACAACTTCTCAGTTGGTATAAGGGGTAAGGGTGTACTCATTTTTAATCCTCAGAGCACCCATCAGCCAGCCATAAGACATTCAGGGTTTGCTGAATGAACGTGACAGAGGAGGCTGTGCCGGTCATGAAATCGCACAGGTAGGTTAAAGCAGCATTGGCTTCATTTGAGTCCAGTTCTTGTTCTAAGCTCTTGCCTTGTCACAAGGCTGTTACAGGCTCATCTCCAAGGCCTTGATAGTATGGAATCCTATTAATTGCTCCTGTTATTAAGGAAGGAGATTGCAAGTTTAAATGAAAGGGGGGGAAACTCATCAAAAATGATTTATGACTTTCTGCCCTGCAACCTCTGGTAACAAAGCCTTACTAACTGGAAAATAAGGCACTTCGTCACATCTCTGGCTAAAGGATCTAGGAACACATTGGACCTTGTATACACTTTAATACTGTCTTTTTTTTTTTTAAGATTATGAGAGAGAAAGAGCGTGCATACAATATGGGGGAGGGGCAGAGGGAGAGAGAGAATCCCAGGCTGACTCCCAGCTGAGCGTGAAGCCCGGATGCAGGGCTCACTCCCATAACCCTGGGATCATGACCTGAACCGAAATCACAAGTTGGGACTCCCAACCGAGTCACCCAGACGCCCACTGGCTTTATTTTTTTCAACTAACATTTATTCAATATTTATGTACTAAGACTAACAAAATTAGTCGATGTGCTCCTTGCTTGGCTCTCCCACTGGAATAGTAGAGCCTAGACAACGGTTTAACGAAGAGAGATGGCCATATCCTTGAAGAATATAAACTCTCCACCAGTGAGAGTCTAGATTCTAAATCCAAAATACTGCTTGTTCCTGGTCCCAAGAGCATGTAAAAAACTTCTCCAGGGGTGCCTGGGTGGCACAGTCGTGTTAGGTGCCCAACTCTTGGTTTTGGCTCAGGTTGTGATCTCAGGGTCATGAGACCAAGCCCCACATCGGGCCCTGAGCTCAGCATGAAGTCTGCTTGAGATTCTCTCTCCCTCTGCCCCTCCTGCTCGTGCGCTAAAATAAATCAATCTTAAAAACACACATATACACACAACTCCAAAGCTCCCTGCACATTAGTAAGTGTTCTTTGAACTGTGAGATATAGCAAAGACACCTCCTCTCTTTCTCCTCTTTGCAAGCTTTTTATCAGATGTATGGGACTTGCTGAAAGCTGGCTCCTAGTGGTTTAGACCACAGGAGATGTGAAGATGGCTGCCTGTCTCCTCAGAAGGAATTTGGCTTGAGTTCTTATTGCTCAAAACCCCGGCTTGTGTTGGGCTAGGGTGATGGGAGGAGAGCCACTGCCACTCTGTTCTACACTGTGAAAGCAGTGTCACTTGACCTGAGAAACAAGTATCCAAGACCTCTTCAAGGGCTTAATCAGCACTCAAAAGCTATAGGGTAGAGCTCTCTCAAGTGCAGATCCTGGACCTCTGCAGCACAAATCACCCAAGGTATTTGGTAGGAATGAACATTCCCACCTCTTCCTTGACCTACTGAATCAGACACCTCATGGAGGAGGAAGACAAAAATCTTAGTTGAAAACAAGATCTCGAATGACTGACGCACATGTTCCATGCCTTCTAACAGCTTTCACTCTGAACGCCCGTAGAGGCAGCCACTGGGGATCACGATCTGTCTTCAGTTCACCAAGCACCATGCGCCGCCCAACAGGAAGCTTTGGGCTTGATTAAACTAACAGTATCCAGAGGACAGGAATCATGTTTGCTCTTCACTGATGTTCATCATTCGTGTCACACAACAAATGCAAAATGTCATATTATAACCAGAGCCAGGCTAGAAGTCACGAGGAGTAAGTAGGCCACCTTGTGTCTAATTGGCCTTCTTAGATCTCAGCCATCTTCATAACCTCTCAAGAACTCTTTCATAGGGGAAAAACTGCAAAATGTGCTGTTTACCTCTAAGTACCAAATCCAGTGAGGTAGTTCTCCCAGACCAGAATGGTACCATCTCCTAAATCCTACTGGGACTATCAGGAGAGGGTGTTAAGTGTCTGAGGTTACGGCCACAGAGAACACTTAGTTCCAGCACAAATGGCTGGGTAGGAATCATTACTCACTTGGACAGGAGAAACTGAGATCACAGTTACCTGGCAGAGCACGGCATTTAAGTATGCTAATGTTGGGGGGCATGGGGAGGGATAGCACACATGAATTATCTGCCAAACTGTATGGTGAGCAGATTGCAAACCACAGGCCAAGCACCTGGGCACGGGGCTTTAAATCCTAGACTACAGCCATTCCTGAGCTCTCTGGGATACCTGCTGGCAGGTGCACTGAGGATCTACACAGCAAGTGTGCTTGGTAACACGATCTAATTGGGGAGTGGGTAAAGTGCATTTATTCTCTTTTAGATGTGTTTTTCTTTAAAAAAAGGAAAAAAGCCTCCTTTCCGGCACCCAGTGTCCACTGGGCTTGGAGGGGTGGAGCCAGGGCCAGCCCCCTAGGAGAAGGTGTAGGAGTAGAAGGCAACGGCATTGGCAGAGTAGTCCATGGGGAGGAGGTGCCCGATGTGCCTGGCCCCGAGGCTGGCCCCACCCAGGGCAGAGGAGTGTCGCAGCTTCATCAGGGTGAAGCTGGAGAAGGAGTTCTGGGCCTGCAGCTCTCGGCCCTGGGTCAGCGCCAGAAGGAAACCTGAAGGGAAAGAGGGCAGAGGGCGGAGGTGAGAGTAGACCAGCACCCTGTGGTCGAGACCAGGAGAAGGTGGGACAAAGACAGGGAGGTAAAGGAGAGGCCCAAGCCCTGAGGCATTCCTGTGCAGGTCCTGCCAACTCCCTAACAGGAAGGGCACCGGGACATGAGCCCAGAAAGGGCTGTGGGGTACTGGAGCCTGCAGCCACCGGGGACCCAATGCCAGGACCTCCAAGGAAGCAGTGGGGCCCTCCAACTACTTTAGGATGGCTAATGATAGCACACAGCTACCTGAACCAACACTGCAAGGGCAAAGAAGACACCTTTTCTCCTTCTGGCTGCAACTGTGTTGACTAGAGATGTCACCACATGCAGGTGAGAAGCTCTCATTTCAACAGAGTTCTTTCTCCAATTTTTAAGAAGTGGTGCATAGCTAATAAATTCTTGAAAAAGAGTATCTTTTTAAGAGTTCAAGGAAGCTGAGTGAGACACAGTAAAAGGGTTCCCTGGCAGACTGAAGGCAGAGGGCTGTGGCCTGTCTAGGCCTCAGGGCCCAGGTCCCAAGTCTTCCCCGGGGCAGGCAGCTTTCCCGGGTACCCCCCCTCCACCGCCCACCCCAGGCTCACCTTCCCTCAGCAGCTCCCAGCTCTTCCACACAGAGCCCACACACAGGATGGGGAGGCCCATCTTCCCCTGGAACAAGACCTGGCGGAGAGCAGAAGTGGACACTGGGGGCGACCAAACCTCTCCAGCGCTGGAGTAGGTACTTTCTTAAGACCAGCCCACCCGATCCCTGTTACTCTCCCTCTAGCCAAGGTAGATTGAAGAAAAGGGAGAATCATAAAGCCAAGGGAGAGAACGGAAAGGAAAAAGGGTGAAGCAACAATACAGAGGAAGGAAAGAGAAGGGAGGAAGTGGACGGAAACATGTACAATGTTAAAGCAATTTACTCTATATAAATACAGGCTGCGGGCCAGCCACAGAGGCGAGGCACTGGACCCAAGAACTTTTCTGTGTTAGAGACTTTATACAGAGTTTTTCTCACACCCTAAGTTCATTTAAAACTGTGCCCCCTTTACAGAGTTTGATGGGAGAGTCTCATCCCTGAGGGGAAAGAGCCAAATCTGGCCCAGCAGCATCCAGGTTTCCTTTCCCACCTCGACTCACCGGGTCAATCTCAGGCAACACTGCCACCACGTGTCTGCCCAGCATCTCCCCAGCCTTCCTGAAGATAAACCGGGAGAGGGCATCTCCCTGCTGGGCACCTGTGGGGTGGGGGGAAGGTAGTTGGTGAGTACCTAGGGAGCTGCCTGTCCTCTGTTGCAGGGTAGAAACAGGAGGAGCACCTATAGCTAGGAAAGGTCCAAATTAGGAATGGATGCCCACCTCAAGCCCCCAAAGCGGTCTCTCATCCTTACTGCCCCACTCCCACCAGCTACTCCCGGCTGAGGAGGGATGTCCTGTGCCGAGGTGGCTCACTCCGGGCGCAGGAGAGCGGCCGTCCCCACTAGAGAAGCACAGTGGCATCTGGTCTGTACTCCAGCTTACACGGGGTGACCGAGTCTGTTCCTGAAGGTCTCCCAACTCTGGGAGCAGCTGGCGGGTGCTCCTGCCCCACCCCCCAACCAATAGTCTGCTGTCCGTCCGCCCCTCCCTAGCTCTGCTCTGAAAGGGCCTCAGTCCAGCAAGATCTAAGAGGGGCCTCCAAACGAAGGGAGTATGAACCTTATAGTGGAGAAACAGCACTGTGCAGACAAGCAAGCCCTACGGTTTAGCTTCTCCTGACCCCCAACCCACCATGCCGAACCTCTCTATGATCTCCTAGCTCTTCCGGTATCATTAGTTTGTTTTTTTATCTTTTTTAATTACAGATTTGCCCAAAGGACAATTGCTTCAGAAATTTCTCAGAAACAGACATATAGCCTGCACGAGCCACGGCAACTGTCAAGAAGAGAAACATAGATAATAGGAAGCAATTGTCAATACAACTCACATGTCCTTCTGGCCCCTGCCCAAGGCCTACCAGTCCCAAGGTACAAAGAACTGAAGTCACTTGGTCAAAGGGAAATTAGCTTCCAGTTCCCATATGAACCCCACTCCATCCCCCAATCAGGGAAGTCTTTGGGGGGAACAAAACCAAATAAAACCCTGCCCTCTCCCCCCGCCCCGCCGTACCTTCTGCAATTTTCTGGCAAAACCCAGCAAACTGGCATTTATCAAAGTCCCTATACAGGTGGGTGAGGATTCCTAGCCGATCGGGCACCTGAGAGACAGAAAGTGCACAGTTATCAGAAGCAAAGGAAAATGTGCAGTCTGCCCACCCAAGTTGATCTTCCTGATGTCTCTGTTTGAAAAGCTGGAATAATGTTTGTTTTTTTAAGTTCTAGAGAACACAAGGATTTGAGACTTCTCATTTGAGGGAAGTTCTTTATTTTCCCCACATGGATTCCATCACTCCTTACAGATTAGCTTGGATACACACAGCACAGAGCACAGATCTATATGCACCAAAGTGTGTTCTGCAGTTCTTTTTTTTTTAAAGATTTTATTTATTTATTTGAGAGAGAGAGAATGAGATACAGAGAGCATGAGAGGGAGGAGGGTCAGAGGGAGAAGCAGACTCCCTGCCAAGCAGGGAGCCCGATGCGGGACTCGATCCCGGGACTCCAGGATCATGACCTGAGCCGAAGGCAGTCGCTTAACCAACTGAGCCACCCAGGCGCCCCGTTCTGCAGTTCTTTGAGGTGCTCCTGAAAAGATTTCTTTGGCAAAAAGAATCTAAGGACTACTGCACATTGCGGCTCTCAGGGTCACAGTGTGAACTAGCAAATTAAAGGCCCTGTGTAAATTTATTTCAGAAATCTATTCATTTCTCCCAAACTCCTCTGACCATAGAAGTTCCTTCTCTCACCCTAACAAACGGCCTCTGCAGGAACTGAGGGATGGGCGCTTCCCCAGAGTACACACTAAAATGGGAGAAGGGAGGCTACAATGTGAGCACCTACAGCCATACAGTAAGCATGTTCCACACACGATCGCATTTAATCCTTGTAGTGACTTTGTGAGAATGACTAAAGGCTAAAAGAGGGTGTGGCAGACCTACTAGCGGGATTTAGAACCAATCTGTTGGGTCAGGGTAGCTTAACTGCACCTTCCACAGCAGCCGCTATCGAAAGTGATTTCTCTTCCTGGTCCCTCCCGCTTCCTCACCTTGGCCCTGGCCAGAGTTTCTCTGTAATCAATTAATCCCCGAACCTTGAAAATACAGGTCCTACCTTCCAGCATCTCTAATCTCCTTCCTTGAGCCCGTCCCCAGCTCATGTCAGTGGCTCCCATGCAGAGAGGTCTATCGAATAGACTTATCTTCCTTCTCCTCTCCCCTTTTACCTCGGGTTCAGCTAAAAACAGCTGCTTCCTAGTCCACTACAAATAAGCATGGCCCAGACAGAGGACAACCCTGGGTAGGAGGTTATACCTCCCCCAAGAACTCTCCCTGCCCACCTCTTTTTTTTTTTTTTTAATTAAAAGATTTTATTTATTTCAGACAGAGAGAGAGAGAGCACGAGTGGGGGAAAGGGGCAGAGAGAGAAGCAGGCTTCCCGCGGAGCAGGGAGCCCGATGCAGGGGCTCGATCCCAGGACCCTGGGATCATGAGCTGAGCCAAAGGCAGACACTTAACAACTGAGCCACCCAGGCGCCCACCGTCCCCACCTCTGTCACAGGCTCTCCTCCCTGACCCATGCAGGCCAGAAGCAGCTCATTGACACACCTGTTCAACCTTCCCCTGCTGTCTCTGAGTACACCACCTCCTGATCTCACCCCGCACTTCTCACTCCAGCCTGAAATGGCATCCACCTTCATCTCCCAGCAGGGCCTAGCTGCCCAAGAATGAATTCTAGCTAACCACCTGTCCCCAGCCTGCCCACTCCTCACGCCTGACATCCTCTTGGTATGTATCACCCCCATCATTACGAATCCTATCCTCACCTGGAACTTCTCCATCCTCCAGCTCTGACCCACATTCACCCTGCCTTCCCTTCGGCTCACCCAGTTCTTCTCCTACATTCACTGCTGCTCAGTATCCCACTGCCCCATCCCAGGTGGGCATGTTTACCAGAGGCAGGGGAAGTACCTGGAAGTAGCTGAACATCGCCTGTTTGATGTAGCCAATGTCATGAGGAGCCGCCTCTAGGTTGTCAATAGAGTCGAACACTGTTTTCACTGCTCGGTGTGCGATCCAGTAGGCTGTGGAGGGCAGAGGGGGCTAAGAAGATGGGGTAGTCTCCCTGAGTTCACAGGTTAATGACCAGCTTCGGTATTACAGCAAATTAGGTGCCCCGATTTCGACTGTATCTGACAACCCACAGAGGGAAAGCTAGGGGGGAGACAAGAGGTGAGGCTGGGTCACGCCAGCTCCTACCTACAAATAAAGACAAGGTCAGTCAGCTGTGACAAAGACCACTGTGGTCACTGCCATGAGCTGGCCCCCAAGGCCCCTATGAAAAGGTGTACCTGCTACCTATAAAGAGGTCACGCAGGAGGAGTTTCTATACCCTTTCCTATTAGCAGACTGGCATCTACGGCCGTAACCTTCACAGTGTCAATTCCTCCCCAAGGACTCCAAAAGTCAACACAGGTGGGCAACAACTATTACGCTGAGGCGTGAGTCTGAAGCTGGATCCGAATCACTGCTGCAGAGACCAAGGGCAGCCACTAGTCCGTCATCTGCACCCTGTGTTCTCTAAGCCATTATCCTGGACGCAGAGCAACTTTTCAGGAGCTGTCCCAGAGAGCCCCAAGGGGTTGGTGGCCAAGGGCAGCGGAGAGGAAGATGGGGAGCGGCAGGAAGGGAAGGGTCCAGGGCCCTAAGCCTCAGAGCCAGGCCCAGCTGCCATGAACTCACCTGAGCCCTCGTCCCCCATCATGTGGCCCCAGCCGCCACAGCCGCTCTCAGAGCCGTCGGGGTTGATGAGCCTGCAGTTGGAACCTGTCCCAGAGATGAGCACGATCCCACCTGGGGAAAGGGCACAGAGGCTCAGTGTGGCCAAGGCCCTGCACGGAGCACACAGCTTCTGACTGAGTAAAGAGGATGGAAACCAGCCCCGGGATCACCACCCCATCTTGTAGAGAAAACTGAGCCCAGCTAGTTTCCCGCCTGAAAGTGGAGGGCCTGCGTCTCAAAGAAGCTCCAATCTACACAGAGCCCTTCTCTAGGAGACGAAGAGGAACACAAGCCTGCCTCCTTGCCCACCTAAGTGACTACCTGCCTTACTGCGTACCTATTATGAGCCAGGGATTGTGCTAGACCCTGTTCACACAGTGATACTCATTCAACATCCTAAACCACCTTTGTGACTATGACTGCCTCCATTTTATAGAGGAGAGAATTGAAACTCAAGAGTTCCATAACTTCTCCAAGACGGTACTGCTGACAAAATAGGAGCGGAGATTCAAATGCCAATCTCAGGATACGAAGGCCTTTTCCACTAGCACAGAGCTCTACCCGTCTTCTTCTTAGCCCTCAACTGCTCTCCCAGGCAGCCTCCTCACTGCATGGCCTCTGGAGTGGAGGCTCAGGTCTGACCGAGATACCGTTCTGCCCTCGCACCTTCTGTCTGGTCCTTGCTCTGGCAGGGACTTAAGCCAATAAAAAGAGCAGGGAGAAGGGGGCGGGGTATGCTGGAGGCTGCCTTCCAGATATTTCGAGACAAGTTCTGCCAGCTGTAACTAAAGGGCTTTCCCAAGAAAACCAGTTCTCAACCACACCCCGCCCTCCTCCTCCTCACCATCCTGTGTTGCTGTGGCGATGGAGCCCACGGCGTCGGTGGTGATTAAGTAGCTTTCACTCAGGTGGGGAAATCGGTCCCTCAGCAACTCCGTCAGGATCCTCAGTGTGTCCTCCTGCACCCCACCGCTCAGGGACAGGCCCTAGGCCGCGTGGGATGTGAGCGAGTGGGCAGGGCCCCAGACCCAGCTCCTTTCCCAGCCCTTCCCTCCACATCTGGGCATAGCCTGCTTATCCAGCCCCAGTCCTCCTTCCGCGCCACCCAATGACCCACCAGGAGGCTGCTGGCTGCGAGAAGAACCTGGTCTGGGAATGAACCCAGAGAGGGGATTCAATAATGCCAGGTTTGGAGGGTGGGAGGGTCAGCAGTGCCCTCAACGGAAAAGTCAGGCAGAAGAGCAAGCGGAGGAGGTGGGCTTGGTGTGGAATACAGGGGGCTTCCCTGTGCCTGCAGAACCTCTCACTGAGGCTACGGCCAGGGGTAGTCGGAGCTACAGCAGCTTGAGAGAAACGTCTGAGCAGAGACTCACAGCTGACGTTTAACAAGTGCTTATAGGTCAGGCTCTACGCTACGCACTTTGGGATGTACCACGTCATTATTCTTTCCCAACAATTGAGGTAGCTACCGTTACTTGCATTTCCCAAATGAGACAGAGGCTTAGAGGAGTTAAGTAGCCTGCTAAGGGTCTCGCAGATGTTGAGTGACAAAACTGGGATTCAAACCAGGGTCTCAAGGGCTCTCCAAAGCCCTGGGCTCTTCCCATCCTTGTGGCTTGTAGGTGACAACTGAAGCCATTAGAATCGGTGAGAATACATGTTTCTAGACCAGAGACTAAGCCCCCAAGGCCTTTCACTCTGCAGTCATCAGACTCCTCTAGTCAAAATGGCTGTCTGTGTTTCTGCGCCTTAATTCCCAGGCTCTACCCCAGACTCACCAAGCTTCGTAGAGGGATCAGAGGATCCACCCCTGCTTCCAGTTTGGCCCTGTTCACCATCTCGTTGATCCTCTCCACACACTTGTCTGTCCCGATTAGCTGGCCCCAATCAAGGGAAGGAGGAATTACACAGGCTTGCATGACCTGTGTTGCCCCAAAAGGCTGCTATACTCGGACCCAGCCACCATCTTAATGGGAGTTACAGAGAATAAAACCACAACCAAACCCACTGGTCCCTCAGTGGGGTCTTTACCCAGTGGTTTGTGCTGAGTCCATCTGCTTCTGCCAGGATCTGCCCATCCTCTGAGAGTAAAAGGACCTTGGACCGTGAGCCTCCCCTACAGAACACAAGGGGGCACTCAGCCTTGCTCAGACAAACCTGCAGGGACAGCTAAGCTTGTGCAGTCCTTGTCACAAGCAGAGCCCAGGGCCATGGTGACAGCTCTGGCAAACCCAATTCCCATTCCCAAGCCCACTTCTGCGGTCTGGTTTGATGTGCT
This sequence comes from Mirounga leonina, assembly GCF_011800145.1. NCBI lineage: Eukaryota > Metazoa > Chordata > Mammalia > Carnivora > Phocidae > Mirounga > Mirounga leonina. The sequence goes on from NW_023270305.1 coordinate 43,795,438, forward strand.
ACCGGACTGAAATGTTGCTACTGCTCAGCTTCCCTCGGGGATGTCCTACTTACCTTGCAAGACCCTACTTCTCTATCACCTAGCCCTTGAAACCCCTGACGCATGGCCTACCGCCACAGCTCCATTAGTTAAACCACATCAGTGCCCCCACAACTCGGAAAGATTCTGGTAAGAGTGTTTGTTTTTCTGTCTGCCTCTCACTGCACTACAAGCTCCCGATCCTTTATCCATCCTCATGCCTGGCACGGGCCAACACGCAGTAAATGTGACTAAAGGGAGTGGCACATGTCTCTGCTTCTTTCACAATAGCTAAAGGCTGCCTTTCAAGATCCAGCTCCAGCTACCAAGTTCTTCAAGACACCCTTGGGAGAAACACTGACCAGAGGGCAGACAGAGTTTATACCTACTTAAGCAACCAAATGGTGAAATGCTTATTAGTGGGGGAAATGGTAGTTTGGAGGGAGGTCTGTGGTGTGTGATGTATGTTTCTTCATTGATCAGAACTCTTGGGAATATCAAAAGAGGACACTAAAGACCTGCTGATCAAACTCAAAGATGACAAGACGTTTCAAGGGGTAGTTAATGCACGAGGCAACAGATTCAATGTCCGTAAGCATCTCGACAACCTAGAAAAATAGGTCATATCTTACACATGAATATAACAGGGATGAGCGCAAGCTCCTGTACTGATTTTTAAAAAGTGCAATAGACACAGGATGGGGGAGATCAACCTTAACAAAAGAAAAAAGACATGGGGGTCTGTGAGTCAGCGCAGCACACAAGTAATCCCAATCTCAGATTCAAAAGTAAGTGCCTGGGCTGTGACAAAAGCCACCCTCTCTTATGGCCAGATGTGACAGAGAATGACAGAGGGTTCGATCTGGAATGCTGACAAGAACGGGGGTGTCCAGGCATCAGCACAGGCTAGCACTTTGGCTGGCAGCTATTCTAGCTACCAGATCCTCTCTGGCAAAGGTCTTTGTCCCCGGCTTCCACCACACTCCCACTCCCCACCCCGAGTCCAGCAACTTCACACCCGACACCTGTTCAGCTGAACTCTCTCCGGGATCCGGAATGAGGAAGAGGAGCTTCTTGATCTAGCGGGGGACGGTGGAGTGGGTCGTTCGTGGGAGAGAGGGGTGTGGTTCCGCCGTGAAACATAAAAGACCCCCCGCCCCGGGTGTGGCCGTGCACACGCAGAGTCCCCGCAAGCGCTAGGGCACTGCCGCGCGTGCACACACCCCTCCTCCGCAAGACCCTGCAGCTCAGAAGCCCAAAGCGGCCGGCCCCTAAGGTGGGAGGTCACCAGCCTGCCAGCCTGGCCATAGGCTTCCTTGCTTTCGCCCTCCTGCCGCTTCCAAGCCGCCCCTCCCTGGTTCCCTCCGCTGAGCCACACTCACCCCTCCACACCCCCGTACAGTGCGGCCATGGCCGTGCTGCCGCCGCCGCCGCAGATCCCGCAGTTTCCTCTTCTCCCGCCCGCTCGGCACCGCCCCCCCGGTCACGTGAACGCCCGCGCCGTCCAGCTGACTCGCGACAGCGTGTGCGCGGGGCGGGGCGCCGCTAGCCCCAGGCCCGGGCTGGGCGAGACTCCCGGGCTGGGCGAGCGCGGTCCTCAGCGGCTCCTGCGGACTCCGGCCGGACGCCTATCCGCCTCCTGGACCCTTCCTCCGGAGATGGATACCGGAGCCCAAGCGGAGCAGCCAGAAACAGGTGTCGGCTCCCACCCACTGGACAATTTCCTGCCCTGCCCACACCCCCCAGCGCCCGGAAGTGGCTGACAGCTCCGCCCCCCGCGTGCGCACTGCTTATGAGCCACGTAGACTGAGGGTGACCGGCGCGGAGAGGCGGCCCCGGGCGGTTCGGTGCAAGGGTATTGGGGGGGCACCTCAAAAATGAGGCTGTGCCGGCCGCCTGGGCGGCTCCATAGGTTAAGCGTCTGCCTTCGCCTCAGGTCATGCTCCCCGGGTTCCTTGCTCGGTGGGGAGCTAGCTTCTCCCTCTCCCTCCCGCTTCTCCTGCTTGTGCTCTGTCAAATAAAATCTTTTTAAAAAATTAGACTGCCCAACCCAGCAGCTGCCTGGCCATAGCAAAAGTCATACTTCTGTGTACACAAACACACGCAGACTTCGCGCTGCACTTGTGCCGAGTATGGGTAATCAGCAGTAACTAGAATTGGGCAGGGAAAGGAGAAAAGCCCTGGAGGCTGTCCTTGCAACCAGAGAAGGGGGCGGTCAGCTTTTAGCACCCGCTCAGTTCAATTCTTTGTGCGGGGTATCCGCGGGGACATAGACTAGAAACCTTTTGTTGCCCTCCAGCCACCATTCCCACTCTGCTTACTTCCATGGGATTGGGAAAAGGGAAAGGGAGCGAGAAGGGGGTAAATACTAGCCACGGTCCGGAACCAGGCGGGGGCTCCTGTGAGCCTCCGTGGGTTGCTCCAGGCTGTTCCGGGCCCACGGTGGGGCAGCTTGTCAGGCCAGGAGTGAGGTCAGCTGCCCTTGGCATCTCTTCAGGAACTTCAGCCTTAGGGACGAGTCCTTCACAGGGCAGTTCTCAAACTGGCCTGGTCCCTGCTCTGCCCGCTCCCCATCCCTGGAGGTACCTTCTGTCTTACTTTAGAGACACCCTGCACTAGTACCTTCTTTCCCTGATAGCCAGTTGGGTCTGGTTATGTTTTGGTGTGAACCTTTGGCATATATGTGCTCTTTTAGACTGGAAGAGAGGAGTCTTTATCACATGACTTACTTATTTGGGACGCTGAAACACTACAATGTAACCCTCAGGAGTAGTTGAAAAGTAAATCACTACAGTCATAGAAAATATCAGAGAGAGAGGCAGGATTTTTTTTTTTTTAATGCCCACCTGTGTCATTTACATCTGCAAAACATCTGAGCTGGAAGGCGCTTAATCCAACACACGTTTTTAGAATAATGGAACTCATAAATTCTGGTGGGCTTAAACTGGGCAGGATTTTTAGAGAGACGATTGTAGGTGGATTTTGAAAGGACTGTGCCTTTTTGCACACTAGGGCAGTGAGCCCTGGGACCTGTATGTATGATAGGTTCCCTTTGTACTGCTTGTTTAGAAAAGGAAGCAAAAGAGAAAGTGCCCAGATTCAAAGACAAGGACTGAGTGCACCATTTACTAGCTTTACTAGCCGAGGACCTTGGGTGAATTATACACAGTCGCTGCTGTGGCTGCTTCTCATCTACAAAATGGAAACGATAAACGTCCACCTACCCAGACTAACACAAGATTTAAATATCATAAGAATTTTGGAAACCTTAAAGTACTACACAGATGGTAACTAATTTTTACTTACATTACTAAAGACCGTGTGCTCTCCAGCACAGTAGCCACATGGGACTACTAAACACTTGAAATGTGGCTAGCACACTTGAGATTGTAAAATACAGGATTGCAAAATAAGGTAACAGAGCAGCCTTGAAAACTCCCTGAATGGACAAAATCAGTCTAGTCATACACACAAGGCTTAATTTAGCTTCTTTTGCAAGACTAACGACCTGGGTTATTTGCCGCTTAGGCCTCTAGAAATCATAAGCACAACTTGAACTGCTTCCCAAGGTTCATTAGAGGTAACCACTGACCAATTCCCTATCATTTAAGAAAATTTTAAATCTGTAACTGTACAGGCTGCTTTTAGGCAAACGGGCTTGAGCAATGGTATGAAGAAAGGGCCCATAGCAACCACTTGGCTGAATACAGACAGGCTGACCATAGGCCCTAACTGACCAATGAGCTACTTAAAACCAGGCACAGTTACCAAAAAGGGGAGAATTCCATATGTTGCTATACCTCTTCACCTTCCCTCTTTAAAAACAGCCCCAACTCACTGCCTCATTGCAGACAGCCTCTCCTCTGCTGTCCTGCCACCTCTCCCTTGCGGTGTATTCAATATCTGCCACGGGTGAATTCCTTCACGTCCCTCCCAACCAGCTTCCACCGGATCCTCGCCCGCCATCTGATTGAGAGATACCCCATTTAGACACCACAATAACCAATCGCAGTAAAGAATAAACAGTCACGGTCTTGTCACTAAATAAGCTGTTTTATAACGATATTATCTCTGAGCCTCATTCCATGTTTTGGCTTGAGTGCTCCTGATTTGCAAACCGTCCTTTTCGTGTGCGCGCAGTAAACTTGTATTAATTACTACTTCAGTGATTCATTGGTTTTACTTCTGTTATTTCTGAACTGTTAACAGTGCTGTCCATTATAGTTCTCTAAAGCTCTTCCGTGTACTTTTATCTTGTTTGATTATTTTTTTAAAGATTTCATTTATTTATTTTTGAAAGGGGTGGGAGGGGCAGAGGGAGAGAGAGAATCCCAAGCCAACTCCCCAAGCACAGAGCCCGAGGAGGGGCTCTATCTCACAGCCCTGAGAGCATGACCTGAGCCGAAACCAAGAGTTGGGGGCACTCAACCAACCAAGCCACCCAGGTGCTCCTTGTTTGATTATTTTAACAACCCCATGAAAATATCAGAGATTTTTCACCACCTATTACAAGTGAGGAAACTGAGGCTCTGAAACCAAAGCAGTTAGCCTGGGCTCACACAGGTACATGCTCCTCACTGTGGCTGTGTTAGTTACAGGAAGGAAATAAAGATGTTGCAATACATACAAGTGTTAACTTCTGCTTAGCTTTGTAGAAGTTTAATGGCCCCTTTTATTGGGCTTGCAACATCCCAACAGCTGCCCCTGTGATGCTCATGTGGTTGGCAAAGTCCTCTTCTGCAAGACACAGTCTTATTCTTTGTCCCCGTGGCTCCAGGGAGGCCAGATTTCCACTGGGGGTGGGGCAGGCAAAAGGAACAGCAGGAAAATATCTTCCCTCCCAAATTCACTTGATTGTGGGTCAGAGAACTTTGGGACCAAGGTCTTCAACAGGTTATGTTGACTTGGTTTATGAAAGCACAGCCACATCTGTTTTTACTCATTGTGTTTCCAGGGCTAACCTCGGTCCAGGCACATGAGAGGAGGTCCGTAAATAGTTTTTGAGAGTGCTTATAAATGATAAAGCACTGTATCACAGTCATGAGAGGTAGTAAATGCCCCGCTGTGAACTAAAGAGGGGAGCAAGCAGATTCTGTACAGAGAAAATTTGCAGAACAGATTTGGAGAAAACAGTAGGGAAACTGGCCTGAGGAAGGAAGAGTTGGAGAAGTAATCAAGGGGCCTCCAAAGGATCCAGCCCTACTCTGTCCTGAATTGGGAAGTTGCCAGCACAAGGGTGACCTCAGCACTGTGCTTAGGATCATTAATCTGGGAAGTTCCTTATAGCAGGACAAATGGGAGGGAAGAGCCTGGAGCAGGGAGACGTTCAGAAGGCTGGGGCAATGGCCCAGGCAAGAATGAAATGAACAAGGAAGTGATGAAGGATAGGGCATAGCAGAAGTCAGGAGGACGGATCCAAGTCGGAGGTCATGCTGACCTCCCCCTCTATTGATCTGGGATGAGGGCAGAGACAGAAGCTGGAGCTGACTTTCCCACAGTGAAAGGAGAGGGGTAAGGAACTGCCTTACTAAAGGTGGAGGTGGGACTCCTGAGCTGGTAGCTGGAAGGCAAGAGAAGGGCTCTTCCAGACCTGCAGGACAGCCAGGAATCAGCCAGGAGATGCGAGGAGGGGTGTGGGGGACAGATTGCAGAAACAAGTATAGATGGCTGACTATAAATATAAAAAGTCTGATCTTCTAGTCTCCTGCCCCTCGATCTGAAAGTGTGAGGTCTTAGGCCAGTGCAGCAACCCCAGAAAATCAGGTTGGTTTATTCCCCTTTCCTGAGTGTGTGGGTATCTATGTGTGGTTTCTTTGCATGTTTTGGCTTATGTGTATCTATAGGTAGATGTGTATATACTTGTTTATATATTTGAACTTGTATAGGTTTCTGAGTGACTAATGTGTTTACAAGCACACGTATTTGAGATATCTTTATGCATTTTTCTGTGCTTAGTGTATGTACAGAACTGGAATTAGAATTTCAATTCTTAAAGGAACCTAAGCAGTCCTGGATATTTAGGCACCTGTGAGCAGATGCACAGATGTGTAAATGTAACTTGACAATGGGATGCTGGAACAGGCTCGCCCTAGCTCACAAAGAACTAGCTGTGCACATCTTTCTAACTCTCATTAGGTGACATCGCGTTGTAGCTCAAAATTGCCATGGTGGGAATATTTACAACACAGAAATCAGTAACTGCTCTAAATCAGGTGGTTGTTGTCTTCCAGAAAGTTGGCTGTTAAACGTTTACCAGCACACACTGGGCACATATGTTTTATGTGTGTGAGACGTCCGTGCTTCGGGTATATCAGTGTACAAGTACATATATGAAAATGTGCACCCGTGTCGTGGGTCCACTCTTTTATAGATCACAAACTCAGGGGTGCAAACCTCCAACTATTTTCCTACAGCTGAGCTGAATTTCTCTCTCAATCCTCTGCTCCTAATCGAATCATGTACAGGTGAGCTCAGTCATTCCAGGGTTCAGTCTAGACCTAACACTCAGCCTGCTCGTGGCTCCCACGTTTGCATCTGAGGGCCAGGGTTACATGGCAGGAAGCAGTGCCAGGAGGGGCGGCCACGGCCGCTGCCGAGATGCCCAGTCTCCCTGTCTGGGCCTCCAACCAGTCTCCATCTCTTGCGGTTTTTAGAACCTGTCTGCTTGTTAGGTTCAGAGGTTTTATGTTTCCTTCCTTCTGGGCTCCTGGACTCTCCCTCCAGGCTACTGCCTCCAGGATTAACGGGTTGGAGGGGGGAGCATCATGTCACCTAACTACACAATGCCCATGAGCTAAACTGCAAGCCCATCCTATACACACCAACATGTCCCCAGGTCAAGGGCCTCATAGAAGGCCAAGCTGGGATTTGAACCCGGTTCTTTCTGACTCTAAAGCTTTTTCACTCTACCAGACTGCCCCAATTCCCAGTGGATTAGGGGCACCTGGTACATGCTTTTGGTCATGATGGGTTAGGCCACTGATGCTCAAAGAAATCATAGAATTCCAAATTCCATTATCTGACCCTGCACCAACTTTTACCTACCCTGTCACTGAGGTACACCAGGAAACGGAGAAATAAGTGTGTGTGGAGGGTGGGCTGGGAGGCTGACCCTCCTCTAGGGAATCTGTGACGCGTACAGCCAGGGGGATAAGTCTCACCAGCTTCCACTCCCAACCTGTCCCATTCCTTTATCAGGATTGTTCTTTTGCACCTAGCTGGAGCCCTGGACACAGGACTTTCTGAGCTACGGACATTCTAAGTCGCGGGAGAGAAGGGTAAAGGGTTCAGGGTAGGGTGGGTTACGCAGGTTGGTCAAGGCTTAGTATGTCAGGAGCCACTGAGAGCAGCCGGGCAATAGCAGCCGGAGCTTTTTTGTCTCTTGGAGGCGAAGACGAAGGTACTGGTAATAATGGAAGCCAGGAGGGAAAGCAGCCCCTCTGCCCAGTGGAGGGACCGCTTCCAGAGGAGGCCTGTTCTGGGAGCATCTGACCTCAGGGCTGGTCTGACCTCTGCCAACCACTGATGTGTTCATTTCCAAAATCCTGTCATTTCGAGAATGTGATCTACACAGAGGCTTTTTTCACCTAGCGCAGTTCCCTGGGGGGTCCATCCCAGTTGTGGTACGTCTCGAGAGCTCCTTCCCATTGCTGAGCAGGGTTCCACCCTGTAGATGTAGTGTATTTCTTTCTAGTAAAATATTTCACACATACAAGAATCGATATAATGGCCAAAAAGTTCTAAAGTTGTGGCTCCTTATCTGCAAACTCTTGAGCCTCACAGAAGAACCTGAAAAATCAGGAGAAACGCCATGTTTTGGCACCCACCCTCGAGCCCTTATGGCTGAGTATCCCTCCCCAGGCTGGGAGGAACTGTCTGCTGGGAAAGGGGCTGACGAGAGCCCAACCTCCCGAGCCTGCGGGGGTCAGGACCTCAGGAGGGAGAAGAGATAAACGGACCTCTGCCAGACTAGCACCTGTCTCAACTAGGGCCTCCCTTTCCGCTCAGACTTCTGGTGGACAGAAACTGGAGCAGGCAGCTGCCCATAGAGGCTGGGCAGGGTCCTCTCTCAGGGCAAGTCCCCACCTGTTCCAGCCCCAGCTGCTACCCAAGGATGAGACAAGTGCAAGGGCAGTCCCAGGATCAGACAGGCCTCTGCCAGCAGGGCTCCTGGAAGGAGGTAGGAGTTCAAGACAGATACCTCTGGGGCTCTGTCTCCTGGAGGTGAGCCTGGCTAGGACCCCCTTAGCAGGCACCGAGTGTCTGCCTTTGGGCGTATGGTAAGCAGCTCAAGCCTTGGACTGGGTCACGGCCTCCAGGAAGAGCCCATGCAAGAGAAGGGACAGTCCCTGGAGTCAGGTAGAAGAGAGAAGTGAGGAAAACAGAGGCTGCGAAATTGCTGCAGGGCAGGAAGCTGTCCTGACCGGCTCTGCCCCTCCCTACCAGGTGCCCCAAAGACTCCCCTCCTCCCAGAATCCTGAAGGTTTGCAACCCCCTCCCCAATGTATCCTTTCCATAAGCCAGGCCAGAGCTGTGTCTCTGGGTGAGAGGGAGCCTGCTCCTATGTAACCCGACCCCTTAGGACTCTCCCAAGGCTGGGCCCCTCCCTGAAAATCTGAGGTGCAGAGCTGAGGGAAAGGGGCTCCAGCAGCAAGCAACCAGGGCATCGCTTCTGAGCACCTCCACACACCTGGCCCCAGGGTTGGGCCAGGCTGCAGGTGGGCAGACACGGTCTCACAGATTAGCTGGGAAGGCAAGGAAGGCGTCAACTTCTGGGAAGTTCACTAAGAAGCCCAGAGGTCACGAGGAGGCTGTAGATGAATCTGATGAGGACCGTGGACTCAGTACAAACAGGAGGTCAAAGGAGAAAGGGGTTCGAATGGGCTAGAGCACTCAGGAAGGCTTCCTGGAGGAGGGGCACTGCCCGGGTCTTGAAAGCCTGGTAGGAACTGATGAGAGAGAAGGGTGAGGAAGAGCACTGTGAGTGAAGTAAGAGGGGCGGGTAGGAGAGTCTGTGCAGGGCAGGGGCCAGGATGAGCAGGATTCTTTAGGGATCCAGAGCCATCACTCAGAGTGTCTTATGTGGGGATTGGGGGGAGGGCCAGGAAGGCTCCAGGGGGCTGTCCTTCCTGGGTAGGGGCTGGAAGGAAGGGGAGGAAGAAGAAAGGCAGGCTGGGCAGGCTGGGCGGGGCAGCTCTAGCTGGGAGGAAGAGAAGGGTGTGAGTACTCGGGACTCTCATCCTCCCATGGTCTCCTGTGTTCTTCTTTCTCTCTCAGGCACCTTCCCAGTTCTGGGAAAGAGAATGTGTTTGGCTAGCTTAGGTAACAAGAATCAGTTTGGCTCTCTTGGGTTAAGGCTCTCCCTCTCCAAGGGGTACAGTATCACCCAGCAGAAATATGGCTGTAGGTGGGGTGGTTTTGCCCACCATCAGCCCCTCTTTGTTCTAGGCTCGTGCTGGGTGCTGGGTGCACATTCTCACAGAAGTCTCGGGAAATATTTAAGCTGGGTCTTGAAGAGTGAGTAGGAGTATGCCAGTTGGAGAGGTGGGGCTGGGTGTAATGGGCAAGGCTGGAGTCTGCATCTGAGGAAAGAAACCACAGAAGGAGAAGGAACCTCTGATTCTTTCTCTTTTTTTTTTTTTTTAAAGATTTTATTTATTTATTTGACACAGAGAGAGAGATAGCGAGAGCAGGAACACAAGCAGTGGGAGTGGGAGAGGGAGAAGCAGGCTTCCCGCTGAGCAGGGAGCCCGATGTGGGACTCGATCCCAGGACCCTGGGATCATGACCTGAGCCGAAGGCAGACGCTTAACGACTGAGCCACCCAGGCGCCCTCTCTTTCTCTCTCTTAACTATGTGAGCCAGGAGGCAAGGGGGGCTCCCCAGAGGGACACTACCCTTACATGCTGTTGGAGTTGAAATGCATCTCACCTCCTCCTCCTGCCCCCGCCCACTCCTGAGGCTGGTAACAGACAGTTTGGGTTTGGTTTTTTCAAAAAGCAGGGCACCCTTGCTCCCCTAAACAAATCAGAGGTTGTGGCAGGAGGGGGAAAGGCAAGGAGGAGGTCCAGCAGCAGTCCCTCAGCCTGCATACACACAGCCCTTCCCCTTTATTGTAAGGGCCCGACCCAGACCACCACAGGGGCACAGGGGAGGCAATGAAAAGTTTATAAAAGCAGAGGAGAGTGTTGCCCATGAGTCCGGCTGGAAGGAGAGGCCGTGCGGGGAGTGTGTGCGCGTGAAGTGTCCGAAGAGTGGGTATGCTGAGGCCAGGCATCTGTTGGGAAAGGCGCGCTCCTGTGCAGGGCCTGAGAACAAGCCTCGGGCCCAGACCACTTCCTCACCAAGAGACGAACGAGCCCACACAGCTGTGCTGGGCTCACCGCCCCCGTGGGGATGTCTTTCCCTGGTTCAGGCTCAATGTGTGGCTCTGTTCTGCCCAAGCAGTACCTGGACAGCTCTCAGGCACACGCGCAGCGTCCTGTATTCCAAAGTCCGAGGACGCGGAGGGGCCTTCCGAGGCGGTACAAGGCCGGTTCGCAGAGGCCCAACGCCCTGCCGGCCGCACCCATTGCCGGGGGGGCCCCCCTGCTGGCCATGAGGGACTGATACCTGCTGCTGAAGCTGATCCTTTGTCTCTTTTCTATGGGAGTGAAGCATTGTTCCATCGGGCGCTTGACCGTGTTGTGTTTTCCTCAGTGATTCCAACAACACCTAGACGCAGTGGGGCAGTGTTTGGATTTCTGGCCCTGGTGGCCGGCATTGTGGTGGTCTTGGCTGTATCCTCCACATAGCTGGAGTGCTCCCCTGACACCAGTTAGCCATCATGGTATTCTGCTCGACAGTATCTCAGTGGTTAGGCAGGTGGGGAGCTAGTGCCGGGGAGACTCATCCCAGTTGGCCCAGGACTTTCCTGGGTAGCACTGAAAATCCCATGTCCTGGGTATACCCGCATGGTTGGTCACCCAGCCCGGGGCTGACCAGCAGTGTGAACATCATCAATTTATTCACTTCTCTGTGCCTCAGGTTCCTCCCCTGTAAAATGGGCCTAAAATTAATAACCTACTTTATAGAATTTTTGTGAGGGTTAAACAAGAGAGTGTGTGTAAAGGACATAGCTCAGTGCGTGGCACAAAGACATGTTCAACAAGCATTAGCCATTAATAACAATATTATATTAGATATAGAGACGTTTTCTGGGCAGTCCCAGGGGAGAAAATGGGACCAACCTGCTCAGTAGAAGGAAAAATCTCCTTCCAGATGGGGGGTAGTGAGTGCTAAGGTATTCAAACATAGGCTAATATTTGGCCTGCTTTATGAAGTGGACGGTAGAACTAGCCACCTCCTGGTCCTGAAATATCTTAGTCCTGTGATAAATTAATCTCATCCTCTTCCCACCGCCCCCCCCCCCAGGGGAGCTAGCCTATCAGAGAGAGTGGTCTCTTTTCTTCTAATCAGCAATTCCTGTCATCAGAGACCACTCAGAGCTGCTTGAATAAAGACAGAGACATTCCAGCCATGAATCCAGCGATCTCTGTTATGCTAAAGACAGAAGCAAACATGAATGGCTCTCTGCTGTTCTGGCTGATGGGCTGTGCCTCCTCTCCTTGGACTTCCATTAGCCGACTGCTTCCTCACAACCCCGCTCAGGGGCTCTGCTGTGTGTGTGTGTGTGTGTGTGTGTGTGTGTGTGTGAAAGACAGAGAGAGAGGTCAGCAAGGGTCTCATGCAAAGTCCCAGACTGCTCCCCTCCCCCACCTTGTTCTTTCCTGTTATTCCCCAGCCTCACACCCTCACCCCCGCCCCCCACATGGTCCTCGCAGGCCTAGTAGCTTAATGCGAGGCAATTAATAGAGCCCTCTGAGGACTTGTCATGAGAAAGCTCTTTAACTCAGCCACTTGAGTTGGGGCCCCAGGCATGTATGTGACAGGGGTGCCAGGAACACCAGGACAGCTGTTTGGGGTGGGGGAGACAGAGGCAGAGCAGAGAAACAGGGTCGGGAGGCCTAGACTACGGGGACAAATAGATGATGTGAACATAGCAGTGGTCATTGCTTTTCATTGTTTGTGGTTTGTCTTTTACCAAATTTTGCTCTGGCAGGTGCAGCAAAACCAAGACCAGAAAGGTGAGGTGCCCAACAATAAAGCTGCTGATTACACGGACCATCAGAGGAGAAGTTTCCCCTAGGATGTGGGCACTTTCGAGAGGGGTCATCATGCGGTGACATCGTGTGTGTAAGGATAGAGTGGGGTAGGGGATAGCTGTGCTTCCATTGGGGCTGGGGCACTGGCAGGGAGAGGCAAGCACTCCCCAGGGGGAGGAGAGGATGATGAGGGAAGAGGGGCCTGGGTCTCCAGGCCTGCCTCTCTCTGTCTCTGACTTCACCATGTCTCTCTCCCGACTGTCAGTTTGCAGCCAGGCCAGGCAGGGGCCGCGGAGGCCCAGATGCCGATGTGGACTTTGTCTTCACCAGTTTGTAGTGTGTGTGTGTGTGTGTGTGTCCGTGTGTGTCCCCTCTCCCGCCTGCCCTCCTGGCCCACACTCTAACACTGATGGTGGGACTCCCATGGTCTCTCAAAACTCCTTCAGTAGGTCTTGAACTGGCCCTGGCTTTGGTCCTCTGCAGCTCCTCTGGGCGCCACTAGAGGGCGGCAGCCAACACAGCCGGGCCCGGGACTTGAACCGCACACTTCTGCACTGCCCCGCCTTTTCATTCCACACCCCTCTACTTTTCCCAGCCCGTAGGGATGTGCAGGCCCCAGCTGTGTGGGTCACTGGGACCACAGAACCAAGTAATTCCTGTCCCTGGCCGTGGGCTCAGTGAAGGTGTAAGTCTGTGAGAATGTGAGAAGGGGAGTTAGTGAAGATGCAGGAAGGGACCAGAGGTGACGAGAACCCTAGGTGTATTCATCAGCTCCTCTAAGGATAAAGGTGGAGGGAAAAGAGGGAGAGCCAGAGGATCAGGCAGCCTTTGGGGAGATAAAACAGGATCGAGTCCACTGGCCAAATGGCAGGTGATGACAAGACAGGCAGAATCACTCTCACAACAAAGGCAGGTGACTTTTAAGAGACCAGAGAAAACCATGTGGCTCTGGATCCAGAATGCCCAGATTCAAACCCTGGCTCTTCCAAGTACTAGCTGTGTGACCGTAGACAAAGTATTCAGCCTCTCTGTGCCTCAATTTCTTATCTGTGAAATGGACATCATAGTAACACTATCTCCTGTGCTCGCTATGAACCTTAAGTGGGTTTATACACAGAAATCACTTAGCGCAGTGTCTGGCACCCACTGAGAACACTAAAAATGCTCGCAGTTAGTGTTTTGAGGAAGAGGTCCATATGATGGTGAAAGAGCTGGTCTCCCCTAGAACATCCTCATGAGATGTATGGGAATTGGTCCCCACACACGCCAGCATCAAATGGTAACACATGAGTGTGTGAATTAGGAAAAGTTAAAGGGTTACATGTAACATTGGGATAAGTGTATATACTTACTGTTAGTATGTAGGTCAACAAACTTCTGAATCTACAAACCCTTTCACCCTTGAGGCCCTTGAATTGAGGATGAGGAGCCCTCCTGCTCCCTCCCAACCCTCCTTCTGGAGAGGCTGGGTTTGCTCTCCCCTGTGACCCCCTGCCTAAGCATGGGTCCCAGAGAGCCTCCCTGAGCCCTGTCCAGCCCTGTTGGGTCATGGGGAGCTGATGGGAGCGAGGGTCTCCTGGCTTGCTTTTCACGGCTCTCAGGAAACCATGGCTTCTCCTGCCTGCTGTGGGAGGAAACACCAGTGCTCAGCCTTCGTTCCTGGGGCCAGTTTTGGCCCCAAGACTGTGGGGAAGTGAAAGTGTCCAGCCCTGCAGAAACAATCCTTCATCGGGTCATCTCAATGCACTTAACCTTTTTGGCCCCCAAATTTCTCTTCTCTACAGTTCTGGGAAGAGTGGGGGAATACTTCTACATTCTCCTCCCTCCCCGGGAGGACAATGTCTAGGAAAAAGTAAGAACAATTGAGATTTTATGGTGCCTCTACTCACTGAGGCGTCCGTCCATGTCTCAAATTCAAACTCCCCGATGGCCAGGCCACATGATCCGAGGCTGGCCACCTTACTACACAGTGGCTTTCCTCACAAAGGGATGGGGTAATAACAAGAAATTTGAGCCATCCCAGCAGATCCAGCATACTATGAATATTTTAATTTTAAACTTAACTTATGAATGGGTAATGTGTTTACATATATTTACATAGTTCAATATATTAAGAATATAAAAAGACATACAGTAGAAAGGCTCTCTCTTACTCTTGAACCCTACCCTCTCTTCCTAGGAAGCAAGCAATGTCACCATTTTAGAATGTATCCTTCCAGAGATAGTCTATATAAAGAAATACCTCTATAAAGAATACCTAGTCCTTTCTTCCCAGCCTTTTACTTTTTTCAAAAGGGGGATCCTCTTATATGGAACATCCACAGTTTTTTGTGTTTGTTTTTATTCCTTTCTTAAATGAAAGTATGGTTGACCCACAATGTTACATTAGTTTCAGGTGTACAACACAGTGATTCAGCATCTCTCTATGTTATGCTGTCCTCACCACAGGGTAGCTCCCATCGGTCACCACACAACACTTTAACAATATCATTGACTATATTCCCTGTGCTGTACTTTTTACCCCCATGACTTATTCTGTCCTCATTTATTTTTACAGCTCTGCTCTATGATGTTTCCAAAGGCACTTATCCAGTTTGCTATTAGTGAACTTTCAGGCTGGTTTCAGTGACTCCCCGTGCTGTAGTGAGAAGGCTATTGTAGATAAGCCCATAGTCCTCGAAGCTCCCGTGGCTCTTCATACATATTCCTCAGGAGTTCTTTTTTTATCCCCCCTCAGGAATTCTTAAGCAGGGGTTTGGGACCCCTTAGAAGTCAGCAGACAGAGAATTCAGGGAGATAAACTCCAGAACCCTGGAAAATTGGAAGGAAAGAAATTTTCCATCTTTATTTGCACTAACCTCTATTGAACATTTCCCTCCACTGTAAATAGAGGCAACAAACTTCTGGTACTTGTTAGCAGTATCTGTAACTCTCCCATGATTAACGATATTTTGAAATATCATCTACATTCATTCATACCTCGTCATTGTGGTAGTAAAGGAAAACGTTTCTCTACTTAATGACCCTTCTGACACCAAATGTGTGCGTCAACCAATTTTTCAACTCTCTTGACACCAACTTGGTGTTCTGTAATTTTATTCAATTCTGATAGTAACTACCTGGAGTTGGTGTCAGACTCCCCAAGTTTAAGGGCTCAGTCCCACAAGACTGCTGTCACTTCAGATGCCAGTTACAGTCATGGGTCGCCAGGGTGCCTACACTTCTGTCCAACTTGGCTACAACGTGCGGGGTTCCCAACCTCCCTCCTCAGGTTGGGTAATTGGCTAGACAAAACTTGGAAATAATAACTTACAAGATAATTGGGTGACAAAACTTGGAAATATTTACTTACACTTACCAGTTTATTACAAAGGATATTATACAGGTACAGATGAACAGTCAGATCAAGGGGCACATAGGGCGAGGTCTGGAAGGCTTCCGAGCCCAGGAGCTTCTGTCCCTGTGGAGTTGGGGTGGGCCACCCTCCAAGCATGTGGATGCATCCACCAACCTCTGAACCCATAATTTAGAAATTTTTATGGAGACTTCATCACACAGTCATGATTGATTATTAGCTCAATCTCCATCCCTCTCCCCTCTGTGGAGGATGGGGGATGGGACCGAAAGTTCCAAGCTTCTAATCAGGGCTTGGTCTTTCTGGTGACCAGCCCCCATCCTGATCTATCCAGGAGCCCACCCAGAGTCGCCTCTTTAGATCCAAAATGCTCCTCTCACCTGGAAATTCCAAGGGAGTGGGAGTCCTGCAGACACTCCTATCACCTATCCAATCTTTGGGGGGGTATCTACCCAGGAGGGGAATCGATGCACTATGTGGTAGTTCTATGTTTAATCTTTGAGGAATATGTATTCGTTTTTACGCACGTAAAGATTATCCCGAGATGAGTAGCAAAGCCCAGGCCCCTACAGACACTTTGTTTTGCATGCCTGTCTTGGCCACTAGATGGGGAACTTCTCAACAAGGGCTGCCCTGCGCCTTCCGCCCCCTCAGTGAGTCTCCCGTGGTAGAGTAAGTGCATTCAGTGCCCGGTGGGCACCCTGCGTGCCCGCCACTGGCGATGTGCAGGCGATACAAAGGTGCAGAAGGTACCCTCAAGGAACTCGGCCTAAAGGGAGAGTTACGCCTGAGGATGACTGATTAAAGGCGCCCCAACTCCTGCCGGTGCCGCTTCCTAAATGTATGACCCGAGGCAAGTAACCTTCCTTGGCCCCAGCTTCCCCATCCTGAAATGATTTACAGTCAGCTGCCATCAGGGAAATACAGCGTAGCCTTTAGCACAGTGCCTGGCCCGCGCTGGGCACGCAACAGTTTTGTTCGGGCAGCCGCGGTGGCAAACAAGCCCGGTGGGCGACCCGCCTGAGCGCTTCTGGCGGGTGCTTGCTGGGAGCGGTCGGGCGGGCCTCTCGCGCCCCGGACCCCTCCACGCTGGCGCGGGAGCGCCCAGGGGGTGCACCGAACGCTGTCCCCCCGGCTGGCGCCGCGCCCCCGTCCCCGGGCACCGTCCTGCCTCCCCGGGCTGCGTCGCCGGCCCTCCGCTGGGTGCAGCCCCGGGTGGCCGGAGCTCCGCCAGCGGGGTGCGGGACGAGGCCGCGGCCGCCTGGTCCTCCGCGCCGGCGGGAGGCGCTCGTCCGGATTCGGCCGGGGGCGGCGCTCCGGCCGGGCTCCTCTCGGCGGCGGCGCACGGCCGTCCCTCCGTCCGCAGGGCGGGGACGCGGCGACGGTGGCGGCGGCTCCGTGTCGCCGGAGCCGAAGCGCGCAGGCCCGTCCCGGCGGTCGGGGGGCGGGCGGGGCGGGGGCGCCATGTGGTTCATGTACGTGCTGAGTTGGCTTTCGCTCTTCATCCAGGTGGCCTTCATCACGCTGGCCGTCGGTGAGAGTGCGCGACCCCGGTCCGCGCGGGCTCCTCTCCCGGCATCTGTGCTGGCCGGGGGTCGCATCACGAAGGCGGTCGCATCACGGGGGACTCCTGTCCGGTGCTCCCGGCCTTCGCATCCCTCCCCTTTCCTGTCCCGCCGGATCCTGCCCCCTTTGCTGACCCCAGCAGCCCCGTGGGACCGCGGGTCCTTCCCCGTGTCACGAAATCCGCCCTGGCACCGCCTGGGAGTGGCTGACTCAAGTGCCCCTTGCCCGAGCTCGCGCACCGCCAACCGCTGCCGTGCCCACCCTCGCGGGCCTATCGCGCTGAACTTTTCCCGGACACTTATCCCCGCCCTTTCGCTTCTGGCCCTTCGTACTGCCTACTCTCTCGGAGTTTGACACGCTTTTCCCTTCTGGCTAGTTCCTACTCTTGCTCTCTGCTGAGATCTCACCTCTTCCGGGAGGCCCTCCTTATGGGGTTTGGTGGTGCCCTGTCCTTTCTCTGAAGTAGCACTTGTCACACTGGGCTCGTCTGACGCTTCTCCCTACCCCCACTTACCCGCGCTGGGTCAGGGAAGGGACCTTGCCTGTCTTATCCTGTTCTCTCTTCACTCAGAGCGGCACTTGGCCCATACCAGGTGCCCAACAGATATTTAGTGAATGAGTGAATGAAATGCCCCTTTATGGACCAGAGGTTAGCATTGTGCTGAGGCATCAGATACAGGTTTCCATTCAGTTTTATGAAATCTTTTTTCAGTTGCCCGGACAAAGTTTTGCTTCTTCAGGCTTGGGAAGACCCCACATGGGTTGTTCGGTTTGTTCCTTAGTGAGGGAGTCCACGAGGGGTTGATGGGGACCCAGCTGCAGAGGGAGAAAGACCAGGATAGTGGGAGTGACTCTGGCTAATGTTCTCCCTGCTTGCTCCTCTTCCCAACCCCCCCAGCGGCTGGACTCTATTACCTGGCAGAACTGATAGAAGAATATACAGTGGCCACCAGCAGGATCATAAAATACATGATCTGGGTAAGTGGCAGTTTTCCCCAGGATTTTCCCCTCTTTTGCCCTGCCTCAAAGGAGGAGGTAGGGAGAGTTTTGCATGAATGGTGAGATCTCTGTCCCTGCTGTTTCCTGAGGGTGCCACCCCTACCTCCTTCACCTGCACCTTGTCTCCTGAGTCTGCTCTCTGGGTCCAGGTGTTCCCTCGCCCCTTCCCCAAGTAGCAGCGCTTCACTGCAGACCCTGTTCTCAGTTCCTTAGGGTGACAGCTGAGTGCACACTCTGTGTTGACAGGACCATGGCTTGGCCTTTGCTTGGTTGTTTCCCGTTGTCTCTAACCCCTGCGAAGAACTACGAAGAACCTACCTAAGAACAGTTTTGAGTACTTGAGTTAGAGTACTCATTGTCCTCAGATCAAGTGACTTGTCCTAAGAGGGAGACACCTTCCCTGGCCCAGTCCCTGCCCTCCTGAGGTCTCATGGAAGGCTTCTGTTCCTGAAGACACAATCCTTGCCATTGATGTCAAAGCTCCAGGAGTGCCTGCTGGCGGGTAGATTCCTGCCAGCTGTGGGAAGGGGTGGGGATTGGGACCATTTGGATGGGAGAAGTCCAGTGCCTCTCAAGTCACCTGGTGTCAGCAGCCACTCTGGGCATGGCTTGGGGTAGAGGGTTAGTAGTGGAGACGAGACCATAGCACTCAGCTCTGGGTTCAGAGGCCTGGCCTGAGGGTTTTGGTACAGGAATTAGACCTTTATTCTACCAACTGCCATTTGTTAAGCGCTGACAACTATAAATTCTTCAGAACAGTGTTTTTCAGGTTGTAGGTCTCATTCATTATTGGGTTGTGTCATCAGTTCAGTAGGTCACGGTCAGCATTTTCAAAAAACAGAATAGAATAGAAAAGAATTGAAATTTGAACTTTGATCTTATAACGTTTACTGTGGGTTGCTGTCAAAAATTTTTGAGAATGGCCTTAAAAGATGCTGCCCTTTGGGAGCTGAGAGACAGGTTGGGGAGGACTGTGAAATAGGGAGAGATCGAAGCATGAACCTAGTGTTGCCCGGAGCAGGCTGGGGGTTAGTGAGACCAAGAAGGCTGCCTGGAAGAGGCTCCCTGCACTGTGTACCTCTCGTTGTTTCAGTTCTCCACAGCTGTGCTGATTGGCCTCTACGTGTTTGAGCGTTTCCCCACCTTCATGATTGGCGTGGGCCTCTTCACCAACCTCGTCTACTTTGGCCTCCTCCAGACCTTCCCCTTCATCATGCTGACCTCGCCTAACTTCATCCTTTCGTGCGGTGAGAGGGGGCAGAGTTGGGGAGGCCGTCGAGGTGGTTGCATGTGCCCAGCTCAGTCTGGGGCACTATGGGGATATAGAGAAAAGTGGCAAACCACTAGGGTCCTCCAGGAGGCCAGGCTGATTGGGAACATGGACTTCCTACACTTGAGGAGCCTAGTCTCCTTGGCTCTAGTGACTAGTATTTGGGGTGATGAGGGGGTGGGGCTGGGATACTTAGGGAGGGCTTTCCCAGGGCGGTGAATTTGAGAAGGGAGAAAAGGTGGGTTTTCTGTGTAGTTATGGGCTCTAAGAAACCACTTGGCCAGGAAAAGCCCAAAGCCCTACCCTGGGAGGCAGGTAGCTCCCTGTCTCGTCGTCTGGCCCAAAGTCTTGATTAACACAAGCTTCATGGGGCTGTGGGTCCCCCTGCAGGTGCCGGCGCTGGGGTAGACAAATGTGTTTGGAGGACCCTGACCGTTCTGCCTTTAAGCTGGCACTACTTTCTGATCCTGGGAGTCATTTCTTCTCTCTGGCCTTGGGTTCTTGATGATGGACTCAGGTGACACACAGTAGGCGGTTATAGATATCCCCAGAAAAGATTCTGGGAAGTGTTTGGTTACCAGGATTGTTTTTTCTCCCATTAATTGTTACTGGTCATCTAGTCTTTGGGCAGGATATGAGATGTAATTGGGAGTTTCTTAGAGCTACTTTCTATTTCTGTGGGAGAATCTGGAAAGAGAATATTACCCACAAGGAGGGCACCCAGTTAAAGCTAGGACTGGCCTCTTCCCTGAGTGCCTTGGTGTGATTCTACCAGAGGATGTTTGGTGGGGGTTGGTGTGGAGAGTCCTTCCCTGGAGACCAGACCCCTTCTGCATCTTACCAGGGGATAGAACCCTCCCCACCCCCCATCCCCCCAGCAGCAGGCCCTCCTGGCTTCCCTTTGTCATTCCCCCAACCTGCCCTTTAGATGCCTGAGAGACTTTTCCTGAAGATCTGTGGGCATCAGGCACCATCTTTCTTCCAGTTTCCCCAGTCCTAGAGTGTGGCTAGGCACGGCAGAGCTCTGCCTTAGAAGGGGAAAGGCAAGAGGAGGAAAGAAAGACAAGACGTGGCATTGGCTGTGAGGTGGATGTGCGGGGTGTTCAGTTTGAGTGGGGCTTTGTTCTGGTGCCTGCCCTTCACCTCACCATGAGAACAGGCAGGGAGGCCTATCTCTGAGCAGCCCATCCCCAGGATCTGCAGGTTGTTTCTCTCCTCCATAAATGTGGCTGCACCCTAAGGAGGTGGGTGTCAGTCCAGAACATACCAGTTTAGACCAGTGAGCCCTACCCTGGGGCAGAATGAGAAAGGACCCTCTCCCCCAGAATTTGGAGGAACCCTAAAACTGCACCCCAAAGCATCTAGCAAACTGTGCCCTTTTATTCCTGAGGAGTGAGAGCCTCTTTGTTTGAGGCCCTCTCCCAGCTGCCCAGTTCAGAGTGGAATCTCTTGGGAGTATGTTATCTGCCCTGTGACTTCCTGTGCCCACTGCCCATGGGAGGGCACTCTTCGGGACTCACGTCCACTTAAAAGTAGGTTAATGGTCACGGTGCTTTGGATTACATAACAAATCTCATTTTTATACCATTCAAAGAGCTTTCTTATCTGCCTTCTAATTTTGTTCATAAATGCCTTCTGCAGTGGGCAGGTAGGAGCTAATCCTCCCATTTTCACAGATGGAGAACTGAGTTCTGGAGAGTAGTGTACTTGGCTTATAGCCATACTCTGAGTTGGGTGTAAAATCAGGACTAAGACTCAGGACTCCCAACTCTCAGGGGCCTTTGAAGGTTAAAAGTCCAGCTTTATATTCTTCCCCCCAAACTGACTGACTCTTCATTTCCTCAACAGGGCTAGTGGTGGTGAATCATTACCTAGCATTTCAGTTTTTTGCAGAGGAATATTATCCTTTCTCAGAGGTAAGAAGTGTTCAGTACATCAAACTATTAGCAGGGACAGAAGAAGTAAAGGGGACTTGCATGATTTGCTTTGTGAACTTAGCTGGGGTTTGAAATAGTCTGCTCAGGGATAACGCATTTAAAAAAATAGTATTGATGAGTCTAGAAAGTGATGTGGGGTGAGGAGCAGGGATCTCTTTGGCTGAGGCGGGGAGGTCACTGCTCTCCCCCAGTGAGTCCTTTGGTTCTCCCAAGATCACAGCCTAACACCCTGAGGTCTGGACAGGGCACTGGGGTGGCCTTGTCTGATGCAGACCTCATGGGGCTGGGCGGGTTGCAGCCCTGAAGCCCGGCTCCTCCCAGCAGACTGCCAAGCCTTTTTCCTCTCAGGGGTTCTCCACACCCTGCTGCTCCAGTTCTGACCCCTGGGAAGAACAGGGTCACTTTTGGGGGGAAGATGGGTCAGTCATGATTTTGCCTTCCATCTGCTTCCTTTAGTTCAGAGGAGTTGTTTGTCCTAGTGCCCAGGATTTGGGGATTGTGGTCATACTCGGTCATCCTCAGCCTCCACCTTTCCCCACTGAATTTTCTCCATGTCTGAGGTTGCCCTGCCTCTGCTTCCTGGGCCCTAGCCTCCTTCAGAGATCAGGTGTGGGGCCTTCTGTGCGTTCTTGACCGCCTCTGTAAGATGCATGGTGGCCGTGTGGGGCCCACCCTTGGCACCTCCGGGGCACCCTCTCTCAGTGTCTCTTGTTGCCAGGTCCTGGCCTATTTCACTTTCTGTCTGTGGATAATCCCGTTTGCGTTCTTTGTGTCACTGTCGGCTGGGGAAAACGTCCTGCCCTCCACCATGCAGCCAGGAGGTGAGAAGGGGCTTGTCAGGGGTCATGGTGGGATCGCCTCAGGAAGGCCTGGGTTGTGTGGGGAGCCCGAGCCCAGCCTTGTGATGGAGACACTTGGGCTCCAGGTGGGGAGATCCATGTTCACATGTAGACACACACACTCATCCCCCTGCCTGTGTCTCCACAGATGACGTGGTCTCCAATTACTTCACCAAAGGCAAGCGGGGCAAACGCTTAGGGATCCTGATTGTCTTCTCCTTCATCAAAGAGGCCGTTCTACCCAGTCGTCAGAAGATATACTGAACCCCTTTGGGAGGGGATGCGGGGGCAAGATCAGGAGAGTCGGGCCCCTGGGCCTCTGCACTAGGCGGGGACCGTGAGCCTGGAAGGCACCTTCGCCCAGCCCTGGCCCTCGTTCCCTTGACTCTCCCTGAAGCCCTCATCCCCACCTTCCTCGAAGGGCTCAGCTTGGCTCAGATCTGACGCTGCTAGAGGCTGTGACCTCAGAGGGCACCAGGAGGATGGCAGAGCCTGCTTAGCCAAGAGGCCATAGGCCCCCTGGTTAGGCGGGAGCTGAGCTCCCTATGACCCTCCTGCCCACTTCCGTGATGGGTCGGGAGGTTCTGGCTCAGCCGGGGCAGGCAGGGCAGGGGCTATGAAGCTGGAGAGCAGACAGGGATAAGTTCTCTGGGCAGATGGCCGTGGGGAGGGGCCATAGCTTGGCACTTCCAGGAGAAATAGTTTTTGCTGTTGAACTGTGATTTCTGTCCCAAGTGCTGATTCCCATTTGAATAAAGATTCTAGGTGGCAGTGTTTGCCTTAATATCCTGAAAGTTCATCTCCCTTTCTTGCTGTTGACCTTCTGCCCTGGACTGGACTGGCTTTTCTGCTCCAGGGGCTTTTTTTCTGGGTTTGGGTCTTGCCCTCCCAGAGGGACTGCTCTCACGGCCCTTCCTGGGAAGTGGGCAGAGATGAGGAGCTGAGCCGGGTCAGGGGGGTTGGGGGTGGAGGCAGCCTTTCTCGTGCCCCTCCCTTTTCTTCCATCTCTTCTTTCCCCAAGGCGCCATGGCTGTGACGCTGGGGGCAGCGGAGGGACGGTTTGGGACTGGGTGGGATTTTTGGAACATCTGCAATATCCTATTTGTAAGCCTTCCCCTGGGGAAAAGGAGTGGTTTCTGGCTGAATTCTATCTTAGGCCCAAGAGGAAAGAAAATAGAAATTGGCTTCCAGGCAGCCTGGGTTACAGCCTATTTTTTAAGAAAGGGGACTGAGGGGAGAAACGGTTTGTCGCTCTAAGAGCACACAAGGGCTGGCCCTCTCTTCTGTGTGCTCTTGGCTCCTGAGGAGCTGACCTCAGTCTTCTAAGAAGGTGGGCCAGGTCCTGGCACAGACCAGCATTTGCTGACTTTGCACTCCAACTACAGTGCCTTGCAAGTACTCAGCAGTACATACAGGAGTGAAGCCCCCATGAGAGCCGTTCCTGCCATGTCCTGTACCTCAGATCGAGAGTGGCAGGTGCGGAGATGGACAGTGCACATGCGGTACCTTTAAGCCGGGGAAGCCCCTGTGCTTGAAATTCTCTATATCCTGCCCCAAGTCCCACCAAGTCATTCCCTTGACTGCAGCACTTCCTGTTCTCTTAAAAATCCCAGCCTTTCCCTTTCGCTGAGAGAAGTAGCACACTTTGGTTTCTTCTTGGTGGGAATGAGATGGCCAGGCCTTTTTATCCTATGCAGACAAGGGAAGACAAGGTAGGGGACACAGGAGGCCAATATCATCCTCACTGCTGGGTCAGCAGCTGGCTCAGCTCTCCCTTGCTGTCTCCTTCTTTGTTCCTCACCCTGACGACATGGCTTCTCTCCTAGGGGTTGCCAGTGGCCTTCTCGTGCTAAATCCAGCAGACCCTTTCATATCTTACACTGGATCTCTGCAGCATCTGACAGGGCTGCTCACCCCCAGCTTCTTGAATTGCACTTCCCTGGCACTCCTGTGCTGGTCTTCCTCCTGCCTCTGCTATTCCTTTCAGTTTCCTGTGCAGGCTTCTCCATTTGCCCCATGCACAGTGGGGTTTCTCAGGGTTCTGTTGTGGGCTCCCTGGAGGAGCCCATCCGAGCTGATGGCGTCAAGGACTCTTTGCCGAGGAACTAAGAGTTGGCCTCCAGCCCCAGCATCCCTCCTGATCTTCTGAACCATAGTTCCTCTCGCCTTTGGGTGCACAGACAACTCTCATGGCCCAGAGGGCACTTGCTGCTGTCCTTTGCAAACCTGCCTCTTTTGGGTACCTGCCGTGGCCCCAAGACCCCTCAGGAGCCAGACCAGAAACCTGCTTTCTAGCCCTGCTTTCTCTTTCTGCCCCTCCCACTCATCCAATCTCTAAAAACTGTTAACGTTTACCTTCCTAACATCGCTTGATTCGAGCCACACCCACTGTCATCAGCTTACACCTGGATTATTGTGACAGCCTCCTTCTCCTCCTATGTCCCACAGCCAGAGTTGTCTAAAATGTATAGCTGATCAAGTCACTTCCTGGCCTACAACCTTCCATGGCTCCCTACTGCCCTCAGGATAAAGTCCAGACCCCTTAGCATGGCTTGTGAAATTTGTGATGTCTGGTTCCTGCTCGCCTCTCTGGCCTCATCACTTGCCACCTTGCACCCTATGTCCCCGCCTCCTGTATTCAGAGATGCCACTTTGATTCCCCTTTCTTCTGCCCACCTGGATACCTTCTCTGTCAGTTCTCAGCTTAGATTTCAGTTCCTCTGAGCTTTGTCCCCTCTCCCCCCAGCACACCACACAAATCACTCTAGGCTTACTGGTCTATCTCCCCACTAGACTGTAAGCTCCTTGAGGGCAGGGACTGTCCTTCAGTTTTTGTATTAACAGTGCCTGGCTTGGTGCCCGGTACATAGAAAGCACTCAATAAACGTTTGTTTAATGAATGATTTGTAGTGATGTGTCCAGGGGATAACAGGGGATCCAGGATAGCTTCCTGGAGGAAGTGCAAGTGCTTGTATAGTTGCAACCGAAGCCACGGGTCCTCCCTCCCTCCCCCCAAGATATGCTGCTTGTGCCTCCCTGAACTACAGAGACCTTGAAGGACTTAGTCTGGACAAGAGGCAGCATTTTCCTGTGGTTCCCTATCCTGGAAGCCTTGTTCCTGGTGGGCTGGGGCGGGGGGAGGAGAGGTAGTAGGGACACCAAAGCGTCAGTTTCATGATGCAAGGGCCCAGGATAGACTGATGCCCACTCTGAGGCCTCCGCCCTAGCTTAAACCTCTTGGGGAGTCCAAGGAATTTCTTTGTGGAGAAAGGAGACCTGGGACCTAGTCTTTTGTTAAGAGAGAAGGGGCTCCGATCTTCAAGCTTGGGAGTGGGAAGTGGGAAGCCTGTGAGTACTCCTCTCCCTCTCTTCCATCCCCAACGTGAATCACCACACCTCAGCCTTCACTGGGCTGTCTCAGGTTGACAGCCTACCAAAATAAGTTTATGGGGGGCTTTTGGGGGAGGGCAGAGTGGGGAGCCCTTGATGGGCTTGCACAGCTGCCAGGAAGGCTTCATCAAATGTCTCACGCAGGTTCATGGCCAGAGCGTCAGTCCAGAAGTTGTCACCCGAGAGCCGCTTCCGGGGCACGTGCCTTATGCTGACAGGGCAAAAGCCCTGGGGCACTTTCATCCTGCGTGGCCGCACTGAAGGGTACAGCTCTTGGACTAGCACCTTGAAAGGCAGCTGGGGCACAGGTGCCACCCGGCTGCCGGCCACCGTGCACAGCTGTGCCCCGCCGTGCCGGTCAGACCTCACCTTAAGGAAGCTTTGGAAGTCGCGCTCCGGGCTGGGGTCTGGATGCACACCGAGGCGGATGCCCTGTGGGTAGCTGATCTGGGTGGTGGGCCATCTGGCAGGATTGTTGCTAACATTCCACCGCTTGGGCCGCCTGACCATGGGCTGCGTGTAGATGGCTGTGGGTGTCCCCAAGGACTGCAGCTTGGGTGTTGATGTCTGCCGCAGGCGTGCCTCTGGGGAGGGGTAGAAACTCTTTCGAGGCCCCTGGTGCTTGGGGGTCTGGGGGATGGCGATCGCCTGGGGGGGGGCACAAGGCGCTTGCTTGGCGTTGGGGATCAGGGGTTGGCCTTGAAGCAGCTGCTTGCGATGGAGCCACTTCTTGAAATCAGCTTCTCTCAGAATTTGGTGCTCTTTCTGCAACATCAGAGGGTACAAGATAGTCATGGAGGGCTGCCCCTCCTCCCTGCTCCTGTGGAGGGGGGCCTTGTGGCTGTAGCCCTTGGAAACCTCAGGTATCACTGGCTAGATCCAGTTGCACCCCAGGAGGCCTAAGTCTGATGAGAGAAACGCCTGCCTTATGGGAGCCCTTGTTCTGACGGGGAGATAACTACTGCCCGAAGGGAGCCCGTGGGCTGATGGGGCAGGTAGAACCTCTCCGACCTCCAACCTGATACGGCCTCTGCCCTAAGTGAGGTCTCCAGTCCCTGCCCTACGGAAAACCTCAAGTCTCATGGGGGAGACAAGCCTCCACCTCCAGAGAAGTCCCTCGTCTGATAGTGGAGATATGTCCTGCCCTGAGAGAATCTCTGGATTAATGGGGGAGGAAGAAAGCAGAAAGGTTTGGAAGGCCTGGAACTGGGGGTAGCCAGTCTGGATTGGCTTCTGGAAGTGGTGGGCCTTGTATGTTGGGGGATATAGTTGGCTGGCCCTCTGGGCTGGGTGGTCATGACTCGGTCTACCTCTCTGTTTTTGCCTCCACTAGAATTGAACCTTTGGCTTGCCACAGAACTGCCCCTTGTCCACCCCCTTGTTTCAGTGTCTCACCCCCCGGACCGTTGCTAAGCCATCAGGTGGTACGGAGATTGACCCAGCTCGGGAGGTAGGCTCTGATTAGGCTAAGCCAATCATAATAATTCCATCAGCCTTGCCCCAGCCCCAGGTCAGTCAGCACATGGCTTTCCTTTAGCTGTAGGGATTGGCACAAGAATGGACATAGGATCCAACTGAGGCCAATAAGAGATAAGGGGAGATCTGCAAGGGGCTTCTGGGAAAGTTTAGAGCCACGGGAACGGATGAGCTTTGCCTCCTCTGGACACAAGGGGCTATGAGGACTGGGTGACACACTAAAAGAGGACAGGGCTGAGAAAACTGGAGAGAAATGCAGCTGGAACCAAGCTGGAGTACTGGATTTTGCCAGCCCTGAAGCCCTCCCCACTTCTGGATCCACTTAGGATTCCCAGCATCTTCTCTCTGGGTTTTCTGGCTCTTGCATCCTATATCATTATACCTGCTTAAAATCCTTTACTTCCCCATTCTTCCCTAGCCAAGGTCCATCATAGATCTGAGCCCCTCCCAAATCTCTCGCTTGGCAATCTCCAGCTCACATCTGTTCCCCTCGCTGTACTGACTTTGTGCTTCTCGGCATATACCACGTTCTCCTGTACCTCTGTGCCTCTCCACAGGGCTCTCTGTTCCTTCTGCCTGGTCAGCCCTTCCCTTCTTCATACAGCCAACTGCTGCCCATCTTTAAAGATCCTCTTAAGCATTATCTCTCTGGCATCCTCCTGGACCCTTCCTCCTCTGTGGGAATATAACCCACCTCCCATTCTAGATCCTAAGCTCCTTCAGTGAGGGGACCACATCTCATTTGTCTTTGGAGCCTCAGGGTCCAGCAGGTGCCTAGCAGAGAGGAAATGCTCAGTGTCTGTTGGAAAGGATGTATTTTTTTTTTAGAAGACTTTATTTTTAAGTGATCTCTACTGCCAACACGGGGCTTGAACTCTCAACCCCGAAATCAAGAGTCATGTACTCCACCAACTGAGCCAGCTACATGCCCCAAAGGATGGATCTTTTTTTTCTTTTTTTAAGATTTTATTTATTTGAGAGAGAGAGAGAGAGCATGAGCAGGGGGAGGGGGAGAGGGAGAAGCAGATTTCCCACTGAGTGGGGAGCCTGATGTGGGGGACCGATGCGGGGCTCCATCCCAGGACCCAGGATAATGACCTGAGCCGAAGTTAAGACACTTAACAGACTGAGCCACCCAGGCGCCAGGAGGGTGGATCTTTTTAACCAATGTGAATCCCAATGTAGGCAGGGCCTGGAACTCGCTAGAGATTTTCCTCCTCATCCAGAAGGAGGCAATGCACTAGGAGGGGTGCTGTACTTCTTGCCAATTTAAGCTGTATTTACTCTCTAACACAAAGTAAGACTTTTGACCTAGGGGAGTGGCTTTTAAGGGTGGAATTTCAGAGGATGGGGAGAGGGAGGCTTTTTCTGGGTGGGACTGCTACCAGCCACTCCTCTAACTGCCTGTGAGTCACGGCCTCCTGTGCTCACCTGCTTGGAGAGCAGTGCGGGCCCGGCGCCCCTGCCCCCCCTCCCCCTTACTTGATACTCAGTCAGGTAGTCTTGTTCCATGAAGGCCAGCTGGTCCTTGAGCCTCTTCAGTTTCCCCATCTCACGAGCAAAGTCCTTCTTGTCCCGTTTCCACATGGCATCCTTCAAGAACCTGACGCCAAGGTGGGGGTATGTCATCCCCCAGTGACCGAGCTTCACCCTGGACTGGGAAGACTGGCTGCTGCTGAGGGCCCCGATGAGGGTGGGAGGAGCCACCAGAGACGCCATTCCCCACTGCCCAAGGCCCCTCCCACTACCTTTGAGGTGAGAGAGGAAAGTGGTAGTCTGATCAGCACCCCTGCTGAGGATCCAAGGCCTCAGGGCAAGGAAGGGCAGTGCTCAACCCAAAGGGGTGAGGCCCTGTGGAAAGCCCTGGGAATATCCTGGGGGGGGGGGGGGGTGCCGGGGGGTCTCTTCCGCAGACTTATCTCTCAGCCCAGACCCTCCTGGTAAAGGCTCAGCCTTAGGTGAGGGCCCCAGGGAAAGGGCTGGGAGGGAGGGAAGGGGTGGCAGGCTGTGGGTGGTTCTCACACCCTCACCGGGCACAGTCGCGGTGGTTCCATATTTTGCAGTAGTCGATGGGCTTGCAGCCCATGGCATCTCGGGCATGGACATTGGCGCCATTTTGCACCAGCACCTTCACGCAGCTCAGCAGGCCCTTGCAGGCTGCCAGGTGGAGGGGTGTGGAGCCATTGCATGTCTGACTGTAGAGGGCCCCGCCGGCAGGGAAGAGAGCAGAAAGGAAGGACAAAGGCCATCTGCCCATCAGAGAGGTGGGCAAACCAGCTTCCGCACCTGCTCTGCCACTAGCCCACTGGGTGACTCTGATATGTCCCTTCTTCTCTCTGAGCTTCAGTTTCTTCAACCGTAGGAGGAGGGTTTGGACTAAATGAATGGTGGGAGCCTGACTATATGGATGTGCAACAGTAAAGATCTGCTGGAAGAAGAGCTGGGTTGGCTGGAGCTCAGAGAGCACTAACCTTATTGGCTCTTAAGTCAGCCAGCCCTCCTGCCCCCTCCCCTGCCTGGCCATGGCGCACAAGGCCTGCGTGACCTGGGCCCTGCCTCCTCCCCACCCTCATCTTCTGACCTTGCCCCACTCTTTCCCAACGTGTGATCTTTGCACATGATGTTCCCTCTGCTTGGGACTCTTTTCCCCAGTTCTGCCCATGGCTGCCTTGTTCTCAGTTTTCAGGCTGCAATTTAAATGTTATTTCCTTAGAGGTGACTTCCCCTTCCAAAATAGGTCCTCTGCCCTACCCCTTTCACTCATCACCTCATTGCCCTGTTTATTTCCTTTGTAACTACTTACTACACTGTCATTTCATTCATTTATTGGTTTGCTAGTTCACCCTCTGCTCCTGCACTAGTTTATCAGCTTCATGAGGGCTGGGACAATTTCCATGTCTTCACTGCTGTATTCAACTCAGGCTTGGCACCGAGCACACAGGGCTCTGTAAATATGAGCGAGTGCAGTCTCCCATGGGCCATCCGGGCACTTCCATGCATTTCCTCAGTTACCACAATAGTCTCATGTCATCTTCCCACATTTCAGTTGAAGACACTCAGGAAATAATTCCCAAACTTTGCTGCAAATTAGAAACACCTGGGGATATTTTAGGCCTTCCAAAGCTCAGATGGCACCCCATACCAATTTCAGCCTTTTACTGGAACACAGGCACTGGTATTTCTGAAGCTACATACGGGACTCCAGTGTGCTGACAAGCTTGGGAACCAGAGCACTGAGGCTAATGGTTGAGTGACTTGTTGGAGGTCTTGCTGTTTGCTAGCAGATGGCAAAGCTGGGGTGTGAACTAGGTCTGTCCTCTCCCAGAGCCTGATCTCCTTACTACAGCATGCGGGCTCACTGACTGCTTTATGTGGGACCCAATCCTTGTCACCCCACAGCCCTCTGCCTGTCCTGCATGGATCTGCCTACTTGGAAGTGGGGTTCCTATCTGCCCAGGTTCCAAGACACTTTCTGGACACAGGCTGGACTCACGTGTTGAGGGCCGCCCCTTGCTTAAGTAGATAGTGAATGCAGGGGAGGGTCATGGTCTTGTTGTCCCCATGGATGACCAGGTGCAGGGGTGTCTGGCCATTGCTGGTGGGCAGGTCCACGGGAAACTTGTACTCCTCCACCAAGACCTGCAGGCACGTAAGCTTGCCACTCTGGGCTGCAGAGTGGATGGCAGTGAAGCCCTGTGGGGGCAGGAGGAGGGTAGGAGGAGACTGAGCAGGATTGGGGCCCCAGGGTCCCCAACCTAACCTACAGAGCAGAGTCTGCTCATAGAAGGTGACTACACAGAAAAGGGTATCTGTGGATCTGCCATAGGCAGATCTTTGCCAGGGAACCACTATGTGAGGAACTTTCTGTGCATACAGAGGACTTCATTTCTTGCCCCCAAGCTCCAAGGCCTTACCTTGTCATCTGCTGGGATTTTGTCACGGTCCCGACTCAGACAGAAGCGCAACCATTCCAGGTTGCCCAGTGCGGCCGCGAACAGCTCGTAGTACCTCCCAATAGCACTCTGGTCCCACTCATCGTCGGGGTAAGCGTGGGTCCGGAGTGGGCTGGTGAGCAAGAAAGCGGAGTCTGGGTCTGGGCCGTTGGCCCTGCGGAGGGGCGTGCGTGAGGGCGAGGGCTGTCACTGAGCACCAAGGCGCTTCGGGAGGCCGGGCCGGGGCTCGCTGGTCGGCAGGGCAATGAGGAAACCACCGTCCCCGGACGCCTCTCCGGAGGCGAGCCCGGACCCCAGCCCCGTTCTCCCGGCTCCTCGCGCCACCCAAGGGCTCCCACATGCTCCGGGCCCTGCCCCTCCAGGGAGTCCCCCCACAGCCCGGCCACCTCATCCCCGGCCCACCTGGGCTGCTGGGACGCAGCTTCACCCCAGGTGACCTTGTAGGAGGCTTTCTCCGCCGGCTGCATGGCGACACGTGTGTGCGGGGGCTGCTCCCCCCCCTCCCCACGGCCTGCCCGCCGGCGGGCCCGCGCCACCCGCCCGCAGGGTCCCGCCGGCGGAAGCTCGAACTGGCCCTGCGGCCAGGGCTGCTCCTCCGCGGACCGCAACACTTCCCCGGCTGAGTAACCGGCCGCCCCGTCTCCAGGGGCCCGCCCGCCGCCTCCCGGAGATCCTGCCCGGCTAACCCCTCCGCCACCCGGTGAGCCCTGGGCCCCTCGTCCTGGAAACAGCGTGGGCCACACACACAAACCACAAGACACTTGGGTTTTGTTTCTGATTATAAAATTGGTAAGTGCTGATTGTAAAAACAGAGAAAGGGACAAGGAAATTAAAAATCACAATTCCACCAACCGCAGAAATCACGGTCCGTTACGATATGTATATACATGTCCTACATTTTTTGTACTTCTTTTCATTTAGCGTTTTATTATGAACTAGTATCCATTGTCATGCCATATACTAAACGTACGTTATGACGCCACTGTAGCCCAGCGTCATAATGGACGTACTATCATTTGACATGTGCGGCAGAAAACAAAATGATTCATCTTGGTCGTTTTCTTAGGATGGATTTCCTGAATGTAGAATTACTAGGTGAAAGGGAACGAACATTTTTTAATTGTTAATATGTGTTTACAAACTGCCCACCACCAAGGTTTTATATTCATTTACACTTCTACCCGCAGTGAAGCAGGGACCATCAGCCGTGGGACTTTGGGTGAGTTACTTGACCTCTGTGTCTTAGTTTCTGCATCAGCAAACTGGGAATAATACCACCTACTTCACAAGGAGGGAGGGGATTGGAGCAGTGAGACCAGGCCAGCTATCTAGAATTTTCTATTGTTAAAAGAGGACCTACTTGAACCATCACCACCAGCGCTGAATATTGTGATTTTAAATAAACATTTGCTAATAATTTGGTAGTGGAAATGTTCTAATTTGACTCCTTGATGACTACCAAAAGTTAAACAAATATCAGTGTTTTTCTCTTCTGGGAATTATCTGTTTCTTCACATTGTTCTTTGAGGGTCTTCAAAGTGTTTCTTACTGGATTTGTAAAACTTATTAACCGTAACCCTTTATATATATTTGTCATCAATGTTTTCTTCAGTTTGCCTTTTAAGTTTTTAATATATGGTAGTCAAGCAATCAACGTAGCTTGATTCAGTGTTGAGTGAACCATCCACATTCCATCCCTTCTCAGAGGGAATGACCCCAAGCTTATCAGAGGTTTACTGAGGCCCCAGGGGTCAACTCTAGGTATACCGGACCACACCACTCACTTCTAACTACCTTCTCCCCTCTGGGCCCCATCATTCCTGGTATTTCCCCCAGAGAAATCTAAGGAGTGGGGAGGGTCTCCCAAGACCACTGTGACCTACAGGGAGGGACAAAAATGCAGATTCTTTACCCAAAGCAGTTCTCCCTCATTCCAGGGAAACCTCCTCTGGTAGTCCCCTCACCTCCCAACCCCAGTGGTCTGAAGGAGTTAGCACCCCTCCTGAGCACTTTAAAAACTAGCAAATTCTGGGGCTCTGCCCCAAGTGGGGCCTTAACACCTGGCTTCAAATTAAGATGAAGTGATAATGCTTTGCAGGGACAAAGCTTGAGGATTTCCTGGCAGTTGGGGGATTCTGTGGGCTGTTGCTTCGGAGGTATTAGGGTCCTAAGAATGACAACAAAACCCTATGTGTATGTCGGGTTGGAGAGTGTCTCAGGACTTCTTCAAGTGCACCCTCATTGTCTTTACCTGGGTTATCTTGCAGCCTCTAAACTAGTGGTTGCAACTCCAGCTGTACCTGGGGGGAAAATACCAGTGCAGAGGAATCCTGCCTCCAGATTCAGATAACTGATCTGGTTTGGAGCCTGGGCCTTGGTATTTTGTAAAGTTCTCTAGGTGATTCTCATGTGCTTAATACAGGCGTTAACAGCCTTTTGTTCTTTCCCAGTGCGGGGAATCCAGGGAGAGGGA
Source organism: Mirounga leonina (assembly GCF_011800145.1). NCBI lineage: Eukaryota > Metazoa > Chordata > Mammalia > Carnivora > Phocidae > Mirounga > Mirounga leonina. The sequence goes on from NW_023270305.1 coordinate 43,828,857, forward strand.
TGAAGCGTGGGAGCCCCCTCCCCCCACCCCCGCCTCGAGGCGGAGGGGGTGTGGTTGGGGTGGGTAGCTGACAGTGGGCACTCAAGCGGTTGGTTCAGGTGTGTGGGACCTTGGAAGACACGGAGGCGTGCGTAGAACCGGCGTAGAGCAGGGGCTTCTGGGACGAGCTCCGGGGTCCGCTATGGGTGGGGCTAGAGCGCAGTGTCGGACGCGGGGTCCTGCGGCGCCCCCTCGCGGGAGTAGAACTCATCGAGCACGCTCTGCGGGATGCGCTTCAGCATCTCCTTGGGGAAGATGCGCAACAGCTTCCAGCCCAGGTCCAAGGACTCAAACACCGAGCGGTTCTCGTAGGGGCCTAGGGACGGGGCAGGAGTGTTAGGAGCGTGTGCGCGTATATGTGGCCGGGTAAGGGGGTTACTGCCTGAACGCCCCCAGCGCGCCTCACCCTGGTTGATGAAGTTCTTCTCGAACTTCTGCAGGAATTCCAGATAGAGCAGGTCCTCCGAAGTGAGCGCCTCCTCCCCCACCACTGCTTTCATGGCCTGCACGTCCTTCCCGATGGCGTAGCAAGCATACTGGGTGAAGGGGGGCGGTCCTAGCGGTCACCGCAGGCGGATCACAGGAGCTCAGTGGCCCCCAATTTGGATGTGTGGGGACCCCAAAAGGGGAGGGATTTCCCAGAGAAAAGCTCGTGGTCCAGGTAGGGCTCAAACCTCTAGCTTCTGAAATTAGCTTACCCACCAGTCCCTGGGCTCTCTCCTTACCAGTTGGTTGGAGACGTCTCCATGGTCCTTTCTCGTCATGCCCTCCCCAATGGCAGACTTCATCAGCCGCGACAGGGAAGGGAGCACGTTGATGGGGGGGTAGATCTGGGCAAGCAGAAGAAGGGAGTGGCAGAAGGCAGGGTCCAGACTTGACTTTCCTTCCTACCCCTACTTGTCTCTCCTCCCCCTGGGCTTCTCAAGAGACTGCTCCTCCCTCCTCCCACAGAGAGGTCGGCTGGTCATGCCTTGCCCTCCTTTATCGCCCACAAATTCTAGAGCTTGGGTATGCACGTGTCTACATGTGTGCTCCTAGACAGGAGGGGGGGGGCGTGACGTGACATTAGGTAATGAAAGTCACTATTTTAAAACCTTTGATTATTTGGACAAAAACCAGGTTGAAGCTTAATAGTTAATAGCTGTAAAGAAGGAACCTACTGAGCAAAGAGGTAAAAGTCACAGGATTGCCTTTGACCTCAGATGGGACAGACACATTTTCTAACCTGTTAGCACATTATTCACCATCTACTTGTGTCAGTTACCCATTGTTTTGTTCACCAGAGCAAATTACTGGAAAGCAAAGAGAAGTGGTATTTATTGAGTATCTACTATCTGCTGGATGCTCTCTATGTGCCAAATGATTGTATCCTCCACAATGCACTCCACTGAGTGATAAATACTATTAGTTCTGTTTTATAGGTGAGGAAACCCAGCATCAGAAGGATGAGATGATTTTCACAAGGTTCCCACAGCCAGATGGTCTGGATTCTAGCCAGACCTGTCTTTGTCTGTGACCACACAGTCTTCCTGGGTCATCTCCTCTTTGGAGTTAGCCTCGCCCGGCCCCTCCTAATTCACAGAGAACTGAAGCACAGCAGGTGAAGGGACATCTGTTAGTGTCTCTGGGGGTGGTGGGGAGAGCACTAAGTTGTAGGGAGGGGACCGTACTTGTCTGTTATGAAGCTGTCTGTCCACGTAGATCTGTCCCTCTGTGATGAAGCCCGTCAGGTCTGGGATTGGGTGGGTGATATCTGCAAGGAAATGCACTGGAGTCAGTGTAGACGGGGCCCACGCCTCCACCCGCTCAGGGCCGCCTGGGCTCTATGGCTCTCATGGGAGTGATGGGGTATGTGGAGGCAAGGAAAAGACAGTGAATCCCGTGATGAAGAAACAGAGCTACTGCACATCTATGCACAAAACTACGGGCCCTTTAGGCATCCCGGTGGGAAGGGAGGGCAGGGGGTAGCAGAGGGTAGTGGGCAGCGAAGAGACTCACCATCATTGGGCATGGTGAGGATGGGGATCTGAGTGATGGACCCTCCCCGGCCCTCCACGCGGCCTGCCCGCTCATAGATGGTGGCCAGGTCTGTGTACATGTATCCCGGGAAGCCTCGGCGGCCCGGCACCTCCTCTCTGGCAGCTGAGACCTGCAACGTCAGTGTCGCTGGGGTAAGAAGCGGGGCAAGAGGCTGAGTGGGAGGTTCAGTGACTGAGAAATGGAGTGAGTGGCGGCAGGCTTGGATGGGTGAGTTTTGGGGTGGAAGGACTACGGAGAGGCCGGCATGACCCCGACACCCTTCACCAGCTGCCTCACCTCCCGCAAGGCCTCTGCGTAGGAACTCATGTCGGTCAGTATGACCAGCACGTGCTTCTCACACTGGTAGGCAAGAAATTCAGCAGTGGTCAGTGCCAGGCGTGGGGTGATGATGCGCTCGATCCTGGAGGGACAGCCTGTGTTTAGAGAGCCCAGAGGCCTACGCCTGTGCTCTGTCTAGCCCCAAGTGCTGAGTGGATAGTGGACTGCGCATAGCAGCAGGGGGGTGGGTGGGATGAGCCCCAGCTCCCAGGCCCCATGTCAGCTGTGGTTCCTGGCGGTGGGCAGTTCACCACGTCTGGCACTCCTCCCTCCTGCTGTCCTAGGGAGGAAGGGGGGGAGCCCGGAATAGGCTGGGAGTTGGGCAGGAGTGGGACAGGCAGGGCCAGGAGTGTTGATGAGGATGACAGCACCCTGTCCCTGTGGGCCTGAAGGTGCGGGGGGGGGGGGTGCTGGCCTATCAGAGCGAGGCAGGGGTGGGGCTCCTGCTGCGCTTCTCTTCCCCAGCTTCCTCCCCGCCACACTCGGCTCAGGTAGAACACCCTGGATTCCTTCCGGAAGGTTCCCCTCACTGCTCCAGAGCACGGCTAGTGTGCATATTCCATAGGCGTGCCCTGCCCGCCTGGCAGCCCCCTTCCACTCTGAGCCCCCCCGAGTCCCTTCCTCTGGCTCCAGGCTCTCTCAGTGCTTAAGCTCTGTCCTGTGGGTCTTTTCTCTGGTGATGTCATCTTGGCCTCCAGAATTCTGTTACTTCGCTTCTGGAGCCCCTTCAGTACCCAGGACAGTTTTATTAGAATTTTTTTTTCATCCCCCTGACCCACAGATTTAAACTCACATTTCCTGAACTTTAGAAATAGCAGTTTTTCCAAATGAATAAACAAAAAGCAGAATCAGACCTATACATACAGAGAATAAACTGATGGTTGCCAGAGGGAAGGGGTGGGGAGATGGGCAAACTGGGGGGCGAGGGGCGGAGTCATAGGCTCCCAGCCAGGGAGACAGGCGCAGCACGGGGAATAGGGTCGGTGGTATGGTGAGAGTGCTACTTGGTGGCAGATGGTAGATACACTCGTGGTGAACACAGCACGGACCTACAGAGAAACTGAATCACTACCTTGTACACCTGAAACTAATGTTAACATTGTGTGTCAACTCTATTCAAGTAAGAAAATTAAAAAATAAAACAGTTTCTGTAAATACGTGGTTTAAGTTTTAGTGGTGACTTTGGGGAAGTGACTCAAGAATAAGGAGGTCTGACTGGGGACAGTGGCTGGACGCACATTATGGGAAGAACAGAGGGGCTGCAGGTGGCAGGCGGGCTTGTGGTCTGGTCCCCTCCGTCTCTCCCTGGGCTATCCCTACCCCTTACCCAGCCTCAGTTTCCCCGTCTGCACAACAAGGGGTTGTTTTCCCAACTCCGGCCCATGGCTATGGTTCTGGGATACTCCTGAGCTCTGGTACTCTGGGTGTTGAGAGGGGACAGGGCTTGCTGCCTGAAGGCAGTCTGGGTACCAGGGGATGGCTCACGTGGGGTCGTTGGCCAAGTTCAGGAAGAGGCAGACATTCCCCATGGTACCGTTCTGCTCGAAGTCAGACTTGAAGAACCTGGCTGTCTCCATGTTCACCTGGACACATAGCAGGGAGGGCTGGAGGGGGCGTCTCTGCAGCCTAAGGGCTGGGGCCCCAGCCCCTCCCATCTCTTCTCAGTAGAGCTTATTGACTGTCAGTCCCTGGGATGACCCAGCACTTGAGAAGGCAGGGGCTGGGTTTGCACTCCCCAGGCCCCCAAAGAGAAGTTCAGATTTCTTGGGTTGTGCTCTGCTCATTGCATCCTGACCCCTCACTTAGCCAGCTGCTTCCCTGCTAAACCCCTCCTTGGGCCCCCTGAGGGCCCCGTGGTATCCCCTCCCTGAAGCCGTCTTCCCAAATTCCCTGGCTTCTCCCTCCTCCAGGCCACCCTAGGACTCATCTGACAGCTGCCATGTCCTTTGGAATACACGGGGGGACACACTGTACCTAGTCACTGAGCCCCCTTCCCCCTGCAGTCATGCTCTTGCCTCTCTCACCAGATAGGCCTGGACACTGACAGCTTCTCAGGGAGAAGGATTATGCCTCCCTCATCATATCAGGCAGAGCCAGGGTCCAAGAGAGACAAGGCTGCCTGCCCACAGCTTCCAGAATTTGCCAATCTGCCCAGCTTCTCTTACCCCCATGGCCGCAAAGACAATGGCAAAGTTGTCGTCGTGGTAATCCAGCACAGCCTTGGACTTCTTCACCAGCCCAGCCTGGCGGCAGATCTGGGCGGCAATCTGGGGTGGAGTGGATTAGAAGGAAGGGTGTCAGAACCAGAGCCCAGAGCCCAGCCCAGTGAGCACCATAGAGGATGATGGATGGAGCAATTTCCAGTCCTTCCTCCTGCCAAGGCCTTTGGTTGGGGGGTGGGGGCGCGGGGGGATCCTAGGCCAGAAAGATGAAAGGGCTGCCCCAGGTCCTACAGCCTTCCTCAGGGTGAAGGCTTGAAGACCTGCTTGGGGGCACTGAGGAGGTGTTCTGAGGCCCTGAGCCCATGAGTTGCCAGAGGACAGCTACCAGTCTGGACAGCTATGACCCCAGCGTGGCTGGTCCCTGCCTGTTTGATTCAGGAGACCCACTTCACTGGCCTCTGCCCTGTGCGTTCCTCTTGGTCATGTCTGCAGGACCCTGCAGGCCTCACCTCATTGTGGGGGAGCCCGGCTGCTGAGAAGATGGGGATCTTCTGACCACGGGCAATGCTGTTCATGACGTCGATGGGAGAGATGCCCGTCTGAATCATCTCCTCTGGGTAGATGCGGTCATGGGGGTTGATGGGCTGGCCTGGGAGAGGGCGATCATGGACCCATGCTCAAGGGCTCAAGTCTGTCCCTGCCCTCCCCCAGCCCTGCCCCCGACTCCAGAGCAGCACTGTGGAGCAGAATTCTCTGTGATGATGAAAATGTGCTCTAACTACCCTGCCCGGTCCAGTAGCCCTAGTCACATGCGGCTGGTGGGCATGTGACATGAACGTGTATTCCACTTGAATTCATTTGTATCTAAATAGCCACAATCCAGTGCTCCCTTGGACAGTGCTGCCTGGCCCAGCAGAAGTGGCAGGCAGGTGGGAGCTCAGGCTGAGGCCCCCGAGGCTGAGCAGGTGTCGTGTGGGGCTCGAAGGAACAGAGGGCAGCCTGGAGAGCTCCTGTCTGAGGGGATGTGTATTCTTTGCTCTGGCCCTGACTTGCTGAGTGGTTTGGGGCAGCTGTGGTCCTCTGTGGTCCTCCACCTATGGGCCTCCATCTCGTCCTCAGAACTGACAGGACTGGAGGACTCAGGATGGCCTCCCACCAGGAAGGGGCTGTGTCTACTACGGCAAGCCACCCCCGGCAGCTCTGAGGGGCGCGGACAGGGCACTGGGAGGCGGGAGAGTGGAACTCTGCACCTGATGATGGCTTTGAAAGGAACAGGACATGAAGTGCCGATGACAGTATTTCAGGCTCTGTGGCAGACTTGGGGACAGAGAGGCCTCTGCAGTTCTCGTCGCACACCCGATCTGTCTGGTAGTCTGACCAGCCTGCGGGTGAGCCCTGGCCCATTGCCCCTGGCCTGTGTCTGGGGCAGAACTTCCAAGGGCAAGGTGTTAGAGGTGGTGGCTGGGGGTGGGGAAGGTGATTGGGGGCTGGGTCCCGGAAGCTGTCCAGAGCCTTTCTCTGGTCACTCACCATTGATATCCAGGAAGTCCTCTGCCATGACCACTGGCCCCTTGTCAATGGGCTTGCCGGAGCCGTTGAAGACCCGACCTGAGGGTGGGGGAGGCCATTGGGGGATGCTTAGGGCCAGCCCTGGGTCTCCCTCGCTGCTGCTCACCCTCCACACAACCAGCGGCTCCCACCCACCCCTCACGTCCCTCTCCCCTCAGCCCTCAGTTACCCCCCGAGAGAGAGCTGGCTACAGTGACTGTCTCTGTGGGGATCTTCCCTCCTCTCCTGGAAATCTTTACAGGTGAGGCCTTGGCCCAGGAAATGACTCTAATGGAGGGTTTTAGGGCTGGAAAGAGGAGAGGGCCAGGTATGACAGATCTTGGGAGAAAATTGGGGGATGTGCACTCTGTTCCAGCCTAACCCCAAATAGATGACTACCTACTGTGCCCCCAGTTGATTGAACCAGCCTTCCTCATTTACGGAACATCTGTATGTCCAGCCCCGAGCTGGGGTTGGGGGTCAGAGAGAGAAGACACAACTTCTGACCTCAAAGAACTCACAGGGGAGGCAGACAGGCAAAGAGGCAAGGACAACACAGTGTGCTAAGTGTGAGGTCAGGAAAGCTGGGCCAGGAGGACAGAGGTGCACCCCCCAGCCGCCTCTCCTCCCCCCATCCTCACCCAGCATGTCTTCTGACACTGGAGTCCGTAGGATGTCCCCTGTGAATTCACAGGTGGTCTTCTGGGCATCGATCCCAGAGGTTCCTTCAAACACCTATGGGACAAGAGGTTAGTTACTGTAATAAGGGTCTTGCTGGGGAGAATGGGGCCTTCCATTCTAGGCTCCCTTTGTGCCCAGCTCTGGGCAAGACGCTCTTGGGAAAATAGGACGTTTCCTGCCTTCGGAACCTATAAGATAGTCAGGAACTTTGTGGGCTCATTCATTTATTCAGCCAGCCAACATCACCCTGACACCACTTACCTGAACAATTGCCTTGGTCCCAGACACCTCCAGCACCTGCCCGCTTCTCTGAGTGCCGTCAGGAAGGGTGAAGTTGACGATCTCAGCATACTGTGCAAACTGGCAGGGGGGGGAAAGCAGCCCAGAGCAGCGGTGAGACCAAAGGTGAAGTCCCTGTCCCCCCCATCCCTCCTTGACCCAGTCTCAAGCTTCTGTCTCCCCTTTTGTGACCAGGCACTAGTAGAAGTGAACTTGAGGGGCCGGAGGTGGGACATTTGGATTCTGTTTGGGAGGCTGTACACCTGGATGGGCAGGAACACTGACTTTGGAGTTGGAAGACCAGGGTTAGAACTGAAGTTCTGATGCTTAGAAGCTGTGTGACCATGTGGAAGTTACTTAATGTCTCTGAATGTTACTTTCCTCGTCTTTCAAATGGGAATAATAATAATGCCTACTTCAAAGGGCTTCTATGGGGAGAAAGTGATCTATATGAAGTCATTAGCTGGGGCCCAGGACCTGTAACAGCTCAATAAAATGTAATCATTACTATGGCTGTTTAGGTCCCATGGACAGCACAGTTGTCCCTGCCCCTGTGGACTAATGGTGAACACATTGGCACAGTGCTCTCCTGGGCGGCCAGGTGTCCCCTCATACCAGTGGCAGTCTTTCCCTAGCCATGGGGCTGGGACTGATTCATGTGTTGTCCTCACAGCTTCAGGAATAAAAAGAATCAGGCAATCACTTCTCTTTTGGCCATGAGCAAGTGTAGTATCTCTTCTTATCCGTTTGAAAAGAACCAGGCTAATATCGGGAATATATACAGAACTCTTACAACTCAACAATAAAAATACAAATACCGTAATTTTAAAAATGGGCGAAGGATCTAAATCGATATTTCTCCAAAGAAGATATTCAAAAGACCAATAAGTACATAAGATGCTCAACATCATTCGCCATTGAAGAAATGCAGATCAAAACCACAATGAGATACCACGTCCCACTCATGAATACGGCTGGAGTCCAAAGGACAGATAACGAGTGTAGTTGAGGGTGTGGAGAAATTGGACCCCTCAGACACTGCTGGTGGGAATTTAAAATGGTGCGGCCACTTTGGAAAACACTCTGACGCTTCCTCAAAGGGTTAAACATACAGACACCATATGACCCAGCAATTCCACGGGCCCAACAGAAATGAAAACATGTGACCATATAAAACTTGTGTATGAATGTATATGAATGTTCATATACAAGTAGTAGCCTTATTCATAATAGCCCCAAGGTGGAAACAACCCAAATGTCCACAGACAGTGAATGGAGAAATAAAAGATGGTATATCTATACCGTGGAATATTATCAGCCTTAAAAGGAATGAAATACTGATCCATGCGAAACACGGATGAACCTTGGAAACATGCTAAGTAGGTGAAAGAAGCCAGACTCAACAGGTCACGGATTATATGATTCCACTGATAGGAAGTGTCTGAAATAGTCTGATCCATAAAGACAGAAAGGTTAGAGGTTGCCAGGGGCTGGAAGGAGGGATGATTGGGAGTGACAACTAACAGGTACAAGGGGTTCTTTTGGAGGTGATAAAAATGTTCTGGAATCAAATAGTGGTGATGGCTGCACAACTCTGTGTATATACTTTGGTTGCTTTAATTAATCCCAGCCATTTAAAAATGAAAATGATTTTCTGCTTTTTAATTTTTGCAAGTAGCACTGAAGATAGAAGCTTAGTGAAAGCTAATGTCAGTAAGGGGTGGATAGAATAGTACATTGGGGAGGGATGTGGGAATGGGTTTACATTTGTATAAACCATTGATGTTCTTTCTGTGAAATCAGAGTTGCTGTCTACATTTCATATACATTTTGAATATTCAAATATTCTGAGAAGGAATATTAAGGATATCTTTGTCCTGTACTGATTTTTTTTCAAATAAACCTTTTGAATCTTGGAAAAATAAAAAAAAAATATATATATATTTTTAAAATATATATATATTTTAAATATATATATATATTTAAAATATATATATATATATATATACTAAAAACCACTGAACTATGTGCTTTAAAAGAAGGAAGTTTATGATATGTAAATTATAATTCAATTAAAAAGACAATTAGGCTGTCCTCCAGGACCACAGGTAGCAGGTTGGGCAGGTGGAGGTCTGCCCCAAGGGAATCCCCTAGCCCTGCAGTCTGTGCATGCTCCGGGAACCAGGGTCCCAGTCTTTCCCCACTTCCAGAAGAGGCTATGAGCTGAGCCAGGAGAGCTGGGCTGGGAGAGCAGACCCTCCCCACTGCCTCTGGCTTCAGCTCTCATCAGCCCCCAGAGAGCTAAGCCCTGCAACCTGCACCTTCTTCCAGGGGCGGTACTGGAGAGAATGTATTGCATCCTTCAGGCTCCCTCACCTTGCTTCCCTGGTGATTGAGTTATTTCAGGGAGTAAGTGAGAATCGGAATCTAATAAAAATAAAATGGTAAAAAGATGACATCCCTGCCCACGTGTTCCTCATATTCTGAGTTAAAGTACTCCTCTAAATTACTCCTTGGGCATTAGAGGGAATCAGAACTGACATGATAAATGAAATAGAAAACAATGAGAAAGGAGAGCGCCTTGTAGAATAAATCAGGCTGTACCATGTTTTCTGACCATAATCAAAACAAGTTAGAAATCAAAAACAAAAAGATGGTTAGATAAACTTCATGTATTTGGAAATTTAAAAACCTAATGTAGAAGACCGTAGAATTAGAAAATATTTAGCACTAAGCAATAATGAAAAACTACGTATTGACATATATGGATGCATTTAAACATTATTTTTCTTTTTTTAAAAGATTATTTATTTATTTTAGAGAGAGAAAGAGAGAGCTAGAGCGGGGGGAGGGGCAGAGGGAGAGGGAGAGAGAATCTCAAGCAGACTTCACACTGAGTGCAGAGTCCGATGTGGGGCTTGATCTTTCGACCCTGAGATCAGGACCTGAGCTGAAACCAAAAGTCAGATGCTTAACTGACTGCACCATTAGGCGCCCCATATTTAAGCTTTAAATGCTTATATTAGAAAAGAAAAAAACTGAGTAAGTTTAAGAGTATGCAACATGAAAAGTTAGAGAAAAGAACAGCAATAAAACCCCCAATAAAGTAGGATGGGGGATGGGGGGAAGTAGGTGATGGGGATTAAGGAGTACACTTGTGATGAGCACCGGGTGACATATGGAAGTGTGGACATATGGAACTATATTGTACACCTGAAATAATACAATGCTGTATGTTAACTAACTAGAATTAAAAGAAAAACCTTTTTAAAAAGTCCAATATAGTAGAAGAAATAATAAAAGGTCAGAAATCAACATGGAGAACAAACATATAACAAAGAAGATTAAGCCAAATTGGTTCTTTGAAAAGCCTAATAAAATAGACTGATAAAATAAAACTGATTAAGAGCAAAGACATAAATAAATAATTGTTGGAGTAAAAAAGTCAAAACTAGCTACGCTAATAATATTAAAAAGTAATAAAAAGGAATTATGAACAATTGTATGCAATACAGTTCAGAACTTAGATGAAATGAATAAAGTCTTAGAAGAATACAACTCAAACCAAAACCAATCAAAAACCAAATAGAAAGCCGGAATAGTCCCACAGTCTTTAAGATATTACATAAATAGTGTAAAATCTTTCCATAAAGAAAACACCAGTCCCAGATAGTCTTACAAGTGAGTTCTGACAATGAAAGAACAAATTATTTGAAAATTACTTGAGCTTTTCAAAAGACTGATGGAAAGGGGTTGTCTTTAATTAGTTTTATGAGGCAAGGATAACCATGATACAAAATAAGATAATGAAGGGAAAATTATAGGCAATCTTGCTTATGAATATATATGCAAAAGACCTATGTAAAATACTAACAAACCAAATCCAGCAAAGTATAAAAAAGGTCGAGTTACAAACCAAATGATAAAAGAAAAAAGTCAAAAACCAAAAAATAAAAAAGACAAACACACACACAAATAAAAATTAAAAAGACCAAGTTGGAATTATTCTGACAATTCAAGGTTAGTCTAATATTAGAAATCTGATAATGTAATAAATTTACCTTATTAATGACTTGCAGGATGAAAAAAACTTTGTTCATCTTAATATACCAGAAAACGATTTAAAAAACTATCCATGATTAAAACAAAAACTCTGGTGATTAAAGAATCATGATATCCATGGTTAAAGAACAAAACTACTCTTTGAAAACAGAATAAAAGGGAAATTCCTTAACTCCAAAAAGCATCCTCAAAACACCTGCAGAAAACATACCCTGATGTAAAACAATCCCTTTGAAAATTAGGAGCAAAACAGGGGTGCCTGGGTGGCTCAGTTGGTTAAGCATCTGCCTTCTGCTCAAGTCATGAACTCAGGGTCTTGGGATGGAGCCCCGCTTTGGGCTCCCTGCTCAGCAGGGGGTCTGCTTCTCCCTCCCCCTCTGCCCCTCTCCCCACCACTTGTGTTCTCTCTTGCTCACTCTGCTCTCTTTCTCTCTGTCAAATAAATTGTTAAAAAATTAGGAGCAAAACAACAATGCCTGCTATCATCATTCTATTCAGCATTACATTGGAAGAATCAGCCAACATAATACGATGAACAGAAAGAAACATTAGAAGGCAAGGAAACTGTAAAATAGAAAACTTCCCAAATCTCAAATGTAGTAAAGATAGGACGCTCCAGGGCACCTGAGGGGCTCAGTCGGTTAAGTGGCTGCCTTTGGCTCAGGTCATGATCTCAGGGTCCTGGGATCAAGCCCAACATCAGGCTTCCTGCTCAGCGAAGGGCCTGCTTCTCCCTCTCCCTCTGCTGACCCCCCTGCTTGGGCTCTCTCTCTCTCTGTCAAATAAATAAGAAAATCTTAAAAAAAAAAAAAAATAGGACCCTCCAAAAAATGTAGACCAATTTCTCTTATAAATGTAGATACAGAAATTATAAATAAACTATTAGCCAGTCCAATCAGTGTATTAAGTAAACAAACAGGTATGACCAAATAGGATTCATCAAAAGAATGCAAGCCTAGATAAATCAACCTCTGGGAATTTGTCAACATTTCACAATATAATTTGTAATAATAGGGAGTTTTTTTGTAAACACGAATTAAAAGAGAAACCCTACAGGATTATGTAAATAGAAACCCAAAAGGCTTTTGATAACATTCAGCAGTGTTTCTAATACAATCTTCCGTAAGACGGGAATGGAAGGCAATGACTTGAACACTATTTACCAAACCAACATCAACAAGCTTCCCAATGGTGAAACGCTAAATCCACTTTTATTTCTAATAAAATCAGTAATGCACAGAGATGACTATCGCTGTTGTTACTTAATATTGTTTTGGAAATTATAGTTTATACAATAAGACCCAAAAAAGAGAAATGAAAAAGTATACTAATAAACATAGGTGGAGAAAGCTTTATTTAGAAAAAAAAAAAAAGTAGTGAGAGAGGAAGAGAGGAGACTGTGTTCTTCAGAAATGTCAGAGAAGAAAGGCTGTGGAAATGTTCTAGATTAAAGGAGGCTACAGAGACGTGACCACTAAAGGCGGAACCTGACCCCAGGCTGGGTCTTCTGTTGCAGGGGAGAAAATGCTATAAAAGACTTTATTAGGGCAGCTGGTAAACTGGAATATAGATGGTCGATCAGATAAATGTATCGGTGTAAGTTTCAGAAGTTGGTAACTACTGTTGTTATGTAAGAGAATATCCTTATTCTTTGGAAATAAACACCGGAGTTTTGGGGATAGCTTACCCTTAAAAGATCTAGGAAAAAATTATGTACACACAAACACGCAGAGCAAAAGAGAACAAATGGGGTAAAATGTTAACAACTGGGTGTATGTTCCCCGTACTATTTTTATTTTTTTGAAATTGCTTCAAATCACAAGTATAATTAAAGTGTGCCAATGGAAAAAGAGACAGAAGTCCCTTCATTGATGATACTGTATATCTAGAAAAACCCAAGAGGCTCTAGCCAAAAAAAACAAAACAAAAACAAAGACAGAAGCCCCAGAATTCATGAGAAGTTGGCAGCTGTACACAAGATGCACAAAATCAATCTCTTGTACCACTTGTGTCAATATGCTTCAGTTAAAAAAAAAAAAGAATCTCTTTTTTTCTATTCCAGCCATAAACGGACGAGGAAATGGAGAAAAATGGATCCATCCACAATAGGGCCCAAACCCATACAATATCTGGAAATAAATTTGACAAGAGAGGCACGAGAGAATAATAAAATCTTATTGAAGGACATCGAACAAGCCCCGAACAAATGGAAAACAATACTGTTGTCCAAGGCAGAATGACTGTCATAAAAATACCAATCCTTTTCAGAAGTACATAAATTAAATGCATTCCCAATGGATTCTTGTTTCTTCTGGGATTTAATAAGATCATTTTAAAATTCATGTAAGTGTCTGACAATATCCAAAAATAGTTACGGAAAAGATCAGCGTGGAGGACTTGCCTTAGCAGACATGAAAACATGCTCTAAAGCTACTGAAGTCAGTTAAGTGTTGGTGTGGGGCAGACAGATGGATCAGTGGGGCAGATCAGAGTCCAGAAACAAATCCCAGATTTTAGGAGACTGTTGTAGAACAAATGTGGCACATTACTTCACAGGAAAAACAGAATTTATTGAATAAATGGTGCTAACATAACCAGGTATCTACTTAGAAGATACCCACATCATAAACACACATACGTTCCAGGCATATAAAACCTTTACATATAAAGCTAAGATGAACAAAATACAAGAGCCTTTCTTCTTTCCTTTTCTTAGCTTTTCTAGAAAAGCTGGGTGAGAGAGATGTCTTTAAGATAAGAAATCTGGAAGCCATAAATGCAAAAATAGAGATATTTGATTGTAGGGGTGCCTGGGTGGCTCAGTCGGTTAAGCAGTTAAGCGTTTGCCTTCAGCCCAGGTGACGGTCCCAGGGTCCTGGGATCGAGCCCCACATCAGGATTCTCTGCTCAGCGGGAGCCTGCTTCTCCCTCTCCCCCTGCTCATGCTCTCTCTCAGTATCTTTCTCTCTCTCTCGCAAATAAATAAAATCTTAATGAAAAAATGTGAACAACAAACAAAGCTCCCACAACTCAAAACGTACACCTCCATATGTAGGAAGATTTCACAGAGGAGAAAGTGAAATCCAAACACATAAAAAGATACTCCAATGTAAATAAAAAACAAGGTAGTATTATTCTCATTGATCAGACAGGCAAAATTCCAGGAGAGAACATGTTTGGGGCTGGCAAGGATGCTGGAAAGTGGGTCCTCCAACACATGGCTGACGGGAATGTGAATCCCCACAACCTTGCTGGGCTAGCAATGTTGCCCCCAAATCATCCATATCTAGTTAAAATCTACTTTAAAACCAATATACCTGCTTCTCCCTCCAACCCTCCCCCCTTTCATGCTCTCTCTCTCTCAGTCTCTCTCTCTCAAATAAATAAATAAAATCTTTAAAAAAAAAAAAAAAACCAATATACAGGGCACCTGGGTGGCTCAGTCGTTAAGCGTCTGCCTTCGGCTCAGGTCATGATCCCAGGGTCCTGGGATCGAGCCCCGCATCGGGCTCCCTGCTCGGCGGGAAGCCTGCTTCTCCCTCTCCCACTCCCCCTGCTTGTGTTCCTGCTCTCGCTATCTCTGTCTCTCTCAAATAAATAAATAAAATCTTAAAAAAAAACAAACCAATATACACTTCGAAGCAGCAATTTCATTTTGGGGGATCTACCCTATAGCAATAAAGGCACCAGTATGAAAGGGATACATTTTGCTGTACTACTTGTAATAACAAAGCCTGGAAACACACCGAATGTCTGCCGGTAATGAAACCACCGAATCAATCACAGAGCGTCCAGGCTACCGCACTGCGATCAAGAAGAATGCTACTGCCAGGAGGGAATCAGGTTTTTAAGAGACTGGCACCAGTGTAAACCCTTCAACGTGCACCTTATTTGCCTCTTTACATCAGGATCTTTACCTTGGTTATCTCAAGAGGCTGGGAATAAAGAGGTTAGGGACAAACAGTTAACTTGTCTTTTCTTTCACTAGTTACAAGGAGCATGTTTTTTATTTTTATTTTTTGGTAATTAAAATGTAATTTGGGATGTTCAAGTACAGCGCCACTGGTTATCACCATCCCCACTATATTAAATACCCCGCTCTACCTAACATAGTGACGTTAAGGGTCTGGGGGTGGGGGGTGGGGGGCGGTGTGTGGATGGCTCAATTTCCTAACGGGATGTGAAGGGGGGGACACTCCCCCAGGGCACCCCTGCGGGCGTGGGAGGGTGGAACTTGAGACCAGAGCGTTTGCAGCTCTGACAGTCACTGGAGGAAGCTCGGCGCAGGCCCGTCCTCGGAGGCCAGGAAAGCGCCCTCGTTCTCCCCCAAACCATCCCTCGAGCGGGGCTGCTGGGAGAGCAGGGCCGGCCCCTGGAGGAAGGAGCTGAGGTCTGCGCGGCAGCTCCAGTCTAGCGGTCTTTGGCTCGTCGACCACAAGAGGGCGCCCAAGAGCAAGGGCTGGGAGGCCCCGGGACCGACGTTGACCGCAAGTCCTTGGCCTTCGGCGGCCGCTCTGCGGGCGGTCTCTCTCTCCGAGGCAGCCGCCGGCCTCCTTGCCGGGTGGGCTGTGGGCCTCGGGAGGAAAACTGCCCGACAGAGCGCAGGCCATGGGCCCGATAAAAACCAGGCAGCCGGCTGATAAAGTCCTCCTTTTTTATGTGGGTTTATGTGGGTGAGGGAGGGCAGAGGAAAGGGGAACGGAGAGGAGGTGGCGCCCTGTGTGTCCCTGAAAGATGAAATCAGTGAAATCAGAGGAAACGAACTGTGCATAGCAGAGAGATTGCAGTCTGACGCCGGGAAGAACGGGCAGAACCAGGTCAGAACCATCACACCCCGTCATGGAGGGTGTGGTCTGGAACCCTCTAGGAAGAGAGTACCAGGCTCTTCTGTGTGTGTCTGCGTGAGTTATCAGTGGGGGCAGGGGTGGTCACAGCCAGTTACAACGGGGAGTGCTGGGGGAGAATTCCAGGGCGCGACAATGAGCTTATCCTCAGAGGAACCCCATTTCAGAGGCTGATTCTCTCAACTCCCACCCTGGGTCCCTAGGAGGACCGCAGGGGGTGGGGAGGGTTCAGTGACGCTCGCGTCCTCCGCTGGGGATTCTGCTGAGTTCTCAGCCAGCCAGGGGTCAGGCAGAGAGGAGCTGCTGCCCGCACTCGTGCACTCGGCCGACTAGAAAGTTCTTAGCAAGCCTGGCAGGACTCCTCTGAGGAAGCACTGGCCTCCAGTCCTTTCCTTCTGACAATGCCCAGGGCAGTTTGGGAAGCCCCGTTTGGAAATTGTCTTCAGAGCTGATATACATGCTTCTGAAAGCTTTTTCTTTTAAAAGTTTGAAGTAGCCACAGACATTTGGAACCAAGTCTGGTGGATAAGGTGAGTGCTATCTTCAAGACTCAATAAGGCGTTGGTGGTATAGTGGTTAGCACAGCTGCCTTCGAGTCTCAGTAAGGACTGGTCTGCATCAAAACACAGCAGTTGGAAGAAGATCTTCTAGAGCAGTGAATCTTCAAGTGTGGTCCCCAGCCCAGCAGCAGCACCTGGGAACTTGCCGGAAATGCAGATTCTTGGGCCTCAACCTCAGACTGCTGAATCAGAACTTTGGGTTGGGACCCAAAGAATCCTTCCAGGGGATTCTCATGCATGCTCAAGTTTAAAAACCACTGCTCTAGTGAAATCTCTCTAATATATCCCAGGCAGGTGGCTGTCCACTAACCGGACTCCTCTTTAATGCTTGCACAACCTGTGTGTGACCATTTGTGAGATCAGGGCTGGGAGTGTGGATGTTTAATAATCTAGCGGGGCCATTTTTACAGTCTACACTCAGGGGTTTAGCATTTAGCATTTTACAGCCTACACTCACACCTCCAAAAATCAGATGGAACTGTGGAAACTACCTCTAGAAAAATGCACAGGCACACGGATATACGGCTTCAAAGGTTTGCGTACAACCTCGAGGCCCTTATTCCCTGGGCTAAGATCTTCCAGTCTGCACAAAATTCTTACCCCCAAGCATTTTTCCATTTGAGAAAGATGGAAGCAGGAAGCGTAATTGCTGGTGTGGTTCGATTTGGGCAGAAGGTGGCGCCGTGGAGGAGGAATTGTGGCATTTTGCCCAAGCAACTCCGGAAGAGGGAAGTGGTTGTGGGATGGGGAGAGGGGTACGTAAAGCTGTCTTCTCCATCTCCTGAACTTATGAGACTATACATAACTGATTTTTTTTCCCTCTGCAAGTTCAGGGTGTCTCCATCAACCACTCAGTCTGTTCTAAGAGAGTTACAGATGCATCTAATCGTCACAGAGCCACAGGTCTGAAGATCTCTCTCGTTTCCTAGTCTAGCCCCATTTAGTAGTCGGGAGAGCGGATGTCTGTGAAGGCACTGACTCCATACCACACGAGGGGGCAGCAGATGGCACCAACTGTTAATCAGGCGCATTAGCACTTCTGCATTCCAAGCAGAGCGAGTGCTAACCGTTCTCAAGGAGGACCCATAAAAATACATTTATCTGATTTGATCCTCACAGCAACTCATTTACTAGATGAGGAAACTAGAGTTTGCAAGCCTAAATAGATGCTTCTCAAACTTCAGGGAGCATCACAGCCCCTGAAGGGCTTTTAAAGACTGACTTTTGCATCCTCCCCCCACCCCACATCCCCCCACCCCAGAGTTTCTGATTCTGTCGGTCTGGGGTAGGAGCCCTAGAATCCGTATTTCTAACAAGTTCTCAGGTAGTACTGATGCTGCCGATCTGGAATTGACAGGTAGCTAGTGGGAAGGAGTCAGACTGCGTGACCCGTGCACCCACACACGCGTAAACACTCCATCACGCTCCTTCCCAGTGCCTCCCCAAGGCTAGTGGGTCAAACGGGAAGGTCTGTATGAATTCGGAATCTGGTTTCCAGGAATGAGAGGGTTGGATTTAGTCATTCTAACACTTATTCATTCAGGCCTCTCATTCATTTACACACCCTTCCTCTGAACAAACTGAGCACCCACAATGGACTGGGTGTTCAGCAGAAGTGCCGTGTGGGGCTCTGGGGGCTCAGGAGTAATGTGCAATTGGAGGGACATTGGGGGGGCAGGGAGGGCCCATGTGGCCAGGTGGTGATCAAATGACTTGATGGAGCTGCCAATGGGACAGTACAGAAGAGGGAGAGGAGGGACAGGCTCATTGCCCAGGGGCCTGGGCGAAACTTCTAGAAGTGACCTCTCAGCTAGCCCTGGGGGTGAGTCGGAGGAAGGTATGGGGGAAAGGTAGTGGGAGAGGCAGAGGGAAAATATGAGCAAAGGCCTAGAGACATCAAATGGCAGCTCCATGCAGAGGCAGCGTGGATTTCCACGTAGGGAGGGGAGAGGATGTGGCATGAGAGCGGGGAGGTGCACACGAAACCTTACAGAATGTAGGGCCTGTAAGGTGAAGGTGCTGGGAGTACTAGGTGAGTTTGAAGCAGGGAAGCGAAGGGGTTCAGGTTGCAGGGGGGCAGCATGGAGAGGAGGGCCCCAGTCTGGGGGCCCAGAGGCCATGGCCATAATCAGGGAGCAGTGGGGTGGGAGATTGCTCATAGATCATTGGCACTGATGGACTGGGGTCGAGGAAGGGATGACTCCAGGGTGGCACCAGTTTTCCAGTCTGGGGTGGGAACCTGGGGGTGGAAGTGTTTGGTGGCAGGAGGACAGCAGAGTGACCTCATACTTTTGCAGGGCCCTTTATGCCTTAAGAATCCCCAACCGCAGACTCAAAATGCTGTCAGTCTCTGCCATGGTCCTGCGGTTCTCCAGGGGACACAAAGGAGCCCACATCCCATTTCTTTCTGGGAGGCCCACTTTACTTTCTGCCCATGCTGCTGGTTCCCAGGTTGAGATATTCCAAAAACGTCTGAAAACCTTGAGCTCTGGAGAAGAGTTAGCTGACGTTGCTCTTCTGCCTTCCCTTCCTTTGAAAAGAAGCAGCTGATGGAAGAGTCCAGCCTTGTAAGCAAGTTCAATACAACCATCCCACTGATAAAGAGGCACAATAGCCTGGATCCCCCAGGTCCTTGGTGGTAGGTGTGGGTCCCGGAAGGCCCAGAGCGGGAGTGAGCGGGGGCACTGAAAATGCAGGAAGGGAAACCAGGGGTGGCTGGGGAGACGCTGGGGAGGAAGAACGTGGGGATGGGTGACAGGGAATTACAAGGGATGGGTGGGCCCATGGGAGACAGCTAGGGGCAGGGCAATTTAGAAGAAATCCCGTACAGGGGCTGGGAGCCCTGGGAAGAAGTGGAAATCTTACCTTGACCTGGTCCAGCACCACCAGGGGCCCATTGACGCCGCACACCGTCCTGTAGGCTGGGGGAGGGGTGGAGGTAGGTGAGGGTCTCTCACACACACACACAGAGGCATCCTCCGCTTTCCCTCCCTGTAAGCACCACCCCCACCCCCTTCCCAGTCTGGGCTGTCAGGGTCATTAGCTGTGACAGGGCCAGCCACCATTGCTGCAAGGGTCATGCCCCTGCCCGCAGGGCCACCTGCTGGCTTGGACACCTGCAGGAGGCAGGGGAGGGCCAGGGGGAGGGCAGAGGCCCCTCAGAGTCCTCTCCTCCCCCTCAGCCGCGAAGAAGTCTTTCTTATCTTGAGGCTGCTTCCCCTCTGGCCTCAGCCCCCATCTTACCCACTCCCTCCTCTCTGACCCACAACATTTTCCAAAAGCTTCTGGCCCCCAGCTAGAGATGATGAGAGAACTGCCCTCCCTCTGTGGCCCTCCGGGGTCACTCGACACTGACTAAGCACTGTGTCTGTGCACATGTGCACCTGTTGGGGGGGGGAGGGGTCAGGCACCAGTGAGAAAAACCAGCCAGGGTCCGTGCCTTGTCATGAGGCCTTGCCAGGGGGCATCCTGGACAACCTGGGCTCCCTGAGTGCCTGTGGGGGAGGGGAAAGAATGAGAAGGAAGGAGGAAGAAGAATGCCCTAGTCCTAGTCGCTGGAGAGACCCACAAATGGAGAAATGAGCTCACCTTACAGAGAGCCTCTAACTCCAGTCTTGGGGACCCCAACAGGAAAGCCATGGACTGGCAGACAGGAAGCCTATCTTGGTTCTGCTGGAGGCTAGCTGGGAGACCGTGGAACTCTCCCTCACCCATGACCCTGGGATATACAGCTCTTCCCTGGGGTCCCTATGGAGCACCAGTGGGACAGCTGAGATGAGGCGCCCTGACAAGGCAGGATGGTCAGAGTGTCTCTAAGGTCACTGGGTCACTCACAGGTTGGAAGAACATCAGAGGGAAGAGTGGTCTAACCCTCTTTGCAAAAGCGGAGGAGAATGGGGGTGAAAACGCTAGCCCAGGGTCACCCAGCATGCTTGTGGTAGAGCTGGGGCTGGGATCTCAGCCACTTGCCCTCATGCTTCCGTGAAAGCCTGGTGCCAAGTCACCCCACACTAAGAGAAACTAAATGCCCCCAGCTCACGTCTTCCCCAGTCTGGGGCTCAGTGGTCAAACCCCTCGTCTGATCTATATTCCTTTCACTGAGACTTGGGCTAGGAAGACCGACTGGGCAAGGCGATCCTTGTGGGGATGTCTGCAAGGCTCTTCTGAGCTTATGGACTGCTAGGAAAACTCAAGAAGAGGGCACGAGAAGACCCATCCTTTTGGGCTTGGACCTGGAGCAGGGGAACTCCTTCAGCTTCCTTCAGAAGATGGGAGGAGGTATCTATCCAACCTTCCCTCTTAGGCCCACCTTTCCTCCCCACTGGGGCCATCCCCAGAGATGACTGCTCTCTAGGGCAGAGGGCCAGCATCTCCCCCTCTGTTGGCCCTCCCATCAAGCAAGCTCTGGTAGCTCCCATCTTGTTTTGTTTTTTAAGATTTTAGTTATTTGAGAGAGAGACACAGCAAGAGAGGGAACACAAGCAGGGGGAGTGGGAGAGGGAGAAGCAGGCTCCCCGCTGAGCAGGGAGCTCAAGGCGGGGCTCGATCCCAGGACACTGGGACCATGACCTGAGCCGAAGGCAGACACTTAACGACTGAGCCACCCAGGCGCCCCTGGTATCTCCCATCTCAAAAACCACCCCCTCAGCCCCAGTCCTTGCACAGCTGCTGCCCTTCACAGCCTACTTTCTGGCAAGTATGCTCCACTGCTGACTTCCTTTGCTCACCTTCCACCCTCTCCTGCCGTTCTCCACTCTGGCTTCTCTCTAGGCCACCCCAAGGGATCAGGCACAGTGGAACAGAGCCTCATTTTAAAAAGCCCTGGGAAGAGCTGGCCTCTTGCTGGCCCTATAGAGAAAATACCAGACTGGCCAAAAGGGCTGAGATGACCAAAGCAACATGCCGAGTGGGTGGGCTGGGGGGGGGCAGTTGGGGCTCAAGGTCCACAAAGCCCCAGGGAACTCTTTCCAATTCTGCCTCAGAGTCAGTCAAGTCTTTCAACTTCCTCCCTTCCTTCACAGCAGGCTTCCCCCATTTCACAGCTTCTTTCTGGGAAACGTGTTACATGGAAATCCCCACAGCGCTATCTTGGGGAGGGCACCTGAGGTGGGGGGAGCAGTGGTGAGCGGCTGGGGGCAGCCCAGAGGCCAGGAGGAATGCTGCCTGCAGCAGGGCCCTCAGGCTGGGCGCCCAGCGTGTGGTCTGTGAGCCCCCAGTCCATCCCACCAGCCTCAGCCATAAGCGGGCTTTCTGGGTTTCCAGAAGCACAGGCCTGGCTCTCTCTCTTGGGCTTCCTAAGGGAGTCGTCACTCCATAACCTGGGCCCTTCACTGCAGATAATCCACTCTGGCTGTTTCTGTTTCTGTTCAGCATCCGGCTTTTCATATCCTTCAACACCCTGCCCTTGACTGAGTCCTGCAGCCCCCTGGCTCTGCTCCCCCCTGAAGTCCCACAGGCCCCAGGCTGGCACCCTAGAGGTGTCTTCCCCAGCCTGTGGTCCTTAATGAGATGGATTATGTCTCCCCCCTCAGACCAGAGCTCTGTGTCTCCCCGGTCAGACTAGAGAACATCTTTTCTTCGAGGCTGTCTCGTTTGGACACAGCCAAGGTGGTGGCTGAGCAACAAAGATGTCCTTGTCAGGAAGCCAGGCTTTTTGTGTGTACCCACCCCCAACTGATTGTGTCCATCGCATGCAGTGGCCAACTGAGGCCCAGAAGTTGGCTGATTTCTCCTGGGGCACCCACAAGTCAGTCAGCACCCTGTGGCACTCCCCCAGCCTTGGGACCTACTGGTCAACCCTGGTGAGGGGAAGTGGGGGAGGGTCATGCTGGAGGCAGGGGGCTGGCCCAGAAGACCTCTGAGGGGCACTCCCTCAATAGGCCTTCCTGAGACTTTGCAGACACTCCCTCCCTCTGCTCTGCCCCCTCTCCTTTTCCATTGTCCTAGCTGACACTCTGGGTTGCACTTAGGGCTGCAGGCCTGGCGCCCCTCCCTGCCCCCATCTCCCCCGCTGCCTTCCCCTGTCAAAGGCTCAGCGGGGCTCCGTGCAGCCCACTAATTAGGGCCTGCCCAGCCACACCTGCAGCGTCCTGGGAGAGGGCTGAGCCGGCTGCCCAGGCGTGAAGCCGGGGTGGGGGCAAGCCGGGGGCCAGTAGGTCTCCCACCTCCTCCCTTATCCCCTCCGGACGGATTAGGGGAGGGAGGGCCAAGGCTGGAAGCCCAGGCTTCTTAGAATCAGCCCAAGACCTGCCGGGTGGAACTCTCTGGCCTTTCGGTCGAGGAAACCGAGACAGGCAGCAAAGCTGGGGGTTTGGCATTCCAGCCCCTGGGTGATCTGACCTGGCTCTGCCCCTCCAGCCTGGCTGACAGCCTGTCGGTCCAACCTTTGCTCCCGCTGCACCCTGCCCTCCCTCCTCCCACTGCCTCCCCCCTGCCCCCGCCAAGCACCTTCTGCCCCACACAACAGATAAAGCTCCATGCCACCTCCTTCCCCTGGGGAAAGAGCTCTAGCTCTGAGGGAGGCAGCCGGGTCCCTTCTTAACCAGGGCAGATATTGCTGGGATTCACCCCCATCCTATTCTACCCTGCCCCCTCCTTTCTGGCTTATTCCCTCAGCCACTGCAGTGAAATCACCCTTAAGGCCTTAGGCCTGTTGGTCCACCTCCTCCTCCAGGAAGCCTTCTGTTCGACTCACCCCACCCATGGCTGAGGAAGCCCTGGGGCCGGGAGCCAGTTGCCCCATCCCTGTCCCTCTGGTCCCCCAGCTCTCCTCCTAGACTTTCTGTCTCTACTTAAAGTTCTCCTGCCCAGAAATCCGTAGAGTCCATAGAGTCCTCCAGTCGGAGGCCAGGCTGGGGGACATGGGCAGAGAGAGACTCAGGAGTCCTGCCTCTCCTGACCTGACGGCGCAGCTCTAGTTTTGCACATACTCCCCCCACCCCCATCCTCACCCCTCAGGGAGGAAACCCCTCAGGCCCCCCAGAGGAGGAAGGGGGTGGGAACCGGAGAATGCCGTGGGTGGAGAAGCACACTGAGGAATCCGATCTGCTCCTGGGTGGGGGAGGCTGTCGGGGGGCTGGGGGCTGGCCCCTGGGGGTACCCTGTGAGGGCACTGGCGTGCAGCAAAGGCGGGAACGTCTTTAATGCAGATCCGGAGAAGAGTCAGGGGTGGAGGGGCTCCCCGTCTGCGGAACCTTGTCTCGGGGTCAGCTGTTGGGTGTGACACATTCACCTGAGTGAGGGCCCCATGAAGTGACACAGAGGCAGACACGAGGGCGCTGCCACCCCTGGGTTCCAGCCTGGGTCACATCTCCTGGGTGTTTCCCTGTACCAGGGCTTGTTGACTTTAAATAAGGTGCTGGCTAGAGGCAACCGGCTGGAGGGGGCCCTGGGGTGAGGTGCCACCCAGCAGGGTCCTGGGGAAGGCACGCTGCAGGGGGTGGGTGGGGGAAGAGCCTGCCAGGGTGGGCTCAGATCTCCACCAGGCCTGGGCTCTGGGCCCAAGTGGGGGGGGGCCAGTCACGGGGTATTTCTGGGCCTTCATGACCCCTGCTTTGCCCCAGGGGAGGATCTGGGCCTCCGCACTTCCCCCATGCCTCCATAGCGCAGGGCCTGCAGGGCCTCCTTGCTAAATCTGGTCCCATTCAGTTCCTCCTCAGCTGGAATGTGCTCCACCCCTCAGTGCCTGCCTCAGGCCTCTGGAGGTGCCTCATACCCCCTGCTCCGTTCCTCTGCACCCCGGGCCTGCCCGCTTTGCACTTGGTCCATTCTGGGCAGATGCCAGCCCCATTCAATGCAGACCCGGCTCTCTGGGCTGCCCCGCCAGCTGGCTCCTCCCGCTGTGGTCTGGGTAGCAACAGACCGAGGGCGGAGGGCGGGGTGGCTGTTCTAGGCCAGCTTCTCTCCACACACGCGCTGTTAGGAGCCTCTGGCTCTACTTGGCCTGTGCTGGCCAGGCCGGTTTAGTCCAGTGAGCTGAGCTGCCCGAGAATTCGAGAATTGGAGAATGACCTTGGCAAGGAGAGATGGAGGGGGTACTCCCTTCGGTCCTCAGAGCCTTACTGGTTTCTGTGCCCCAGATACCTGGACACACCTCGGGATGGTCCCCTCTGAATTCTGAATTCTCCCCGTGCCAGGCACTCCCCCCGCCCCCAGCTGTAGAGGCACAAACATATGACATCACCTGACCACGTACCCACATTCTCCCCACGAGCACGCATGCTTGTGCACGGAACCACACACTCACCCTGACTGTACAAGGATGCACATATATTGTTACACATTTCCTCCCTCTGATCATACACACTTGAAAGCTTTCACGCACATATTTACACCTATCCTCACCCAAGTGAAGGTGGGAGCACGCACATACCCAGACACGCTCCTTCCCCTGGGTTATACACACAGACACCTTCCCCCAAAGGCACGCATGACATGGACCCATTGACGTGACACACAGTGGCGTGTCTGTCCCCATCCTGAGAATGCACACATGGTCCACCTTGCCGCACGCATTCCCTGAGAACTCCTGATCATACATTTCCTCGCACACGCACACACACGCCCAACACACACACATTCACACAGAGCATGTATCATGAACACACACCCTTGGGGCAGTGGGGAACTCTTTCTGGACTTGGGGTCTTAGGGCAGGGTAAGGGTGATGACCGAGAGGTTCCCACAAGGAACTCCCCCGCCTTCTCCTCTGGGGTAGCCTGGGCTGTGGACCCCATCCCCCATCTGCAGAGGTGGCCCCTTGTCTGGGCGGTCCATTGCCTCACTCTGCTGGACCGAGAGCCCCCTAGATCTTCCTCCGCCTCAGAGCCTCCTCTTTCCCTGAGCCTAAGAAGCTCGAGCCACCCAGCAGCCCCCACCCTCACCCACTGCGGGGACTGTACTCACTGACACGGGGGTGGGTGATGTAGTTTCGGGTGACCGCTTGCATGTGTTCCCGGGCTCTGCCCAGGTCACAGCCACTGCCGGGGAGCCCCCTGGGCCTACTGCCTACCCTTGTGTCCATGGCGAGGCGGCAGCCTGGGAGCTGAGGACCTGAGCCTGCTGGTGGCGAGCGCAAACTCTTCAAGCCAGGCCCGAGCCGGAGAGAACTGATCAGACCGCCCCGGTGGCCACCCCTCCCCTCGCCACTCCCGTCCTCCCTGAGTTGACTGTAAACAGGGAAATCGGGTCCTGGAGCTCTTCCAGATCTGGGAGGGGCCCTAAGCCACCTGCCGCAGCAGCAGAGGGGAGGGGAGGCGTGCAGGGGTAAGGCTGGCCCTCTAACCTCTGAATTTGGCTTTTCGTTCGCCCCCAGCCTGCAGCCAGTATGAACTCAGCTCCTCCCCCTGGAACTCCAGGTGCTCTCACAGCCCCTTGCTCCAGACCACATCTCTTCCTGGTCTCCGCACCACATGCACTTTCTGGCAGGCTGCCCTCTCTTCACGTCGCTTCCTCACTGTCTCCCCTGACCTGCCCTCACCCTGCACCCCTTACCCTGATCGTACCCGGGTACTTCTTCCCCTGCACCATTCCATCATCATCTTTTTTTGAACATCTATAGAGGATCATTCTTCTGCCAGCTTCAGGGCCACCTCCTACAGGAAGCCTTCCCTGCATCCTCCAGCACTCTGGATTCACCACACATCTGGTGTCTTCCCTTTGTCATGCCCTTTTGGAGCATTGCCTCTTGTCACTGCCCCTAGACTCTGAGCCCCCACGGAGCTGATCTTATGTCTCCTCCATCAGACTTGGGTCTCTTTAAGCCTTTCGATCTCATCATACCGAGAGCTTCCTGGAAACCAGGGTAGGTCTCCCTCTATCCGATCCTAGGACCCTGTCTTACCTTTTTATATTTTACCTCTAGGGTGTCATGCAGCAGGTCTGCCCTGACAGTTTTCAGCTCGGAGCAGAAAGTACAAATGGAGGAACCCTCCTTGTGTCAAGTGGCTAAAGGAGTCATGGGGCATAGGTCTGCTGGACAAGGCAAGGTGGGCACTAGGTGGTGGCTCGACCCACTGAACCCAAGGTCTGCCCTGGTCACCCCCACGTTTCATTCCAGACTCAGGATGTCAGGGCATTTCCAAGCACCTCGCCAAATGATTCCAGCAGCACAGAGGGAGGGGAGGAAGCACAACTGTATGGGGAACCCCCGTCTGGGTGACTCAGGACAGCCAGTCTGAAACCAAATATGTCTTTCCCGGAGCAGACTGGAGTGGACGTGCTTGTCTTTTCTTCCCCAGAGAGTTGAACTCTCACCTCTAACCTCTGGCCTGAGGACCCATTTCCGGTCCCTGGTCCCTCTCTCAGGATTTCCATTCTTTCAAAGAAGCCTCCAGGGTCGGGGGGTGACGATGAAGGGGGAGCTTTGTGGTAACTGGAGGCACTGCACCTTGACCGCAGTGTGGCGGGTGCACAGATCTCACATGGGTGACAAAATGACAGGGAACCACGCACACACGGTACTCATGTCCACTTCCTGCTTCTGATATCAAGCTTCGGTGTTGGAAAATGCAAGGGGGACACTGGGTGGAGGGTACAGGATTTCTCTACAGTATCTTTGCAACCTGCTATAAATCCACAGTCATGGCCCAACAAAAAGTTAAATACAAGCGTCTTACTTGAACAAAAAGACAAAAACCGAACACTTTTTAAAAAGTGCTTTGTGGGGTGGTGCTCGCGACAGGCGTGCTTTCTAGGGCGTGTGGGATCTTGCCTGGATTTACCGTCTCTGGCTCTCTGGATTCTGATCTGACCTTTCATCGTTTACCCCTCTTGAAGGATTTAACATTGCTACCTCCCAAGTATTTTTGTTTCAAAGAGGAGCTTGCAAAGAGCAATGTTTAACCAACGAAAGCATCAATGTTGCCACCACGGGCTTTGCTAGGTGCAGGTGGAAGCTCTAATTGGGAGTAGGAGTCAGGTGCCCGTCAGCCCCCACACGTGTGGAGCCCCGATCCCCACCCCGCAACTGTGACCGTGGCTGTCGGGGCTCTCGTTTCTGCCCTTTAGCGCGTCCCTGGCTCAGCGCGTCCTCCTTCCCCGTGAGGAGGAGAGAGGGGGTTGAGGGCAGTGGTGGTGCTGTGGGGACTCTATTTCCCTTCTTGTCAGTGTTTTCCTTTTATTTCAGTGAGCGGCACACACGCACACTGCACTCACACACACAAGCTGCGGGACCAAGGCCTTCGGTGGACAGTCTCTGAGCGGGGGGGCGGCCGGGCCGGCGTGCGCTGCTCCCCGCGCTCTGCGAGCCGGCTCCGGGCGGTGCACGGGGCAGGGGAGGCGGGGCGTGAGGTGCCTGGGGACTCGGTGTCGCGGGGGGGGGGGGGGGGAGGGGGGGGCGGTGGAGGCTTACACGTTGGCTTTCTTGCCTCCGCCAGGGCTGCCTGCTCTCCGGCTGTAGGGCTCGAAGGCCGAGGAGCCGAGCTCATAGCAGGCGGGCAGGTCCAGGAGCGCGGCAGCGGAAAAGCAGAGGGCTGGCCGTGGGGGTGGCGGCGGCGGGGACGCCGGGGCCGAGGTCACTGGGTTGAGGCACGGGGAGGAGTTCCTGGGGTCACCCAGTGAGGTGCCCCTGCGGTCGGCAGGCGGGCCCAGCAGGCCAGGGGTCAGCGCCAGGAGGCTGGGGGCCCTGGGCACGGACAGCAGGCGGCCCTGCTCCAGCAGCCGCAG
Source organism: Mirounga leonina (assembly GCF_011800145.1). NCBI lineage: Eukaryota > Metazoa > Chordata > Mammalia > Carnivora > Phocidae > Mirounga > Mirounga leonina. The sequence continues at coordinate 43,857,054 of NW_023270305.1, forward strand.
GATGTTGGAGGTGGCAAAGGCCTCGGAGGCTGAGGACGACGCCCGCTTCTCCAGGTCTCTGCTCTGGTCTTTCTTCTGCTTGGTGCGGCGGTTCTGGAACCAGACCTTCACCTTGGGGCAGAGGGTGGGGAGGGGTGTCAGGAAGGGCGAAGCAAAGTGGGGCAGGTGGGAGGAGAAGAGGAGAGGGAGGACATGGGGGGTAAGGGAGTGGGGAGTGGGGGAGCAAGGGTGGAGCGAAAGGGGGAAGAAGAGCATTCAGAGCGGCATTAAGGCCTTCCCACACCAGCCTGCTCTGGGTGAGCCAATAAGGGACCCTGCCCTCCAGATCACGGACATGGGGTGTGTTCTAGAAGGCAGGCACAGACTCCTGGTGGGCAGCATCCTCGGCCTCGCAGAGTGCTCACCCCATAGGGAGGGGCATGGCCCGAGAAGGGCCAAAGCAGGGCCCTCTAAAGCATGCGGCCTCGGGCAGCCGCCCCTGCCCGGTGTGAGGACCATCCCACGGCTCCTGGTCTTGACCCCCACACTGCCTCTGAAGTGAGCTTTCTGACCCCATCTGTTTGAACCTTTCAGCAGCCACCTCCCACCTCATCCCCTACAACATGACAGGTCTCTTCACATGACACCAGGTGTGACAGCATACAGCAGCATGTTGAGGGGGGGCTTCCAAGGGCGACACTCTCAAACCTGGGGACAAAGAGTGCCAAGTCCTCCACATCTTAAGTGAAGCCACCAACAAAAGGGCAGAGAGAGCCCCTTTCCCAGGTCTATGAGAGGAGGCAGGACCAACCTCTACCATCACCCAGCGCCTGGTGCTCCCAGCCCTGCCCTGGTCTGTAGAAGAAACCGGAGGCTGGGAGGGAAGCTCAGTGGTCAGCCCTCATGGTGCCGGGATTTCCTCCCCACTGTGAGAAGGACAGCGTGCCCCCTTCACGGACAGCCAGGAGCAGGCTCTGGAAGAACCATGTGTAGCGACTAGAAAGGCCTGAGAGGAGAGTCTGACGTAGCTCCCCAGCTGGAACACTTGTCAAAGCCAGCCCTGCTGCGCCCAGATTTGTGTCCCAGGAGTACAGAGGCTGGGCTTGCTTCTGGCCTGGAGGTTTCAGGAGGCTGGCAGCTGGCTGGGACAGTGTGTGCCCGCAGGACAAGGGGGGATGCCGCAGAGTGGAGGGCGCACAAAGATAAAGGACGGGAGGGGCTTGCTGGTGGCCTCCAGCTTTGGGAGGGTGTAAGGGAGGCCAGCCACTCCTATGGCTCCCGTGAAGGAGCTCAGAGACAAGGAGGAGGAGGCAGGAGTGGGAGGGCTGCCTGGGTGAGGATGAGGGCTCCCTAGGGCGATGCCTCAGGACCCCACCTCCTAGGAGCAACCACCCCTCCAGCGCCCTCAACAGTGAGTCAGACCTGTTCTGAGTGGGGAAGGGGAAGAAGGGATTTGCAACAGACATGAGTTTGGTGTTTTAAATTGGACTGGATTGAGTTTCAATGACAGAAGTTAACCAGAAGGTTATGGGATCTACTTGAGGTTGATTGATTCGTTCATTCGCTCAATCATTCATTCAGCGGATGTGTGCTGAGTGCCTACTACCTGCTGGGCGCTGCCCTCAACGTGGGGAATCAGCAGTGAGGAAAGCAGAGCAAATCTTTGGTGTGGAGGGGACAGCATGGAGGGGGAGCCGGATGAAGAGGGCAAATGAGAACAGTCGCGACTGTCAGGCGGCGCGAAGGGCTTCGAGCAGTGTCTCTCAAATTGTTCTTGCTGAGGAACCACTTTTTAAAGTTTCCAGTCTGTCATAGACCAATGTTTTTGTCAAATACAGTTAAAACGAATTACACTTACTCTCCATTTCTGCACTTAACCGGTCCTGGACAGATAACAGTTTGCGGGGGACACCAGCCCGAGAACACCACTTGGAGAGACACTGGTTTGGAAAAAAGGGGGAGAGGGAGCAGAGGGGACTAGCTTATTCCTGGGTGGCAAACACAGCCTCTCTGAAAAGGTGACATTTGAAGGAGATATCAGCAAGGGAAGGCCAAGAAGCACTCGACCAAATATGGTTGAAGGAAGCGACTGGAAAGAAGAAAACCTTTCTAAGTTTGTCACTCCCGGAAACTCCAGGAAAGGGTCCCACCAGACCCTCGGGGGAAGTGGCTCTGTATGTCACTGGATTCCTCTCCCCTGCTGGGAAGTCCCCTGGCTTCTCTGCCCTGGTTAGCAGCCACCCTTGTAGGCCCTAGGCACCACCCCAAGACCATCCCAGCCTCAGTTTCTCATCTCAAAAATGGGGACAAAAATACCTGGACTGTTGCAGGGATCAGATAAGGAAGTCCATGTAGATGGCTCCGCATGGTGCCTGGCCCACCCTCCTGTGAGCTCCTGGCTCTGAACTCAGGGCAGAGGACAGACCCAGAAGTCAGGATTCCTGTCCTGGGGGAGCTGAGGGTCTAGGGGGAGGGTGGCATTGACCCACTCCCAGCAACAAAGGGAGTGGCAGTAACAAGAATGTGATCCATGGGGCGCTTGGGTGGCTCAGATGATTAAGCGTCTGCCTTCAGCTCAGGTCATGATCCCAGGGTCCTGGGATCAAGTCCCGCATAAGGCTCCCTGCTCCTTGGGAGTCTGCTTCTCCCTCTGCCTCTCTCTCTCTCTCTCTTCTCTGTCTCTCATGAATAAATAAATAAAATCTTTAAGGAAAAAAAAAAGAATGTGATCCATAAGGATGGACAAAGATTTTACAGGGCGTCTTGTCCTGCGGGGGCAGCAGGGAGGACATGTAGGCTGGCCCTGGGTGGGGGAGTCTCCTGGGGAGGAGGGTAAGGGAGGCAGGGGCTGGGGTCTGGCATGCCCATTTCTTGGGCCCTTATGGGCCCCATTGGGGGTTGTCAATTTGGGTTGCACTTTGAGATTATATGGAGTCATTTTCTTATAAAGCCTGATGCCCATGCCCCATCCCAGCTCACTAAATCAAAATCTCTGCGGGATGGGGCCTAGGCGTCCATATTTTTAAAATATTTCTGGGTGTGACTCTAACGTGTGAACTGTGGTAGAAGGTCCTGGAGCTGCAAAGGTGGGGGAGAAGCACCCTGCCTGTCTACTTCCTATCATCAGTCCCACAGTGCCTAAAGGGTGAATTCATAAGGCTCAGCAAACAAGTAAGAGACAGGCTCAGAGCGTCTGGGCTCATCCACCCCTTTCTTCCAGGAAGCTTTCGATTCTACCAAGGGGCCACCCTCTCTCAGGGTTAAATCTGGATACAGGTCCTTTAATGCCCAATTCAGTTGCATACTGGATAGGCCTGGGTCCTGTGCAGAAGCATACTTCCTGAGGTGCTGGCCTCCCCTTGCCTTCCTGGTGCCCTGCTGTGGTCTCCCTGCAGGCTGCCATCTTGCCTCCTCCCTCTCCTGGTTCCTCTGGAACTCAGTGAATGCTTGGGGCCTTCATGCCCTCATCCCTTGCTGGATCACACTGTGAGCCACACACCAGGGGAGGGGCATGGTTTCCAGCTGGCTGCCAAGACTAGGGAGGTGTTTTCTGGGAGATCATCTATCCTCCTCTCTGGGCTCATGGTTGGTGTTAAATCCCAAGCCTCACTGTGGATTTAGAAATGGCATTAATCTTTAAGAGGCTGCTTCCTGTGACTGTGGGCACATTCCTATGAACGGTACTTGTGTATCTGGGATGGCCCTGGTTTTTGTAACCTGGAAGGTACCACCTACTCTGCTGTTCTGGACGAAGTCATCTGGGGCAGAGGTGATGGGTATGGGGCTGAAGTAATTGTCGAAGAGCCAGAGCTGCTCTTATCCAAGCTAAGTGGTGATTAAGTCAGTATTGGGACTTGGCAGTTTGTTTTCAGCCTAGAGCCTGGGGCCCCGGCCTTGAAAAAGTCCCCCGGTCAGCCGAGTGAGGGGAGTCCTGAAGCCAGCCTCCCACCTTCCCTTTCTCCACAGCCATGTTTCTTGTTTCCTGCTCTGCCTCTAGTCATTCATTCATACAACACATAAACAGCAAGCATCCAGTCCATGTCAGCATTGCCAGGTGCTGAGAAAAAAGGAATACCTAAAACTTTATCTGCACCCATTTAATTCTCAGACACCAGCAGTGGGGGAGGTGGACAGGTCAGCAAGTGTTACAAGACAGTAAATGTTTTGGTAGAAGCAGCAAACAAGATAGTGGAGAAGATCCTGGGGTCAGACAGACCTGGATTCAATGCCAGTTCTCTCCTTGATTAGTGAGAATGGCATGGGGCAAGTTACTTAAACTCTCTGTGCCTCAGTTTCCTTATCTGTAAAATGGGATTGTAATAATGCTTCCTCATAGATTTGCTGTGATAACTCAATGAGCTAATACTAGTGGATTTAGTAAAATGTCTGGCAGATGCTGAAGTCTTTCCAATAGGGTGGTACCACATTAGCTGAAAAACATAGAGGTTGTCAGGTCTTTCCTAGAAATTCTGACTTGGAAACTGTGGGCCGAGCATGGAATCTGAATCAGGACTCTGTATGTTAATGAGAACCTCAGGGGTTCTCCATAAAGGTGGTCTGCAGACCATACTTTGAGAAACACTGGTTTAACCACGCGCTACATATTCTCCTTGAAACAAAGCATGGTGACAAGGTGTATCAGGGGGTTTCTAAACACAGGGAGAACTGGGCTAAGTGGGACTGTCCTAGTTCTCTGATGTGGGGAAGAGCACATGCCACTCTAGGGGGATGGGGGGTGGGGGTGATTCTGATGGTTCTGAGAAATAGCTCTCTCTGAGACCCCCTCCTGCTCTCTAGCCCTGGAGTCTCGGCAATCCCAGGGCCAGAGGTCAGTTGTGTTCTGCCTGGTTCGCTGTCCCAAGCTCTGAAGAACACTTCAGCCTGCAGAACTCTGTAGGTGGTGGGGAGGGAAGGCTTCACTGTTCTGTCCACCAGGTCCTGTAAGGGGGTTCTCATTAAAAGTGCAGACAACTGAACTGGGCACATAGAGGTTAAGGAAGAGATAGGGAATGAGAATGGGCCCTGAGTGAGCCCACATTCTCTCTGCCTGAATTAGGACCCTACTGATATCCAGGAAGGGGGTAAAGATGCTGGTTGGCAGGAGGAAGAGAAGTGGACAGAGGCAATTGCTCGGAAGCAGTTGGGGGCATAGTCCGGGGAGCGCCAGAGGGGAGGGCTGCACGTGGCACTGAAGTCCTTGGGTCCAAAATGACCTTCAGCTTCCGCTGTCTACTAGGCCTGGCTACACCATGGTTCCTGTTCTTGGATTTCCAGAAGATTGTGTCTCCTGTTTTACCCCTTCGGAGTCCATCTGTCATTTGAGCACACTTGAAGGAATCTCTTATCCTTTCCCCCAGAAGAGCCCAGACCAAGACACTTAGGTAAATCAGAGAAACACCAACCCCCAGAGAAAACTCTGACATATCTTCCTGACCTCTCCCCTTGGATCTCAAACTGAACTGATCCAAAACAAAACTCTAGGTTCTTCTCCCACTGTCCTGCTCCTCCCCAGCTTTCTCAACCTGTTGACGTGGCATCAGTGACCATTTTTCACCATACACCTGTTCCAGCCCCAGCCACTTCTCTCCCTTGCCCTGTGCACGTAATTCATGATGAGCAAGTCCTAACAGGTTCTCCAAATTAGAGTACATCTCAGATCAGTTCACTTCTCTCCTCCACCATCACTCAGAGTCTGAGACAACACGGCAGTGGCCCCACCTCGTCCTCTCGTCCCCATTCTCCAGATGTCAGAGTGACCTCTGTAAAATGCCAGCAGTCCTCCCTTCAACACCTCACCAGGGCCTCTAGACACTATCTGCTCTGCCCCACCTACCTTCCTATTACCTTCCAACTCCAGCCACACTGGCCTTCGGACACTTCCAGAACATTCTATGCTAGTTCTCACCTCCAGGTCTTCACAGTTACCCTGAGTCTTGACTCCTCTTCTTCTGGCTCTTCCTCTGGCTGACTCTTCCCTGTCATTCACACCTCAGCCCACTGTCATTCATCTCCTCAAAGATCTCAAAAGATACTATGTATCTCCTGGCACATAGTAGGCATTCAGTAATAATTTTGAACAGAGGTATGGGTGAATATACAGAGAATTCCACCAAATTTTAGCTGTATATCCTAGGGCAAGTTACTAACCTCTCTGAGTTTCCTGAAATGGGGATAGCATTACCCATAAAACCATCTTTTTATAGATTACATGAGCTAATGAATGTGCCTTCTTGATTTTTAATTTTTTTAAGGATTTTTTTTTTCTTAAGTAGGCTCCATGCTGGGCTTGAACTCATGACCCTGAGATCAAGACCTAAGATGAGATTAAGAGCCGATGCTAACGAACTGAGCCACCCAGTGGCCCCTAAAATATTTTATTTTTAAATAATCTCTATACCCAGTGTGGGCCTTGAATTTATGACCCCGAGATCAAGAGTCGCATTCTCCACTGACTGAGCCAACCAGGTGCCCCACATATGCCTACCTTAAATTTTGAGCATGTTATTTAATTGCTTTGTGCCTCAGTTTCCCTCTCTTTAAAGCAGAAATAATAAAGGCCTATTCTGGTATTTAAAAAGTGTACATATTTGACCTTTGTCCCTGGTTCTTGATACAGAGCCCCTAAAACCCTTGGAACTCCTTGAGTGAGAGGAGTGTCTTCTGTCATTGATAACAGGCCCCTTTAAGCCACACCTGAGTTTATGCTAACAAGGTGACTCAGTGGGCCTTGCACAGTTTCAGGAGCACTGGTCCCAGAAAGACCACACCTGTGATTAGAGGTTTGGAGTCCCCACCCCTGCCCTCCTGGGAGGGAATGGGGCTGGCTTATAAAAACTCTTCAGCAGTAGGATTCAGAGAGCGTCTGGGTTGATGAGCATGCTGGGGGGTGGCACACCCAGAAATGGTATAGAAGCTCCTCGAACACCCCCACCCCAACATCTTGCTCTATGCATCTCTTCCATTTGGCTCTATCTCCCCTGCCACCAAATTGGGCTATTTCTGAGTTCTATCCTTTACAATAAACCTGTAAATGAAAGGAAAATGTGGGACGCCTGGGTGGCTCAGATGGTTAAGCGTCTGCCTTCGGCTCAGGTCATGATCCCAGGGTCCTGGGATCAAGCCCCACATCGGGCTCTGTGCTCAGCAGGGAGCCTGCTTCTCCCTCTCCCTCTGCCTGCCTGTCTGCCTACTTGTGATCTCTCTCTCTCTGTCAAATAAATAAATAAAATCTTAAAAAAAAAAAAAAGAAAGGAAAATGTTTTCCTGAGTTCTGTGAGTCATTCCAACACATTGCCAAACCTGAGGAGGGAGACGTGGGCGCCCCCAATTTTAGAGCTGGCCAGTCAGAAGTACAGGTGGCCCCTGGGGACTTGCATCTGGCACCTGATGGGAGACTGTCCTGTGGGACTGAGGCTTACGCCGCGTCGTCTGTGCTCACAGCAGGAGTTGGCGTCAGAATTGCATTGACTAGTTTGACACCCAGCTGGTGAGAGAGAATGGCAGAATCGGTTGCTGTTGGTGTTGGGAAACACCACACATTGGGTGTCAGAAGTGTGGTCGGAAGAAAAACCTCACTCCCCTCCCACGAGGTCTTGGTGAGGACTACATAATTTAGGCCACGTCAAGTACTTAGAGCCTGGTACAGAGGAAGGTCTCTGTAAAGGTTAACTGTGCCTTATAGTATCTGCAAGACCTGGGGCTGGGGACAGAGAAAGGATGGGGGTAAGCAAGAGTCAGTAAGTGGAGGATTCACTGAGGGGTCTCTGTTTGCCCAGTTGTGTGCTAAGCTCCCCAAGGAGACCTGAAAAGGAGATGGGGCTTTCAAACACATTCTTGTCCTTGGGAAGTTGGGCGCTAGCTGGTGCCCACCACACCACACACACACAAACACACACACACATATACACACACACTTTACCAAGCCATGTGGAAGGGTCTCTCGGAATGAGGTCTTACGGAAGTCTTCCTGGAAGAGGAGGGGTTTGACCTTGACCATCAAGGGCAGGTACACGTAGGGTGTCTAGGAGGCAGAGCAGGGGAAGGATGAGGACCGAGAAGGAGCCTGGGCATCTGAGGTGCCCTTGGAGAGTAGAGCTTTCGGGTAGAGTGTGCGGGCAAAACTAGGCCAGGCAGAGGGGAGTTAGGACAGGGAGGGGCAGGTATCAAGGGGTGACTCTATGCCTGACTTTCCCCCCAGGAGCTCTGGCCTGGCCCAGCCCCCACAGCCCTCTGTCTGGCAGGACCCGGCTTTCCAGCCTCCAGACCAAGCATAGCTGCAGCGAGGGCCCCTGCTGGCCCAGGCCGTCTGCAGGGTTGCTCTTGGGACTCAGCAACTGGCAACAGCAGGACAAGAGGTCCAGGCGGAGATGGCCCAGGCCCGCAGGACCTCAGCCACCCCTGACGTCGCTGCAGGGTGCCAGGCACTGCGGGGCCTCCCTTATCCGCCCGCGCCTTCCCCGGCAGCGCCCCCTTCCAGACTGTCTGCCTACTCACTCCTCTCCTTCTTTGCCTCTTCCTGCTCTAAGTCTTGCTTTGGCCGTTGTCATACATTTATTGACTGAGCTCCCTCATAGATGACATTAACCTACCAGAGCTCTTGCTCAACTAAGGGTCCCCGAGTCATTCCTTAAAAGCTCCAGGATGGTTGCCGGTTGATAGGTAGCATGAAGATGCCAGACTGCCTGCCCAAGTCCTAGCCCTGGGGCTTATTAGTTGTATGACCTTGGGCATAACCTCTCCTCCTCTGTAAAATGGGATAAGACAGGGAGCTACATCACTGGGTTGCTGGGAGGCATTGGTGAATTACCATATGGGGAGCCCTCAGAGCCGCTCCTGGGCACACTGAGCACTCGGTGGTCTTATTATCACTATCGTTATCCTGAATCTCTGTTACCAGCTTGAAAATGCCTCCATTCACACAGAGTGCAAACGCTTTTCCTTTGGCTTAAGCTTATTATTGTTAAAATGCTAAGCCCTTCCTGGGTGAAGGGGGTGTTCAGACTCCTTCTCTCCAGCAAGAACTTCTGAGGCACAGTGGGATCAAGGGTATGTATGGAGGGAATGTATGGAGGGTGGGGAAAGGCCCAGAATGGGGAAATGAGAAGTCCTCAACCCAATTCTGTAATGTTTCTTCTCGTCCCTGGAATCTTTGCTCCTGGCAAGCCAACCCCTCCCCATCGTTTACTGCAGGGTCCCTCCCGCACCAACACCTCCCTGAGTCACTCCCTGCATCCTGGACGCCCCTCCTTCCTATTTCTCTGGCCGTTTCCCATATTCCACCCCAAAGTGCCTGATGCAGTCGCGGGGCCCCCTATTGGTCTACGCCAGCGCTCTCTTGTCCGCACTATATTTACTACTCTGGTTTACCTCTAAGCTTTTCCCTAACGCATATCTGAACTCCTCCAAAGCTGGGTCTCCCTTTAGCATCCCACAGGTCTCATACCCCACAAAGTCCCCAGGCTGCAGGGCAGGGGTGGAGCGGCCTGGCCCTACTGGCTTACCTGGGTCTCAGAGAGGTTCAGCTGGCGGGCCAGCTTGGTGCGCTCCCGGCCCACCACGTACTGACAGCGCTGGAACTCCATTTCCAGGTGGTAGAGCTGCTCGGCCGTGAAGGATGTGCGAGTCCGCTTGGGCCGGTCCAGGTCCAGACCCTTAGGCAGGATGATCTCCCGGATGGTCCCTTTGGCATCTGCAGGGCCATGAAAAGAGGCTGGTTAGTTCACTAGGTAAGGAGTTAGGCCACCAACAATCATCTTCACAAGAGGTAGTGTGATCTAATGGGGAGCTCTTTGGGCCTGGGTCTGGCTCTGTGACCTCTGACAAGTGGCTTACCCTCTCTGGGCCTAGCTTCCTTAATCACTCAATGCAGTATGTTGTATCTATTCAGCATATATATGTGAATGGGCCTCATTACAAATTTCAAGTCCACTGCCATAGTCTGGGCAGAAAGGATTTGCTCTGACCCAGCCAGGATTCTATTCCCTCAGCAGAGTAAAAGGACAAATGGAAAGAGATATACCAAGTCCTCAAGTATAGAGGAGAGGATGGGTTAGAATTGGGTCTGATCAGTCAGGTAAGGCTTACTGGAGGAGATGTCCAGAGCCAGGTCCTGAGCCCTGTGGACAGGTGTGCATGCATGGGTGAGCACTCAGTCCACAGACCCTCCTGGGGTCCACAAAGAGGCTAGCTAGTATGGGGTGGAGGGCAGCCTGGGGAGCTGGGATCCCCAGGAAAGAGTCCAAGGACCACTGCCACCAATCAAGCTGCTGGGGTGCCTTCCAGAGGGGAGATTTCTACCACTCGCCATGTACCTAGTTCTGAGCAATAGGACCACCCTCCTGGGTCCTAACCTAATACCATCCATGCATAGAGTCTCTAATATTTTGAAGCCTACTTAAGAGAGGTTGAAAACCTTGCAGCCTATATTCACCGGATATTCCCACTCAAAGAACTGAGAAACAAAAACAAAATGTTCGCAAAAGTAAAATATGAATTGGAGGGGGGGGCTTCTGTATATACACCAGCTTTAACTATAGGGGCAGAGATGATCCATGTTCACCCTCTAGAAGCATATGGCAGAGCTGCTCATGTTTTAGGCATAATAAAAGCTGACACCTCTGCTGTGTTTGCTCTGGGCCAGGCACTGTTTTCAGCACTCGAACCCTCCCAATGTCTCAGTGAAGCTGGATTATTATTAGTCCCATTCTTTTTTTTTTTTTAGATTTTTTATTTATTTATTCATGAGAGACAGAGAGAGAGAGAGAGAGGCAGAGGGAGAAGCAGGCTCCCAAGGAGCAGAGAGCCCGATGCGGGACTCGATCCCAGGACGCTGGGATCATGACCTGAGCCGAAGGCAGACGCTTAACCATCTGAGCCACCCAGGCGTCCCTATTAGTCCCATTCTACAGATAGGGAAGTGAAGGAACACATTTTAAGTAACTCACCCGAGGCCACACTGACAGTGTTCCATCAGCTGTATAAATACCCTTACTTTACTTTATGAATACCATCTTTTGGTAATACTTAATGATTCAATGGATAGGTTATAATGAAGAGAACTTGGGTCATGGGTATAAAAAAATGGAATCTTCTGGACAGGTTCCTCAGTGCCCTGGAAGGCAGAGGAAAAGACTTGCATTTGGGATGTACCATCTGTCAGGGGACTCCTGTGAGCCTCACCACTGTGGATTCTGCTTTTAGAATCCCTGCTCTAGAGGGTGACCCTGACCCCTGTCCCTCTGAATCCTCCACCATATGGTTTATGAGATGGTTCTTCCTGGCTCCTGCCAGGGCCTGCTCACATTTCCTCCTCCAGGGTATGTGTTAGCTCCTTGTAGGCTCCTGGCTCGCAGGTCCTGCCCCTGCCCTCGGAGGTGCTCAGTCGAGCCTGGGGAGAAGCTGTGTCTGGGTCAGGGAATACAGTCACTCTCAGAGGTGGTCTTCCCCTTACTAGGCGTGTCTTGTGAGGGGACTGGGCAGAGCTCATCAGATGGACATGGGCCCTGCTCTTGAGGTGGTGGTGGGAACCACAGGCCTTTTGGGACAACTCAAACTTTCCCTCTCTGATACTTTCTACATTCCGAAAAGGTGGGGAGGTTGTATTTGCAACCCCATTGACTGGGTTCCCTTTGCTCAGGTCCTATTATTTCCAATTGCAAGATCTGTCTCAGAACTTCCTCACAACACCCAAGTGACTCCATCTCTAAAGGCCTTGATTTTTTTTTAAGATTTTATTTATTTATTTATTTATTTATTTGACAGAGAAAGACCTGAGAGAGGGAACACAAGCAGGGGGGAGTGGGAGAGGGAGAAGCAGGCTTCCCGCTGAGCAGGGAGCCCGATGCGGGGCTCGATCCCAGGACCCTGGGACCATGACCTGAGCCGAAGGCAGACGCTTAATGACTGAGCCACCCAGGCGCCCCTAAAGGCCTTGATTTTATTAAAAGTGTTTTGGGGGGTGTAGACTGGAGGAAGGGTGGTGGGTGTCATATGGGTGATAGCAGTTTCACATCTCCTCAGTGAGTCTCTGGAGACCACTGGAGCCTGCGTTCCCGACCACTGGGGTCAAATCACACATGTCCCCTGTCCTTTCCTCTTTGTAGAAGAGCTGAGACAAGCATTCCTGCCTCAGGGAACAGACAAGGTCAGCTCTTCCTCTCAGGTTTAGGGAAGGCAGGAATCATATAAGAAAGGCAACTTGCCCGCCAGATATCAAAACCTGCCATAAAAATAAGCATAGGAAAAGATATTCAACATCGCTAGCCATTGGGGAAGGCAAGTTAAAACCACAGGAGACACATATTAGAATAGCTAAAATAAAAAATACTGAGAGTGTCAAAGGCTGGTGAGGATGAAGAGAAACTCGATCTCTCATACACTGCCAGTGGGAATGTACATGGTGCAGCCACTCTGGAAAATGATCTGGCAGTTTCTTAAAGGGTTAAACATACACTTACCATAGAACCCAGTGACCACGCTCCTAGGCCTTTATCTGAGAGAAACAAAATCTTAGGTTCACGGCAAAACCTGCACATGAATGTTCACAGCTGCTTTATTTACAATAGCTCCCACGTGGAAACAAGCCGAATGTCCTTCAATGGGTGAGTGGTTAAGCAAACTGGGGTAGAGCTATACCATGGGATATTAGCAATAAAAAGGAATGACTATTGACAGACACGACAATTTGGATGAATCTCCAGGGAATTCTACTGAGTAAGAAAACCAAAGTCGGTCCCCAAGATTATATAACAATGATCACAATGACAAAGTTATAGAAGAAGAGAACAGATCCATGGTTGCCAGAGGTTAGGTAAGGGAGGGTGTGACTATCAAGGGGTAGCATGAGGAAGTTCCTTGATGGTGACAGAACAGTTCTCGATTTGTGGTGGTGGATATACAGATCTATAAATGTTGTAAAGTGTCATAGAACTATATATAAAGACAAAAAAATGAGTGCATGTAAAAATGGGTGAAATTTGAGGAAGGTCTGTAGTCTAGTCAATTATATTGTACTGATGTCAATTTCCTGCTTTTGATAATGTCTTATAGAGGGACGCCTGGGTGGCTGAGTCCATTAAAGTCTGCCTTTGGCTCAGGTCATGATCCCAGGGTCCTGGGATCGAGTCCCACATGGGGCTCCTTGTTCAGCAGGGAGTCTACTTCTCCCTCTGCCTGCCGCTCTCCCTGCTTGTGCTCTCTCTCTCTGAAAAATAAGTAAATAAAATCTAAAAACAAGCCAAAACTAATTGATAATGTTTTATAGATATGTAAAATGTCACTTTTGGGAGAAGGTGGGTGATGGATACATAGGACCTCTCTGTCAGAACCTCTCTGTACTATTTTTACAACTTCTTTTGAGTCAAAAATTATTTCAAAATAAGACATTAACAACAGCAACAAAACATGCCATGAAGCTACAATGAGGTTTTGTCCCCGATGAGGACAAATCCATCGGTGCGAAAAATACAGTAGCATTTCCCCAAAATGCCTCCACATTCCACTTGTGATTTGGAAGGTGATTTTAAATGGTACATAAATAAACATTTGTCATTTTGAAAGTTATGTACTTATTTTAATGTTTACTAGAAAAAATTTAAACCTATGATTTTATGTACTTAGGATAAGGCAGAAGTAGGTATTTAATCTTAAAATGTATTATGCTAAAATATTAAGTAAGTAAACAGAATATAAATATAACAGAAATGGTGAAGATGATATTCAAATGACTGAAAATCAGAGAACAATGGAATCAAGAGTGCACAAGAAGACCCACATATACATAGTGGTAGAGTTTATGATAATGGGAGCATTCTAAATGGAAAAAGGTGGATCTGGTCAATAAATGGAGTTAAGTAGATGGGTGACCATAAATCATCTATTTGGAATAAAATTAAGTTAAATTCCTATCTTTCATCATAAATGACAATAATTTTCAAATGGATTAGAGAGAAAATCATAGACTATAAAATGATAAAAGTACTAAAAGGAAATATAGGATGATATTTTTATAATCCTGAGCTTGGGAAGAGCAAGATATAAAACTAGAGCTGTAAAGGAAAGACAAAGGATATATCCGACTATATTAAAGCTAACGCCTTTTGTAGGACAAAAGGACCAAGATCAAGGTAAAATTAAGAAAAAAAATTGAAGAAAAAACTTTTTAAAATGGTAAAAAAATTATATATAATGCAATAATAAATGATTTTTTAAAAGATTTTATTTATTTATTTGAGACAGAGAGAATGAGAGAGACAGAGAGCACATGAGAGGGGGGAGGGTCAGAGGGAGAAGCAGACTCCCTGCCGAGCAGGGAGCCCAATGCAGGACTCAATCCCGGGACTCCAGGATCATGACCTGAGCCGAAGGCAGTCGCTTAACCAACTGAGCCACCCAGGCGCCCTAATAAATGATTTTTTAAAAAGGAAATAGTCTATTAGAAAAAAATGGTCAAGTAATTTATCTGGGCCATTTACAGAAAAAGATGTCAAATGACCAATAAACATAAGAAAAACGAGCACAGCTTCACAGAAATCAGGATGATGCAAATTCACACAACAATGGAAAATCATTTATCTCCCATAGGACTGGAAAGACATTAATGAATGGTTAATAAATCAGTGATGAACTGTAGGGGAATGCCACACTCCCATTCAATGTTGGTGGAACTGTAAATTGTCACCACCTTTTAAGGCTGCATTTGTCAAGATTAAAGACGCACATAACTTTTGCCCTAGCAATTTTATTTTAGTATGTATTTATCCAGAAAAGCATACATTCACGTGCTCCCGAGCATATATAAGGGTGTTTGTTGTAGCATTGTTCAAAATATTGAAAATTTCAAAATATTGAAAGCAACCTCAAGGTTCCCCACAAGAGAAATGGCTGAACAAATCATGGTAATTCATACTACAAAACAGATTGCAGCAATTTAAAAGAATGACAAAGTATCTATATGAACTGACATTAAGTGAAAGAAAGTTATAGAACAACGTATGCAGTAATACCCCACTTATGTAAACGAAACAACTATGCATATTCAACCATTCAACATATATTTAATGACCACCTACTATGTGCCAAATACTATTCCAGGGTCTGGAGATATAGAAATGAGCAAAATAAACAAAGTCTTTGTTTCCTTAGATCTTGTACTGGGGACAGAGAAAAATAATAAATTTTTAAAATGAATATGTATGTAATGACAAATGTTGGGAGGACAATAAAACAAGATAAGAGGATATTACTGACCCTCTCCACATAACTGAAACCCAATAACCATAGTGTGTGTGTGTGTGTGTGTGTGTGTGCGTGGTTGCTATTTTAGCTATAATAGAGAAGGCCACTCATCAAAGTTAAGTTAGTGGATAAATCGTGAACGCTGTTCACCAGTGTTTCCAACTCCTCCCAAGCACATGGTAGGGTTGCACTAATTTTCTACACTTTGAGATTAGATATGACCATATGACTTACTTTAGCCAAAAGGAAAAGGTGAAGTCACCTTCAGATGAACACTCATACTTTGCCACACCCCTTTCCTCTCACTGGGATGGTCCTGGAAGCAGGAGTCAAAATGGACTGTCATAGCCTGGATCTCGGAGTACCAAGCTGAGCCCGTGCCCACTTGTGATGGACTTATAATGTGAGTGAGAAGTACAGTTGTGTTTTGTTAAAACTCAAAGATTTGGGGTTGTCTTGGATGCAAAACCTAGCCCCCTGGACAGAGCCCCCTTCCCTGAATTGTTCCTTTTCTGGGTGGAGTTTGGGGGAAGCACCTGGAAGGAGGGACAGCTTTAATTCCAGGGCCTCCTTGTGGGTAGGGACTCCTTAGGGTGAAAATGCATGAGTCTAAAGGGAATGACTCCTGAGGCTTGCTGCCTTTCTGGTCTCCTCAAAGAGGGGTGAGCCCAAGGGGGATGGGAGAGGGTGATTCTGTCCCAGGAGCCTTTGCCTTGGGAGAGGTGGTCATTCCTGTCTGATAATGGCTAGCCAATGCCCCTGACCTCTAGGACCAAATATTACCCACTCCTGGTCCCTCTCCCAGTAGACTCCCACGAAGCCCTACCTGATTCCATCTCCTACCACCTGGGTAGTTCCTTTGCATGACAAGCTGGTAATGTGCTGATTTTTAAGTGTGACAAGGTCCTTCCTGCCTAATCTACAATGTGATTATTATAAAAATTCCTTATGGAAAATTCATCCTCAAGTTGATTGGGAAAATTGAAAATGGAAGAATAGTGAAGAAACAATGTGAAAGAATGAGGAGAAACTGCTTGCATTACCACCCAGCAGAACATATTACAAATCTACAGCAACTAAAATGGTGTGATGCCGACACCAGAGTCTGGAAGCAAATCCATGCATATTTGAGGATTTCTATAAAGAAGACATTTCAAATTAGTGGGAGGAAAGATAGGATTATTAAAGGCCTGGCTTTTGGACAATTAGCTCATTATTTGGAATAAAGTAATTTATCTCACACTGTGTGCAAAAATAAACACGAGATAGATGAACATTTTTCATATAAAAATAAGCTCCAAAAATTGAAGAAAAACATACACAATTTTTAAAAAGGAAAATAAATGACAGCTTTGAGTACCTAGAAATAAAAACTTTTGCAGGATGAGAGACAGTTAAAAGACAAACAACAGATTAGGAGAAAATATTCATAATACATGCATAGCAGAGTCCTAATATCTGGTACAAACAGCCTCTAGAGACTGAGATGAGTAAAGTCAAGCAGTGGGAAACTGAGCAAATTTATGAAAGGGTTATTCAGAGAAGAAGAAATGCAAGTGTCTAATAACTATGAAAAAATACTCAAGCTCAGAGGGAATCAGAGAAAATCAAAGTTAGAACAGCAAATGAGATCGTTTTTTTCTTTTTCCAGATGCCATATTTTATCTATCAGCCTGGAGAAAATGTGCTGGCAAAAATGAGGGAACATATAGGTTCTCTCAAGCTCCATTGTTAAGAATATTTGTAGAGATGGGGCGCCTGGGTGGCTCAGTTGTTAAGCGTCTGCCTTTGGCTCAGGTCATGATCCCAGGGTCCTGGGATTGAGCCCTGTAACGAGCTCCCTGCTCCTCGGGAAGCCTGCTTCTCCCTCTCCCACTCCCCCTGCTTGTGTTCCCTCTCTTGCTGTGTCTCTCTCTGTCAAATAAATAAATAAAATCTTTAATTAAAAAAAAAGAATATTTGTAGAGGACAATTTCATAATGCCTAGCTAAATTAAAAACCACCTAATTCCATTGTCCTAGAAATCTGATAGAGGTTTCTACTCCAGAGAAATATTGATACACTTTGATAAAGACAGACTCACTGTGGCACAGTCTGTAAGAGAAAAATAAAGGAAAAAGTTCAATGTTTATCACCAGAAATATTGTTAATAAAATCACAGGATTAGTCATGCCTTTGGCTTTTTTGTAGACATTAACAAGAATGAGGAACATCCCCATACACTGACCTGGATGGATGTCCCTTATATACTACTATATAAAAACAGCAAGTATGTACAAACCTATTTTTATAAAGAACAAAAAGTAAGACTAAGACTACACTCTGTGTGTGTGTGTGTGTGTGTGTGTACTTGTGTCCACATAGGATCAAGTCTGCAGGATAAACACCTCTCTTCTGTCCACTGTTCAACAGTGGAAGCTGGTGAGGGAGGAAAAATTTTCCCTAATCTTACCTTGTGTACTTTTTTGTTTGGTTTGTTGCAAAGACTACGTAACAAAATTGAGTTTTATCTTTGGTTGGAGAAGAACTTTCTAACAGAGAACTAAAAGCCCCAAGACAAATGACCATTAGATATGATTACAATTTAAATTTGAGTTCAGAAAAAAAAACCTCACAGCAAAAAAAAAAAAAAAAAAAAAAAAAAATTTTTTTAACCTCACAGCAAATTTTTTAAAAAGAAAAAGATTTGGGCATATTTGCAACACATGTCACAGAAAAAGGGATTATTTCTTTAGTATAAAAATAGCATTCACAACTATAAGAAAATAATAAACCAATACAGAAATAGCTAAGCACATGAATAAAAATTCACAGAAGAGGAAATTAAAATGAAGAATAAATATATGAATATAGGCTTAACCTCACTAGTAATTAAAAATGCTAATAAAAATATTTTTTTTTTCACTTGAAAAGACCTCACTCTAAAAGATCCAGTATACCTAGGTTGGAAGGATGAGGAAAATGGCACTTTTATACACAATTGCTGGGAGTATACATTTTTGGCATGAAATTTGGAAATATCTATCACAATTTTAATATGATATATGTGAAATAATGCTTATTATTTTAAACATTTTATTATGAGAAATTTCAAACATATACAAAATTGGAGAGAATAGTGTCATAAGCTCTGATATACCTATCCCCCAACTGCAACAATTACAAATTCAGGAACAATCCTGTTTCTTCTCTATCCTCATAATTTTAAGTAAATCTCAGACATCGTATCATTTCATCCAGAAATATTTCTATATGTATCTCTAAAAAAGACTTCCTTTAAAAAAACAACCACAATACTACTGTCACAACCAAAATCATTACCAATCATTCCTTAATATAAAAAAAGTCCTACATGTTTCCACATTTTTCAGATTGTCTCATAAATGAGACCTTAAAAAACCATCTGTCCAAACTAGGATACAAAGATGCTCACTGATGCATTGTTTGTAGTAGTGGAAAAGTAGAACCAACCTAAATATCCATCAATAGGGGACTGGTTAAGTTAATTATATCTGCAGAATGGAATATCATGCAGCTGTTACAAAGAACAAGTCAGTTCTAGACAGCAAGATGTTGACAAATGTTTATAAAACGGAAAAAAATTTGCAAAAAAAATCCCACTCTTGTAATATATAACTTATATATTTACATTTTTCATTTAGTAGAGAAAGTTTGGGAGGTTACATCCTGGGAGTGTACATGCTTTATGGAGGGAAAAATGAAGAAGTTTCAATTTATACATGATATAGCAAAACAGCATGGTTGGTTTTGTAATTGGAAAGTTATTTTATACATCAGAAAATAAAAGACATCAGAAACAAATTAGAAGGAAATTATAAACTTAAAAAAACTGCAACACATATTGAAAGCAATGAGCTACTATCCTTAATGCTGAGTTTCTACAAATCAATAAGGAAAGAAATATTTGAAAATTAAAAATGGTCAAAGGAAATCAGTTAATAGATAACACCAGAAGAAATATACTGGCCAATAAATATGAAAAGATAGTTAACTACATTAATAGTAAATGAAATAAAAATTAGAATGCCAATGAGGTACTACTTATCACCTATACCATTAACAAAGATAAAAAAGATATGTAATGCCCAATATGGGCAGAGGGAAAAGATGAGGTTATAAACTACAAAGAACAAGATGACAATATGAGGGTGTAAATTGCAAAGAATAATTTGACAATATCTATCAAGATATACAGTACAAACTGATGGCAAGATTTGGAGATACAAGCACTTTCAGGCATTGCTACCTACTGGGGCTGGGACAGGGGAGTGGAGTGGTATACCATCTATGGAGGGCAATTTGGCATTATCTTCCAAATTACAAACACACCCAAGTGACCTGCTTTTGGGAACTTCCCTGACATATACCTACACACGTGCAAATGACGAAGAAGGAGTTTACTTATTGCAGCATTGCATATAATAGCAACATACAAGAAAAAAGCTAAATGTCCACCAATAGGACATGAATTATACAACATACATTATGGTCCACCCACTCCATATAAATGGAATACCATGCATCTGTGAAAAACCTAAAAAGAAATTCTTTACATCCCCAAATATACTGGTAAGTGAAAACAGCAAGGTGCTGAAAAATATAGAGAGATGTCACCATATGGGTTTAAAAAAAAAAAAAAAAGGCAAGACAAAATAATACAGCGGCCCGACTTGCATAAGCATGAAATGGTTTTGGAAGGAGAAATTAGAAAGTAAAAAAATGGCTGCCTTGGAGCTGGGTGGGAACTGGAAGACGGAGGGCAGGGATGGGAGAGATTTTTCACTGCGCACGCAAAACAACACAACGTTTTGAAGTTCGAATCATAGGAGCAAATTACTATTTTCGAATTAAACAAAACACGTTTTTAAAAACTGTCGTGTGTGTAACCTTTTGGAGGAGCAATTGCACTGCTAGGAATTTATCTCACGGAAACACTCAAGTGCGCAAAGACGCGTGCCTCGGGGGGAGTTTATTCCACAGTGTTTCCATTAGCGATAAACAACCGGAGCATCCCTCCAGAGGTTGGGAGAATTCGGGCTTTCCCCAACCAAAGGGATGCTTTCGGTTCCGTCACGGAACAGCGCGAAATGGTTGACCCGAAAAGATGACCCCTAGGGAAGTTGCAAAACGGCTTCTGTAATAGGATTCGGCTTTTGCTAACGTTTGTACGCAAGAGTGGGGAAATCTCCTGGAAGGACACACCTGAAACGGGGCACCGCGGCCATCTCGGGGAGCCTTCCACCGCTTCGGGCTTGGTTTGGTTCGGTTTACGGGGAGCCCGGACGGCTTTTTGAAATGCAGTCTTCTGTCCACCGTGCGAGTGTGGCCGGGGCTGCCCGCAGCCGCACCAGCCCACGCGGTGCGCGGTAGCAGGGGCAACACCGAGCCAACACAGGCTTTGGTCACCCAGTGATTTTAAACTCCAGCGCATGGCTGGAGGCCTGTGGATTGCGCGCGGAGGAGGGGCGCGGATTTAGCTAGCAATTTCTTCCTCGCCCCCTGGCTGGCTCTGCGCGCGGAACCTCCAGCTAACAGCCACAGAGAGGCGGGAGACTCACTACCGACCTCACCGCCCTGCGCCTCCCGCGACCTCCTGCTCCAGCCGGGACCGGCCTCTAGGCGGCCTCCCCAGCTGGCCCTGGGGACCCAGCTCCGAGTCAAAGAAACATATTGGAGGTTTTCCAAGTTTTCTATTTCGGTGGTTCCCAAAGTACAGGGCTCCACAAAATTCCAAAAATATGGCATTGGCAATCTTATGTTTTAACAATTATCCTGTGTTCTGGCACCATCACCGTTTCATAGAAGGAACAGTATTGTAACGTCAAAAAATGAGGATGTCCTCTCAGAACGAACGTTGTTCCCGGGGAAGGGCGTTGCAGTCTTCTTCCTAATGAAATACGCGACGTTGACCCTTTTGTCTCATTTCATTCACTCGACAAATATCGACTGTGTACTGTGTGCTAGGAACACATCTGGGGAGATCGTGGATTTGGCGGGCGCGGGGGACCTCTTCCGTGGTCCTGGCGCGGCATCAGGACCCGGGCTCCGGGCACCTGCCTCGCTCGAATTTATCGCAGGCCTCGCTTCCCCGCGGGGGCGGGTCGGGAACCCCGCACTTCCCAGTGCCCGAGACAGTCTCTTGTTTGGGAAGCTGAGCGCTAGCAGCTCCTGGCACTTAGTAGGTATTGACTGATGTCAATCAACAAGTGAAGGGCAAGATCGCAGGAGAACGTGGGAGAGAGAGATGGTTCGAGAAGCCTTTGCGGGCCCCAACTAGCACCTAACAGCCGACCCCACCCACCTCCCCGGCTGCGCTCGAGGTCCTGGCTTTCCCACATCCGTCCACTCATCTGCTTTGTGGGCCAGATCCGGTCCGGCGCTGCCACTTCTTTCCGCATTGTTCGACGCCACCCTGGCACCCTCACGCCCTCCAAACTCCCTCCTGGATGCTGTGGAGGACGAACCAGACGCCTACGCCCCCCCCCCCCCCCCCCCCGCGCTCCCAGGGATTCCTAGGCAGGCCCACTCAGCCTCGGTGTCCTCTATCAGAATTTCTCAAACTGGGGTAGGGAACTCGGCGGGATACACTGCTGTGCAACCCGCTACCGACTTTATGAGGAGTAAGGCCAATCTTTTATTTTTTAAAAAATTTATTTATTTATTTTTAGAGAGAGGAGAGGGAGAGGGAGACAGTATCAAGCGGACTCTGCGCTGAGCAGGGAGCCCAAAGCGCGTCTCAATCTCATGACCCTAAGATGGCGACCTGAGTGGAAACCAAGAGTGGGATGCTTAACCAACTGCCTCACCCAGGCACCCCAGAGCTATCTTTATTTTATATTAAGCAAACAGGAAATAGAAGAATAATTAATATGCTTCCTGTGCCCCCCCAATGCAAATCAAAGAGATATAGGGAGGGATCTCGGGGCCACTATGGCCCCAGGCTCAGTCAGGGGTAATTGAGAAAATGGCCCAGAGCCAACAGGACGCCTAAAGGCTCTCTCTCCCTACAGATGGTGCACAATGGGCCAATGTCCCAAACCGGAGCCATCCCTTGACCTGTATCAGCCCAAGGACAAACACCCCCATGGTCCCCTCCCTCCCCTCCAGTGCAGGTACTCACTCACAGTCCCAGCCTCCTGGCCCTGCAGGGTGAAGAGGCTGGAGGTGGAGGGGGTGGGGGAGCACCTAGAAGCTCTGACTCTGCAGGTGCGTGTGTGTGTGTTTGCACGTGGGCGCGGTGCACACACTGGAGACGTGGCAGTGGGGCCCCAGGCCCTGGAATCCAAGCTATGGCCCAGAACAACAAAAATAGCATGAGAACACAAGGAGCCTTGCATAGTTCCCTGAAAATGCAAACAGTGCACGCAAGACACATCAACAAGACGACACATTTGGTTGTGGGGGCTGCTTCTGTGTGTGTGTTAGGGTGGGGGGGGCGTGTATATAAAGGGAAAAATAAAGACCAAAAGGATAGCACTGGGTCCAGACCCTTGATGAGAATGTGGGTCCTTCTGCCAAAACAAAGCAAAAGGAAAAACATAATAAACATAAAACAATCCCAGGGAAATAAAAAAAGAAACCTAATACATCTGCACAGGCTCCCAAACTAAAAATTAAAATAAAACCAAAATTCCAAAGTGCGGTCCCCTGCATGAACCATTCAAACCTTTCAACTGCAGCCTGGGGCCTGGTCCTGGGTAACCGCGTCTATTAACAGACTCTCGTGGAGGCTAGGGTCCTGAGGTCCACCGAAGGCCCAAGAGCTGGGACTCAAAATCCGGTGTTCATTTAGATACAACGATCTGCCCCGTCTGCTCCATCTTCTCCGTTGCCAAAATGCCCTCTGGGCAAGCGGGCAGGTGTGCCCTTGCGGAGCTGCTCCAACTTGCAGGGTGGGGCCTGCAAGGTCAGGGCTGAGCCGCTGTACGTCCAGGGACTTCTGTAAATCCGAGTAGAAAGCGAGCAGATTCGAAGTGAAGCTGAGCCCAGATCTGGCTGCTGGAGGGGGGAGTCTGTTCCCCCCCAGGCCGCTCTCAGCTCAAGCCCCAGAAGCCTTGGCCCCTTGCCCAGCGTCTTCGGATGAGTCTGGCAGCCAGGGCCCTGCCTGGTGTACGCTTCTGTGCCCTCTGTAAGCGTCCAGAGTTTCCCTGTTCTGGACCACACCAGCACTGCCCCCACTAAATTCAATGCCTCCCTTCCCCACACCCACATCCGAAGCAAGAATTGCCAGAAAGAGCCAGAGGCTCTGGTCTTCCTGTGTTTTCTTATGTCCTTAGCCACCAGGTGCATCCATCAACTTCCCAGGTGAAAGCATCTCAGCTAGTGAATGGTGGTGTGGGGGCCAGTTGTTCACTCAGTCAAGGGATCTCTAACTTTTCCTGTCCTCCTGCTCCCAGAAAGAGAAGTGTAGAAATGAGGAGGGGAGCTCCCCAGTTTTCACAGCAGGGGAGCGCTCTGGGGGCAGCCGTGATCCTGTTTCACCGGGGCCAAGGTGCTCACACTGGGTCGAGGACAGAGGATGCAGCCAGAATGGGGTTTTGACACCCAGAGGCGTAAGGGACCACTTGGGATGAGCAGGTAGCGGCGCTGAGCATTGTTCGTAAAAGTCGGTGACACTAGCGGGCGACCCTGCCGGCTCTATCCAGAAGGGTTGTTGAATTTGCGTCTGGATTAATCTGGGAATCACGCAGGCGTATTCCAGTGCACGGGTGTGAGCACAGATTGTGAGGTTGCTGGAAGTTTTGGGTGAAAGTTGGTCCACGTCTTCTAACTGCCGGCATCCCTGCTCCACCGAAAAGGCCACTGCATCTGGTCTGCAAGTGCGGTCAGAGCCACGGCTGGGAGGCGGTCTGTCCAGCCGCCTCCAGCTCGTGGTTGGCGCGCCCTTTCCAAATACAAAACAAAAGGATCCCCCATCCGTGCTCCTCACTGACCTACGGGCTGTGCATGCAGAGGTGTGCGGTGGCCTACGCGGCGGTCTGGTCCCGTAGAACCGTGGCTGGGTACGCCGGGGGGTGTGCAGGCATGCCTGTTGGGCACACACGCCTCACAGCCTTGCCGAGTTGTTTGCGTCCATGTGCGGCTTGAAGTGGCCTCCATTTTGAGGAGGGGATGCAGCAAGGTCGGCCTCCCTGGCTCCCTGACCTGCATTTCGCAGAGGGAGCAGGAAACTTGAGCGATGGGTGGAGTGAGGGTTCCTCTAAGGGGTTTGGGGAAGGCCACACCTCGTGGTCTGCAAGGTGGCACTAATCCTCCTTTCCACAGCCGGCTCTCAACCCCTTGGCTGCTCACCGCCCAACTCAGGCGCAGCATTTTGCCAAAGCAAAAAGACACCAAGTCCCCTGTAGGGGGGTGAGCTGAGCTGGGAGAGGCTTCTGAGGAAGGAGGCCCATTCCCTGAGTGGTTTGTGGGTCACCTCAGAGCGGGCCCCTTTCATTCAACAGAATATTTTTGGAGATACCGCCGGGTGTTTGCAATTTTATAGACATCACCTCTGACCTTTAGCACTGACTTTCAAAGTGACAGCTGTGGGTTTCTGTGTACAATGAGGAAACTGAGGCACAGAGGGGCAGAGAAACTGGCTCAAATTTAAAAGACTCTAAGGCCGGTATTCCAAACCAACTTCATTTAATTCCACTACACACACTTTCCTTCTATTCCGCTGTGCCTTGGAACTCCCCCCAACAGATCAGCGTGGAAAAGAAACAGAAAGAAGTGCAAAGACCCAGAGGAAGTGGGGTTCTTTTCCAGAATTCTCACCCCATCAGCAACCTAACGGTCTGTGATGGCAAACACCTCCCTTCCACCTTTTTATGATTTGCTGCAAAAGTACTTTGGGAGGATGTGTCCTGGGAGGTCAAGGGCAAAATGGACTCTCTGCTTAAAGCACACTGGAGGACATTCATCCTGAGGCCAAGGCACTACAGGCTTCCCTTGACCAGTGCCAGGACTTCCATCTGTTAGAGCCCCTACCCTGAGGCCCGATGGGGCCAGGAGTGACATAGGTGACCCTGGCTAGGAGGAATGAGGGCTAAATAACATGCCAGGTATCTCAGGCCTGAAATAAACTCTTTTTCATTAAATGAGAAAGGGCAGAGGGATTTATGAGGGTCTTGTTTACCTTTCATTTCTTTTAGGTGTGTAAATACACCCTCTGTGCTGTATTTTGATTTTATTGTACAAATATAATGACATTGCTGTATGTGCATACATGCATTTATGAAACTGTATCTCCTGACCATGCACACAAGCTGCCCCACGTACAGTGTGTGTGTGTGTGGGGGGTGCCCATCTCTGTCCACCTGTGGACTGCTCCTAGCATGGGTGGCCTCCATGCTACGTCACTCCTACCTTCTTTGAGTCTACACCTGGGAGTTCTTAAACTGGCCATCTGTACACAGAATTTATTTATTCTACATGCAGAGTTAGTAGAGTGGAAGGGATGATAGGTGGGCATAGAACTCACAATTGTCCAGAACTCACAAATACCCACAGATGGGGTTTGAGGTGGTGAGTGTCACAGGCAGGGACTTGAGAGTCTTAATCTGGGAGTGTGGGCTTAAGGAGATGATTTCTTCATTTCTGGAAGCCCTGCAGATTTTCTCAATGGAACTCCAAGCTAGCTGCTGACATCTTGTATTCAGGACACCCTACAGTCTATGAGAAGGGATGTAATTTAATCCCAGGTGCCCAACAAGTCCACACACCTGCTGGAATTACTGCTGGGTGGGGACCATCCTCATACACAGTCCTGTAACTGCCTGACCCAAGCCTGCCCTCAAAACAGCACTTAGTGCCCCATCTTTAGGTGGCCACACCTGACACCAGGAGTGTTTCCAGAAGACCAAGGTCCTTGAGTCTGTGTCCAGACCGTCATCAGTCGACTTTACATTGGACTGCCTCCATGCTCAACACTGGCCCTGTCCCCCATTCCCAGAGCCACCCAAACCCAGCCACTGTGGGGAGGCTGTGTGAAACCAGGCCAACCTGTCCTAGTCTGTGTGTGGGTGGCCTAGGTCAGATCAGACAAAGTCGGGATCCTGGTGCTGGAGTGTCCTGGGGCCAGCGTGAAGCTGGTTACCTTTCCCCACGCCCTGGTGGCGGGGGAAATCAGCTCTGGCCGGTGGACTCCTAAAGCCTCGTGGCTTGCAAGAGGGCGCTCAGGAAGCAGAGGCAGTAAAAGGGCAGCGGGAGGAAGCCGGGCCAGGGAGTTGGAGAAGGAGGTCGGGTGGCGGGGGGGGGGGGGGCGTTACCCGCGTGTGGCCTCTTCTGGGCGCCCGGTCTGCGGGTGCCGGCGCTCCAGACCTTAGGCTCCTAGGGACGGGCTAACCGCGAGACCCCGGAATCCCCTTTCTCCTCCCATCTCTCTGGGCGAGGCCCGGATCCGGCGAAAGCTGAGCCTAAAGCTTCGCGTGAGGCTGTCTTTGGGGGTCGGGGAAGTCTCAGGCTCGCAGTGAGGAGGCCAGGCAGAGCTGGGTACTCGGGAGCAGTCCAGAAGCGCTGGCACGAAAAGGGGGCTGAGGAGAGCTCGGCAGAGAGAAAAGGCCAGGAAAGAAGAGAGGAGGGCGAAGCGCGAGGGAGAAAGGGAGCGCCGCGAAAGGCCAGGCCGGGAGAAGGCCGCGCCGAGAGCCGGCTGGGCCCAGGCGCCGCGAGGAAGTGGGAGCCGAAAGAGCGAAGCCCAGGCGGGCAAGCGCCGCGCACGCCGCGCTCCGCGTCGCGGTGCCCTCTCCCGGGAGCAGCCGGTGCGGTCGGCGTCGCTGGGAGTGGGAAACGAGGCTGGCCAGGCGGCGGGGAAGCGCCGGCCTTTTCCTCCCGTGGTTCCGGACGCTGGTCCCACCTCGTCCTGACCCCGCCGAGCGCTAGTGACGCTTTTCTCCGCACCCGCCGTTAGGGACGCGGGGCGGGGACTGGCTCTCGGCAGCCGGCACTCGCGTCTGTCCCCCGCCAACGTAATCGGCTGGGATGGGCCTAGGGTGAGCGGCCGGCCCGAGAGGCTGAGAACTGTAAGGCAGTGACACGGGGATCTCTTTGGTCCCATTCGCCGCTTTGTCCCCTGCACTCAGCTCAAGGTTCAGCACACAATAGACGCTCAGAATAATATTTGCTGAATGAATGACTGAGCGATGACTGACTGGTTGAGTATATGAATTGGGAGGTGGAGGCAGCAGAAGCGGTAGGGTGGGGGTCCGGTGGGCCAGGGCCGCGAGCTGTCCGCTTACCTCGCACCAGGATGCGGCGGTAGTGGTCTGCCTCACCGAGCCCGGGGTGGCCGTCGCTGTCGGCGCCGCTCTCCCTGGAGCCCTCGGGGCTAGAAGCAGAGGTCCCTCCAATCTCCCTTGGGCTGCGGAGGCCAGCATCAGCACCCGAGTCCTCCGCTCCGCCTCTGTCCCCGCCGCGCCCGCCGCGCGCCTCCCGGCGTGCGGGACCGCGGTCGCGCTCGGCGCCCCCATCGCCCATGCCGGCTGCCACCGCCGCCTTCGCCACCGCCTGGCCAGCCTACGCTAGCCCAGCCCGCGGCTCCCCGCCCCTCGCAACCCCCGCCCGACTCCTCCTCCTCCGGCCCCGCCCCCGCCCCGCCCCCGCCCGGCTGCTCCACCCGTCCCTGCTGATTGGGCGGGAGCCGGGGTTCTCCGACTCCCAGCCGCTCCCTCGGGAGCTGCGCGGGGCGGGTGAGAGGGTGGCCCCACTCCTCTACCCCTAGTCTAG
Organism: Mirounga leonina; assembly: GCF_011800145.1. Classification (NCBI taxonomy): domain Eukaryota; kingdom Metazoa; phylum Chordata; class Mammalia; order Carnivora; family Phocidae; genus Mirounga; species Mirounga leonina. The sequence goes on from NW_023270305.1 coordinate 43,884,993, forward strand.
CCCCACACCCAGCTCGGCAGAGGGAGGCTGGAGCGGCCCTGGGGTCCTGTCCTACGTCCTCCCCTAAAGTTTATCAACTCCCTCCCCCAACCCTCGCCTACTCTCCTCCCCACTCCCTTCATCCCCGGGGGAGCGCCGGCTCCGCGCTCTGGCTCTTTCAGAGGGATCAATAACCATAGTGCTCCAGGAAGGCCACCCTAGAGAGACCAAGCAGAAAGGAGGTTGGCCTTGCTCCGGCGCTTGGCGGGGTCGGGAGATGGAGGCAGGGACTCGGGCCTGGGGTTCAGTGCTCCACCGCCGCCCCCAGACTCCTACCTCCATCCACACTCACGAACACCGACCGCAGGCCAGTCCTGGCGCTCCTGGGAGAGCAAGGCCTGGAATGTGGTCAGTGAACCTGAGTGAGGCCAGGGGAGTGACGGAGTGACCCGCACTCGCCGGGGCAGAGACAACACGTGCAGATAGACTGCCGGGGCCAGGAACCAAGAGGGTCGAGTGAGGCCGAGACTGGTAGGCAGCGAACGCCGGGTTCCCCTGCGGCCGGAGGCCCTCACGCGGGGCCCGCCTCCTCAGACTAGGGTAGCAGGTGGGCGTTTACTTGTGCCACCCCCACCCCGCCGCCGCCGTGGAGCTGCCCCCTACCCCAGCCCTGGGGTGGGAGAAGCGAAGCGCGGAGGTGAGCGCTGCTAGAAGCCGGCTGCGCTGGGAAGCCAAGCGGTGGGGGGCTCTGGGCAGAGCGCTCGGCCTTCCGAGGCGTCCCGGTTCCCAGCACTTTCTAAGGAGCCCGTGCTCGCCCGACTCTAGCTTCTCCTTTGACAGCACCAGGACAGGACAGGCCCTTCGTTCCCTTCGTTTGACTCAGAAAGGGGCCCGAAGAGAGATTGAGAGACCTCAGCGAAGATGTGTGTACAAGGTGTGTGTGCGCGGGAGGGCCAGTGACCCCTCCGCTAAAGCGCCGTCATTACAGACTTTGCTTCCTTTTCCGGCCCGCAGGCTCGGGTGAGCGAGGGTGCTCCAGTCTGTCCGGGCGTCTGGATGAGTGTCTTCGGGGGCAGGGCCCATGGATGTGCTGGGGTAAGCGGCTGTGGCGCGGCTGAGTGTGTGGCTGGTGCCTCCTCCATGATTCGGCGAGCCGTTATGTGACTGCGTGTGTCGGTGCCTTAGCGTGTGTCCAGTGTGCGTGTGCTTCTGTCCAATCTCAAATGTCCCCAGCAGAAGGCGAGGTGGGCTGGACGCCCCAATTGTGTAATTGAGTGACTAACAGTGCCTTGGTGAAGGGTTTGAGAGGTAGGAAGAGGGGAGGGTAAAGGGTGCAGGGGAGGAGGACTGCTGCTCTGTACTAACAGAAAGGAAGATAGTAAAGAAAGAAACTTGGCCACTAGGTACTTTGGGTAGGGCAGGGGAGCGCAGGACGGTGTGGGGGTGCTGGACAGGGTGTGCAGAGGGGAGAGCAGCGTGGACCAGCTCTGCGTGCTGACGGTTGGTGGCCCCTGGGGCTCTGGGGGGAAGGAAGTTTGTACTTACAGGAGGACCTAGGCAGTGCGACCCCGCAGATCCGAGCTCGGTTGGAAGGACCCAGGCGGCATGCGCTGGAAGGGCGGCAGAACTCTTCAGTGACCCCCACATGGGCCAGGGTGCCCTCCACCCCTGCCCATTCGGACGCTGGTCGCCTTCGCTCTGCATTTCAGTCTTTCTCCTCTCTAACTCTTTCAAGTTTACTTATTTTTATTATTCATGTAAGAAGCAGAAAGTAAACACTAGGCTCCAACCTTCCCGACCCCCAAGCCCTCGATTTTCTGCCGGCCACAGGGCGGCCCCAGTTTCTGTTCAAAGAAAAATAGAACAGCCCCTGCTGAACCCTGCCGGGTTTTGTTTTCAATTTTCATTCCACAAATAACGTCTCTCAGTGCCAATAACTACGGGTCTCTGTCCGGCGAACTTTTCCGAGGTCCACGGATGGGCTTCCGGACGCCCGCACGCTCCTGGGGGATCGGGGCGGGTCTACAGGGAGAGGCAGAATCCCGCGGACCCAGGACCCAGGCAGTTGCGGCCGCCTCCCCACCCCTAGCTTCGGGCAGCTCCGCAGGGAGCAAGGGAGGAGGGTTAATTCTTGGGAGGTCCCACTCTTCCTCTTTCTCCCGCCCTTTATTTATTTATTTTTTCCTCCCGTTCCCTCTTTGCGGGATGGGATTTGGCGTCCCTGGGGCGACGGGCTCTTTCAGCTCCCCAGGCCTGGAGGTGGGGCCCCGGCCGGGAGATCGTGCCCGCTCCTATCGAGTGAGGAACTCAGGGCTTCTGCGCGCTGAGGCGGAGAGTGTGTCCCATGCGTGTGTGGATGTGTGTGTGTGTTGGGGGAAGGCAGTGCTGGATCTACTCTCCCATATGGGCTCTGGCCCAGCCAAGATGCCTGCCAGGCCATCCAGGCTCCTGGGCGGCCCAGTGCCTAGCCCAGAAGGCGGATTGTGCCCGGCCACTCCCACCCATATTCTTTCCTCTCTGGAGACCTTGTCCTGTCGTTCTGTCTCCTGAGCTTGCTGGGTGAGGAAAGCTGAGTGCCCCTGTATCCAGGTACGGCCACGTGGCAGGGGTGTGCAGGGTTGGCCTTGCTGAGTGTGTGTGCACGCTCACATGTTGGGATGCCGTTTGGTTCTGGGAGATCCTCCTGCCCAGGCTAAGCAGGACATGCAGAGCTCCGGATGTTGAGCCCACCTGGCACAAACTCACTGTGATCTGGGATTCCTCGCTCGGCAGTGAACCGATGACCTATGTGTCCTATGCCATATGCTCTCACTGCCAGTCTACACTCGCCGTCTCACTGTCATCTCAACCGGGTCAAGATCCTAGGAACCTGGAAAATCCTCTGTCTTTCTACACAACCTTGTAAAGCGATTCAGGAACCTTAGTGGGAGGGATGTGTATGGGGGAGAGGGGAGGGGAGTCCCAGCTGACAGGGGCAGGGCCATGGCCTAAACTGCTTTCCCTGTGGCCTGACCCTGCCAGGGCTCCAGTGCAGACAAACCCCAGGTGTTGATCTGCTCCTTTTTGGGTCCCACAGAGCCTCCACAGCTCACAGCCCAGGTTCCATCCCTGCCATCAGTCTCTGTCCTGGCCCCAGCTGGTCCCAGGGAATTAGTGGGCTTTGGCTTTGCAGGATGAGCAAGTCTGGTTACAGTGAGCTGCTGTGTCCTGGGCTGGAGTCCCATGATGCTCTGCCACAAGGAGCTCCCTGGCCACATAGTGGTCCATGTCTTCTGCTCAGCTGTAGGAGTGGGGAGACGGCCAGTCAGGAAAGGGCTCCACCAACCCAGCTTTCTTCAGATGCTCGTTAGCACTAGGTCACCAGAGGATTTCTCCAAAATGGCCTGAGTTGGGGAAAGAAGACTGTCCTCCCTCTAGTCTCACCTTGTTTAGCACCTTGCTTAACTGCCATCTCTAATTCTTGCTGATTTTTCTCCTGGTATGGGCTTGATCCAGTCTTTCTCCAGGGACCCTCCAGGCTCTCCCCGTCCACCCTCACCAGGCCTTCTAGCGACTCAGCGAGTGAGACTGACTTGTTGAGCCTCTGTCCTTCTGAGAGCTAGGTACCACCCCCCTCAACAACTTGTATGGGTAAAGAGTCTCCCTACCCCCACTCTGCTGGGCAGCAGGCCCTTTAGGATCAGAAGTGTGTCGCCTGTCCTGGGTTCTAGGGGAGCCAAGGTGTGCCTATGGTTGGGTGGGAGTTGGAATTCAGGTCCCCCAGGAGCTCCCTGTATCTCAAAGCCAAGCCCTTGGGTCCTCTACTCACAGTGGTCCTGCATCTCTGGCAGGAGCTTCAGCATCCCCTTTGGTGTTCAGAACCTGGAAAGTCGGAGCCCCATCCTGTATCTGGTTATTCTTCCTTGTTCTGTATTCCTAGGGTGCTCAGGCAAGCACTGCAGGCCGCTCTCCAGACCTGGACCCCTGAGCTCAGCTCAGCCCTGCTCCTTCTGGTGCCTGGGCCAAGCTTGCAGCCTTTTCAGGTGCCTTCCCCAGCTGGCTTCCTTCCTGCACTTCTCCTCCGCCTCTCTACCCCCCTGCTCCCCTCGCTCAGCAGGTGCTTCTCCCCAGTCCTTTCCCTGAGGCCTGTAGGCTCAGGAGGTCTGGGTTCCTCTGCCCTGCCTCACCCCCTTTTTGTTTGGGTCTCCTGTCCATCATTCTTCTTGCTGGTTTTGGGGTCCCACACAAAGGTCCCTGGGAGACCCTGGGTGGCATTCTTTGGGCCCCCAGCTGTTACTCCTGGAATAGGGAATTCTGCTGCACTTGAAGGGAGCTAGGGATTTGGCGAATAGGGAAGGACACTCCTTGAAGAATCAGCTGGGGAACACAAGACCTAGGTGGCAGAAAAAATCTGTGCATCACTTCCTTCCTCGACATTGTCTATACCCCACCCCCATGTGCCTGGGAGCCAGACTTTTGTACTGGCACATTGGAGAGGGACCCCGTGTCCCACTCTCTGGTAGGAAGGAACTGACATTTTAAAAGTAGATGGGGTGCTGTTGGAGTTTTTTTTACAACGAGCATTGTTATTTTTGTAAAAAAAACAATAAAATGTATTGATTTCAGAGAAGAGAAGCAATGCTGCAACCCAAGGAGGGCTGCTCTCTTAGTGAGACACGCTGTTCCTGGGGTCGGTGGGAGAGGTGCTGGGGCACAGTGAGGCTCCTCAAATTCCGGGGTGTAGGCTCCTCCTAGATAGATAGCTGTCTGCAGGTTCAGACACTGCACTCAGTCACTGACTTATTTCAGGCAACACAAGATGCCCGAGGCCTGTCTGTGCTGGATGCCAGTGTTGCCCTCTGAGGATTCTGCAGGGAGCAGACGCTCTGGACCCTAGAGGTGCCCAACATGAGGGTGGAGGTCACTTCTGCGGGAAGGCAGAGAACCCAAGTTAGCTGGGCTGGGGTGGGCTGGTGGAGGGTGAGGTGGGGAAGGCCCAGCTCCTGCCCCACTTCTTTGCCTCTCAAGGCAACACTCCCCTGCTTTGCTTTGTCCCCTCTTCTGCGTAGGCAGGGATCCCAGCCTGGCAGCCTTGACTCTGGCCTAGGACCAGTGCCAGGAAGGCTTAAAGGAGGAGGCAAAGGATTTCTCAACTTGCCACTATTAAATCATCTGGATAACTTAGAAAAAAATAATAGTGCTGGGCTGCAGACCAAATGGCTTCAGTTCAGGTCCAATGACTTCAAATCAGATCCCCAGTGCATTCTTGATATTTGAAAGGCTTCCAGGAGAAGCCTGGCTGGGAACCCCTGCATTGGGCTAAGGGTAGGGGAAAGCAGACACTATTGGATGAAAGCCAGGAGCAAAGGTTTTGGGTGGTCTGTATGCAGTAATCCAGGGAATGAGAAATGCTTATTTCAGTTAGGACTTTGGGTGGGTGGGGGAGGAGGGAAGCCAGCAGAGGTCTGGAAGGTGGGGGCAATTTGGGGGTAGGAGGATGAGAGAGGGTGAACAGGCCTGGCCAGGATACAGCTGGACCCAACCCCCGCAGGTGTCCAACACGATCTGAAAAGCTCCCCCCACCCACAGGACTCAGGGATTCTCTTGAGGAGAGGCCACCCAAGGGTGAGAGAGGAGGCGACTGGCTGGGCAGGGTGGGAGGGAGAGTCAGCCACTAACACAGGCATGGGTGTCCTCAGGTTCTAGGACAGGGGCTTGGTGGTGGTGGTGGTGGGGGGGATTCTTGATTTGCTGATCTTCTCCTCTGCTTTCCTCTAGACAGATTTCCCCCAAAGCTTTCTTGGCTTCCTAGTCCTCTTCCCTGGTAGTGCTCTGTGATTTTTCTTCCTTGCCCCTTCTCTGATGATTTGCTACTTCACCTTCCTTCTGCCTCCTTTCACCTTCTGGTTCTCCAGGTTTCCTCCCTTCCCTGGTGTGGTCTTGCCCACCCAGCCCCTGAGCCTCCATAGCTCTTTCTCTCCCTCCCCTCTCCCAAATTCCCCCACTTTCCATCAGCCTTCTCCTTGCCAGGGCAGAAGCACCCACTTTTACTCATCTTTCTTCAGAAATTACCATCCCTGCCAGGTGCGGAGTTTAAACCACCAAAAAAACCTGAGACTTGAGAGTATCTTCTAAAAATATTTCCTTCTTTCTTAACAAACAAAATTCACTCACTCCTACCACACTCTGATTTTGTCTGGATCATTCTCTAAATCAATTGACATGTTATTTGTCTTCTAGTGAGAGATACAGTGCTAAGTGCCCCAAAATGTGCAACACTAATACTCTCATGAATGAGTCAGGACACCCCTTAGGGTGGGACTTGGTTGCTCCCTTCTGCAGAGAAGGAAATGGACCGAGGTCACACACCTAGTTTGTATGGCTTCAACCCTTAGTGTGGGAACCCAGGGCCCTGCTAAGGCAAAAATCTCTTCCCTTGTCTCTCACTTCACTCTGAGAACTGGGCTCCCCACAAACTCACACACTGGACTCCCCCAGGCTGGCACCACTTGGTGGCTGGGGTGGGGACTTTCAGATTGAGTGACACAGTGCCTTGACAGCTTCAGGGAGAGCTGTGGCCTCTCCAGAGACCAGAAGAAACCTGGAGTGTGAGGGTGCAGACTCTCAAAGAGCAGAAGCTGAGTTGACTGTGGCTGGCTTTACTATGTGTTGCTTTGTTTTTGTTGTTTTAGTAACGGCTTAATTGAGATATAACTTAAATATCATACAGTTCACACACTGTAGTTTTTAGTATTTTCACAGATATACTCAAATACATAGTTTATGTCCAGATGTATAGTGCAACTGTCACCACGAAGTAGGGGAGGAACAAATGAGCAGCTGTCCTAGATGGAGGCCTTGAAACAAAACACCTCTTCAGACTTATTCTAACAACACTTAAAAGATTGTTTTACTAGATTCATTTGAATTACAACAACCCACAAATTCAAAGGGTGTGAAAGGATATAAAAGCCACCATTGCTGGCCTCCAGGCTGCTCCCCAAAGGTAGCCCAAGGAGCCATTCCTGCTTTTTCCGGGCCGGGCCAGGCCTGGTGCTAAATGCCTGGGAAAGGGTGGGGGAGCCAGGACACCACCTGCGGGGATCCCCCTGTCTCCAGGCTGTGGGACTCAGATCCTTCTGGGGCTCACATTGCCATTCCTTCCTCACCTGAGCCATGGACCTGGGCCTTGGGAAGGGCTGTGGGCTGGCTGGGGTTCCCCAACGGGGAAGAGAAAAATCTAGCTTGACGGCAGAGGCAAGAGTGGTTCTTTAAACACTGAATGCTCAGCAGTGTCCATCCATTGGATGACTGAAAGCGAGGTTCAAGTCCAGGTTGCACAGCCCACTGTCTTCTCTGAGCTCAAGGTTTGCTTTTGAGAAACACGAGGTTGGATGAGAGCAGCAGATTTGCTATCTAGAGGCCTTGGCAATGAGTTGTATTTCTCCAGCACCCCCATCCTGACTTTACCTAGGCAGCTGGGGTTGAGGGCCTGGAATCTGGGCTCCCAAACCCCAGGTCAGACAACCTCCCCCTGTCTCTTTGGGCATGGCTAACCTCTTAGTTCTTTCATCCATCCAGGAGGAAGGGAAAGGCGGACGAACTCCTGCTACCTATGCGCTCTGGCTCTAAGCCTTAAGTGATAAAAGCTTAAGTTTTCTTCCCTCCAGCACCCACTGAGTGCCAGGTACCAGACAAAGTGCTCTACACAGATTAGCTTACCCTTCATAACAACTCCAGGAGTTTGGTACTAACATTATCCCCATTTAATGGATGAGGACACTGAGGCACAGAGAGGCTAAACAACCTATTAGCAACCAGGTACTGGTAGAACCAGGATTCTAACCCAACCTAGTTAAGAGTCAAAGCTCTGAATCTTTACTACAGAGCCTAAAATTCCTACAAGCCTCCCAGTCTTGCCATCCCCTCCTTACTGGACAGGAATGGAAAGGAAGCTTCTGGAAGGTGACCCATTAGCTTGGGACATACAGCCAATGCATGGCCCATCCCTGAGCCTCACTATGCTCCTCCAGCTGCTCCCAGAAAACTTCCTACCTCTTCTGAGCTGCCAGTGGAACACCTCAAGCCAGGAGTGTACCCATACTCTCACACAGGTAAGGTAGAAACCACCCAAATGTCTATCAGTAATGAATGGATAAACAAATATGGTATAACCATACAATGGAATGTTATTCAGCCATAAAAGGAATAAAGTACTCATATATGCTATAATATGAATGAATCTTGAAACAGTATGCTAAGTGAAAGAAGCCAGACACAAAGGTCAATTATTAGATGATTCCATTTATGTGAAAAATCCAGAATAGGCAAATCCATAGAAACAAAGTAGATTGGTGGTTGCTTAGGGCTGGGGGTGGGGGTGGTGGTAGAAAGTTGGAGTGATAGCTAAAGGGTACAGGTTTCCTTTTGAGGTAATGAAAATGTCCTAAAATCAAAAGCAAGGTGATCCCTGCAGGTGGTGTCCTGGCTCCCCCACCCTTTCCCAGGCATTTAGCACCAGGCCTGGCCCGGAAAAAGCAGGAATGGCTCCTTGGGCTACCTTTGGGGAGCAGCCTGGAGGCCAGCAATGGTGGCTTTTATATCCTTTCACACCCTTTGAATTTGTGGGTTGTTGTAATTCAAATGAATCTAGTAAAACAATCTTTTAAGTGTTGTTAGAATAAGTCTGAAGAGGTGTTTTGTTTCAAGGCCTCCATCTAGGACAGCTGCTCATTTGTTCCTCCCCTACTTTGTGCCTCAGGGAGCTTGCCCATAGTGACTTACCCTGTAGACATGGTTCCTTTTTGTCTTTGCTATGCTTGCTGCCACGCTGCATATTCAGGGTCACCAACCACCCCAGTCCCAAGTTGCAGCACCAGGGAACACGCTAGTCTTGGACCTTGTCCCAAGAAGAGATCGTTTGCCATCAGCATCACCTGAGGGTGGGTTCCAGGCTACCCTGGGGAAAGGGAAGCTGAGGAAGCATGATGCCTGGTACCCCTTCAGCAGTTACCCTGGTTCTGGGGACTCCCTTACCTCTCCACCTGAAGCTTCCTTGCTCTCTGGGTCAGGCAGGTCCAGATTAGAGCATCTGAGCATACATTGGATGACTGTTGGGCCTTTGTTGGAATCTTGGGAACACCCTGACCGCTAGCCAGGGCCCCCTCCAGATAGTCCATTAGGGCACCTGTCCTATTACCACCCCCCCCACCCCCGCATGTTGCTAAGAATTTATATCCACTGGGAGCGATTCTCTAGGAGCTGCTGCACGCTCTTTGGAATATCCCACCTCCAACAAATATTTATTGAACTACTACTATTTCTGGACAGAATGCCAGGCACTAGGGGACATTTTTGAACTGAACAGACCTAAATCCCCACAGTCAGGGAGTCTACATTATTGGAGATGGCTAACCTTCCCTTGGATAGTGAAACCCAAAGTGGAGTCAGGATAGGGGGGGACCTCTGAAGTTGATCTTGAGGGGTCACTTCCCCTGGTTGATGGTTTGCTGAGATGCACGGACCAGCCAATGACTAAGCACAGGTTTGTTTTGGTGACTAGAAAATGGCCTCTGAAAATAACTCCCGTTAAAGAGGTGCTTTCGGGCAGCCATAGTGGTTGTGTAATAAAGGAAAATCCAAGAAGGGGAACACAATTTCTCCTGTTCAGTTGGCTAAAAAAAAAAAAAAAAAAAAAGGCAAAACAAACATACAAACAAAACACGCCAAACAAACATGCAGCCCCTTGCCTTGGCTGTGTGCGCACTCGCGGTCGCGCGGGTGTGTGGGGGCTTTTGTTCCTAAGTGTGTATGTTGTGCACTAATTTCATTAACTTTTAACAGTTTTAATTTTTTTTTAAAGGAAAACATTCGTGTGAGGGGGAAAAAAAAGCCCTCTAACCAGCACAAACGCTTATAAAATGACAAGCAGGTGTCTCTCCAGATCCTCAGCCCCATCCCAGAAGCCCCAAATTCTTGCCCCATCTTAGACATACCCGCCCCAACCTAAAAACAGGAATGAGGTCACACTGTCCCTCTGTTCTTCCTCCTGCCTCTTCCCGCCTTCGCTCGCGCTAGGCGCTTGCTCCGTGGTAGTCCGACTCCTGCTTACCCTTTCTGCGGCCTCGTCGCTTGCCAGCCTCTTGCGAAAGTGTCCGCTTCCCCACAGCCTCGGCAGTTGAGTATGTTACCTAAAATTTTTATCTCTGTGGATCTGATAGGTTTCTTAAAGAAACGAATTAAACTAAGGGGAAACAAGAGAAAGCAAAGAAAAAGGAGAGAATGTTTGCAGCAGAAGACTGCTTGCTTTGGTCCGAGGGCGTGAATGTGGGTTGGGGCAAGGGCGATCCTAACCCGCACCGCATCGCACGGTCCTCCGAGGCCGAAGCCCTCGCCGACGCCCTCGCCGCCCTTCAAAGCTCGGAGAGTGGCGAGAGGCGGCGGGGCGCGGGGTTAGTGGGAATTAGCGCGCCGGGCCGCGGCGAAGGATCGCCGCGGGGCGAGAGTTCGGACAGGATTAGCGGGTTCAAAAGCAGGTCAGGGAGAGCTAAAGGAGGCGACGAGGTGCGCGCGAGGTCAAGGTCCTTGGTATGGCGGGCCGGGCGTGGGGACGGCAGCGGGGGGATTGCGATCTCGCGGAGGCTGGACGCAGAAGCCTCAGTTCCGAGCGCGTGGATGGCCTTGGCAGGCTCTGGAGGGCAGGTTCCCGCGTCCGCGGGACTAGGACACCTCCGGAATCTGGGCCTTGGCCACACGAAATGAGGGGCGGCGAAGTGAGCCCAGAGATGAGTCCGAGGCAATTTCAAGGACTAAAGAGCAAATATGCCCGAGCTCCCGATGCGCGTCCGTGCGCGCCTGTGTGTCTGAGGAACAGGGTTTACCTATTTTTCTTCTAGATTTTAATCCCATTTCCTTTTCTTTATTTTTAATATATATATTTTTTCTTTCTGGCAAGGTCAAATACCTCTTAGGCAAACATACAGTTCAACAGACTGCACCAAACGGTGCAAAGGAATTTTTTGCCAAGAACTCGTCTCTCTCCCTTCCCTTGGCACACATCTGCGGCCTCCGCTGCGGGACAATCGCGGAATGTCACACCATTTGTGTAAAAATAATCACGAGCCACACGTTACACGTTTCTGAGTCTTGTACGTATATGGAGGGACAGCTGGACGGACAGCTGAGAGAGCTAGCTCTTCCCCGAAAGAAGTGAGGGTTGGCCGAGTGTGTGTCATTTTGGAGCCCCTGACCTGACGTTTTTTAAGGAGAATAAGAATGTATTGATATATTCCTTGATCTCGTTCTCTCCCACCTCCCCCTGACACTCATGGAGAACAAACTTGGGGATATCGAGGGATGCGAATTGGGCTCTCCACTCTGAAATCCTAGCCTTGGTGGATGATCCCCAAATCCCAATAAACGGACGGATAGACGACGGATAGCGCTCAACCTCTCTAAGTGGAGGCGGCCGCACTCTGGTCGCCATCTCTAGTGTCCTCACACTCGGTCATTCCTTTTCCAGGGACCTGCCTCTCCCTTCCCCAGCCTCGGCCTTTCGCCTTCCCTTCCCCAGGGGCGAGGGCTGCGCCCTCTGGAGTGATGGAGCCGAGACGCCCAGGCCGGCGACCGGATCTCCACGAAAGCCGCCCCCTCGGGATTGGGTCCTACTCATTTTCCGCAGAGACCCCTTCTTTAGAGTCCGTTCGTCTGGGGCAAAAATTGCAAATCCTTGGGAAGATGGTGGTGGTGAAGGCAGTGCTGGAGGTCCTGATGGGGGAGAGGTGTGAGTGTGCGTGTGTGTACTGGGGGGCGGAGAGGTGATGGCAGAAGGGGAAAGAGAGTGGGAAGGAGGAGGCCGGGGACGGGGGATAGAAGCTGTGTGAGCCGGGTGCGCGGAGCCCAGGAGCGAGAGCCGGGGTCAGGGACCGGGGGCGGGAGAGTGGGAAGGGGCGGGGCCGGAAGCGCGGAGGCTGCGCGCGACCCAAACAAAGCGCCGCGGGGTCTCCGCAGAGAGTGATCCGCCTTTCTGCCAATTTCTCTCGATTCCTTAGGTTTGGTCAGCAGGCCGGCTGGTCTCAGTGGGAACGTGCAGGTTGCTAATGGGGAAGGTAGTCTAAAGGGACGGATCGCTGGAGAAATACATGCCCTCAACCAACGCGGGCAATCGGCTCCGCTCAGCCTGACCCGAGTCGCGGGTGTGGAGTGGCTGGCTAGAGGGCGAGGGGGTCCTTTTCGTACCTATTCTTCCAGGTGCACTTGGTGGTCGTGGCTTTGTTCTAAAAGACCCTGGGAGTCCTGTTCCCGGCCCCCAGCCCCCACTGGCCGGTCAAGGTGCCGGAATCCCTCCATTAGAAATGCAGTCCTTGGGGCCCCTGGGTGGCTCAGTCCTTAAGCGTCTGCCTTCGGCTCAGGTCGTGATCCCAGGGTCCTGGGATTGAGCCCCGTATCAGGCTCCCTGCTCAGCGGGAAGCCTGCTTCTCCCTCTCCCACTCCCCCTGCTTGTGTTCCCTCTCTGGCTGTCTTTCTCTCTGTCAAATAAATAAAATCTTAAAAAAAAAAAAAAAAAAAAAAAAGAAATGCAGTCCTCTTGCTGAAAATACCTCTGTTTTTAAATCGTATAGACAATGTTGAGACTCCTTTTAACGCCGCTTCCAGCCTCTGCGTACTAGTCATACAGTTAGAACAATAATAATAGAATTGAAAGAAGGAAAAAAAAGAATCCCAGTGCCCAAACCTAAATTCATCACCTTCTTTCTTAAGAAAGAAGAAGAAGAAGAAAAAAACCCCACTCTTCTTTTCACTGCACACTTAATTTGCATCGTTTTAGTCATGGTGAACATGCAGTTTTATATTTTGCATTTTCTACTTGAGGTCTCAACTAAGTATTTGTCCTGTGCTATGGTCCTCATACGTAATTTTCAATGGCCAAGAGATATTGTTTCCGGTAATTTACTTTAACCATTCAATTGTTAAATGTTCTGGTGTGTCCAGTTTTTCAGCATTAAAATGATGCTCAAACCAAAATCTTCAAATAGATAGTTTTCTCCTTTGGGGAGGATTATTTCATTAGGATCCTTACTAGGTCAACAGGATAGGGACTTTTTCATTGCTCTTAATACAGTGCCAAACTGCCTGAAAGCATTTTCCCCACACCTTAAGCCTCTGCTAAGACAGGTCCCCCAAGCGAGAGTTAGTGCGCAAAGTGATGAGCCCTCTAGGTAGAGGGAAGATGAGATAATGGAAACGTGGTCAGGGTGGGGAGGGTATGGGGATGGTAGGGTGGAGTGCTGAGGCTAGGGTAGAGGAGGACTGGGGATTCCTTCTCCTGCCTGGAGAAAGGTAAGACTTTCCAGTGGAGGTGATGCCCTGACATCCTCAGGCAGGAGTTTGTCAGGTAGAAACTAAGGGACCGATGCGGGGACCTTCCTGTGCACAGGTTGGGTAGCAGAAGGGCTTTGTGGATTTGGAGGGGCAAGTCGTGACTTATACTTTGCGGGAGTGTCTAGCATGTGTGGGAAAGTCGGGCAAGGTGAGACTCTCACCTTCCATTCAACGGAATTGGAAACTGACAACCTCCTCATTGGGCGTATGCACTATTTTAAACTGTTGCTATATTAATAGAGGTATAATTACATAATCGTTGTTTTAAGTAGTGTTTTCTTAAAAAGGAATTTACATTTCCTTTAAAAAAAATACCAATTGTTCTTTAAGAAACAATTCCTTACCTTAGCTACAGTGATATGTATCTTAAAACCATACATATATTACTTGATTTTTTAAAAAATGAGAATATATTCATGCATTATGTGGTTAAAAATTATGTTAACACAAGCTCATTGTAAAATAACCAGGCTGAAATGTATGTAAGTCCTTCTCCTTAATCCTCCCTCCATAAGTAGCATAGCTGATAGTTACAACGTTGCATGTGCAAACTATATGTTTTTCATCAACGGTTTATACTATTCCTGCTACTCTGCAAATTGCCATTGGAAAAAAAAAGTTTAACAATAGGCCATGACATTCTTACATATCAGTGGATGTAGCTCTACCTCAGTTTTTTTTAAAAACTATTTTATTTATTTGAGAGAGGGCACGAGGGGGGAGAGGGCGAAGAGAGGGAGAAGCAGACTCCCTGCGGAGTGGGGAGCCCCATGCCAGGCTCCATCCCAGGACCCCTGGGATCATGACCCCAGCGGAAGGCAGATGCTTAACAGACTGAGCCACTAGGGCACTCCTCTATCTCAGTTTTAATAGCTCCTCTAGATAACATTATATGGATGTTCCATTTTTCCTCTATTTCAAAAATTACATAAATAATACATGAATATATTTTATATCACAAAACAATTCAAACAATGCCAAAACATAAAGATAAAACACAAAACAGCGTGTGTTTGTATGATGTTTCCCCTCTCCCCTCTTCATGCTTACCTCCATTCTTATCCCACCTTATTCTTCAGAAATTTGAAGTCAGAAATTTGGCTTTTGTTCCTCTAGACACCCCCAGTCCAGTCTTTAAAAAATTGTTTTATTTGTTCTCTTTAGCCACACGCTCCCATTTTCCTCCCCCCCCTGCCCCCCCCAATAAGGAACCATTGAATTGTGTTTAGTGTATATGTCTTTGTTGTTATACTTTCTCACAAAATATGCATTATTTTTTGTGCATGTGCTTTTCATTCATGTGCATCGGGTTTTAGATTTCATCTTGTTTTTTATTTACTTTATTTATTTTATTTTTGTAAAGATTTTATTTATTTATTTGACAGAGAGAGACACAGCGAGAGGGGGAACACAAGCAGGGGGAGTGGGAGAGGGAGAAGCAGGCTCCCTGCTGAGCAGGGAGTCCAACACGGGGCTCCATCCCAAGACCCTGGGATCATGACCTGAGCCAAAGGCAGATGCTTAATGACTGGTGCCGCTCATCTTGTTTTTTAAACATTATTTTGAAAAACTGTAGTTTTAAATACTTTTAAATTTATGGAAAAGGTACAAGAATAGTACAAAGAACTCCAGTAAACCTATTTCTTAGCTACATTTGCTTTATCATTCTCTTTCCCTATATATTTAGAAAATTATTGTTACAGGCACATGGGAGAATAAGTGGCAGACACCGTGTCCCCTTATATTCTCAAAAAAGGATGTCCTTCATCTGCATGACCATAGTGCAATGATCAAAATCAGGACATCTAACATGCTATTATATAATCTTCAGATTTTATTCAAAATTTGCCACTTGTGTCAATTATGTCCTTTATTATTTTTTTCTGGTCCAGGATCTAATCCAGTATTCCTCGTTGTGTTTAGTTTTTGAGTTCTTATTAGTCTCCGTTAGCAGGGAACAGTTCATCAAATTTTCTTTGCCTTTTTGTAACATAGACACTGTTTGAAGAATATGGGCCAGTTACTTTTTATGTATTATGGTTTCTTGCCTTATTTTAAGCAATCTGAAACTTACAGAAAAGTTGTCAGGTATAAAGAACTCACCCTGCCCTGGACCCATTTGAGCATAAATTGCTGACATATGCTTTGTTTTGTATTTCCCTCATAATCATAATGCAATCGTCAAAATAATAAAATCAACATTATTGCCGTGGACGACTCAGACCTCATTAAGGTTTGCCAGTTGTCCTGACAGTATCTCTATAGCAAAAAGATCCAGTCAAGATTATATGCTGTATTTAGTTGTCATTGTCTTCTTATTTATCTTCAGTCTGCAACAGTTCCAGTCTTTTCTTGACTTCCATGGCCAGTTATTATATATAATATCCTGACAGATATATATATATATATATATATATGGGTTTGCCTGATATTTCCTCATGGTTCAATTTAGATTATGCATCTGTGGCAGGAATACCACTGAATTGGTGCTGAATTCTCTCACTGTATCCTATCAGATGGGACATGATATTTTTTTATCCAGATACGGGTGATGTTAATTTTGATCATTTGAGTGAGGTGGTGTCTGTTAAGTTTCTCTCTGTAAAGTTAGTATTTTTTCCTTTGTAATTAATAAATATTTTTAGGGAGGAACTCTGAGACTATGTATATATCCTATTACTTGTCAAATTTTCTATGCATTGTTTATAACAATAAGTACAATGGATTCATGTTTTAGTCAATGTTAGTCATGTTACTATCATTATTTACTTAATTTGCAAATTATCCCAAATGTAGTCAGTGGGACTCCCTTCAGCTGGCTCCTGAGGTCGTTTCTTTCTTTCTTTCTTCCTTCCTTTCTTTCTTTCTTTCTTTCTTTCTTTCTTTCTTTCTTTCTTTGTGACAGCTTTGTTGAGATATAATTCACATACCAATCAATTCACCTATTTAAAGTATATAATTCAATGGTTTTTAGTCTGTTCACAGAGTTGTGCAATGTCCCCACAATCAATTTTAGAACATTTTCATCACTCCAATGAGAAGGCTTTAGCTCTTCTACTTTCAATCTCCCATGCCTCCAGGCCCTAGGCAATTATTAATCTACTTTCTGGGTCTATAGCTTTACCTATCCTGGAATTTCATGTAAATGGAATTGTATAACATGCAGTTTTTTGTGACTAGCTTTTCTCATTTCTCGTCATGTTTTCAAGATTCATCCGCCTTGTAGCATGTAGCAGTCCTTTATTCCCTACTAATGCCAAAGAATGTTCCATTATATGGTTGTACCACATTTTATCCATTCATCAGTTGATGGACATTTGGGTTGTTTCCACTGTTTTACTGTTACTAATAATGTTGTTGTGAATATTCTTGTAAAAGTTTTTGTGTGGTCATATGTTTTCCTTTCTCTTGGGTATATACCCAAGAGAGTGGAATTGCTGGGTTGAAGAGTTAACTCTGTGTTTAACTTTCTGAGAAACTGCCACACTGTTTTCCAAATGGCTGCACCATTTTATGTTCCTACCAGCAATATGTGAGAGTTCCAGTTTCCCCTACATTTTTGTTGTTATTTGTTATTACCTGTCTTTTTGATTATAGCCATCCTAGTAGGTGTGAAGTGATATCTTATTATGGTTTTGACTTGCACTTCTCTGATGATTAATGATGTTGACTATCTTTAGGTGTCTTTGGCCATCTGTATATCTTTTGAGAAATGTCTGTTCAGATCCTTTGCCCATTTTTAATTGGGTTACTTGTCTTTATATTATTGAGTTTAAGGGTTGTTTGTACATTCTAGATACAAGTCCCTTATCGGATATATGATTTGCAAATATATCTCCCATTTGTGGGTTGTCTTGTCACTTTCCTGATAGTGTTCTTTGAAGTACAAAAGTATTTACTTTTGATGAAGTCCAATTTCTCTGTGTCTTTGGTTGCTTGTACTTTGGTATTATATCTAAGAAACCATTGCCAAGTCAAAGGTCGTGACGACCAGGAACTCAGTCAGAGACAAGAGTTTGGGAAGAAAGAAGGCATCATTGAGAGGGGTTCCTGGTTTTAGAAATATAAAAAGAGCATTGCAGGTCTAGTTAGGCAGTGAAAACTGTCCCCAGGAGCAGAGCTGAGCACAGAGGAGTAGTCAACCATCTTGGCCAGGACATGCCAGACTGTAGGGGAAGAGGCCACAGGCTTCCCGAAGCTACCCTGTAGATTCCATTAGTTTCAGAGTCAGAGGCTTTGGAGGGACGCACAAGGAGTTGTGGGTCCCCTGATGGGAGTAAGAAGTGTTATGTTCTTTTTTTTTTTTTTTTTTAAAGATTTTATTTATTTATTTGACAGAGAGAGATACAGCAAGAGAGGGAATACAAGCAGGGGGAGAGGGAGAGGGAGAAGCAGACTCCCTGCTGAGCAGGGAGCCCGATGTGGGGCTCGATCCCAGGACCCTGGGATCAGGACCCGAGCCGAAGGCAGATGCCTAACCGACTGAGCCACCCAGGTGCCCCAAGAAGTGTTATGTTCTTATAGGAATAGTCACTGCCTCCATCACTGTCCTGGAGTGTAGAGGTGGACAAGTGGACATCTGCCCGGTCACAGACTTATTCACAATCCGAGTTTCTACTCTCCATGGGGACTAGCAGGATGCAGTTTTCTGCCATGTACAGTTTGGACAGGTTGTGCATTATACAAGGTCACCTGGCCCAGGAGGCAAATGGGGACTGAAAACCAGCCTGAGCTAATTTTCACAAGGGTGCTTCGTGGGTTAGAGGTGGGCCACAAGGGAGAAGACAGTGCCCAGGGCTCCCTGGCCTCAGGCTCACTAAGGAAACTGTCCAGTGGAGGGTCCCCAGCACCTCTCTCTCACCAGCCACCTCTTCCTGAATAGGACATGTTTTCCTTCCCAGCAGTCCCTCAGGGTTCTGCAGCCCCTCTGGGGAGAGCCTACTCCATGTCCCTTTGGACTGAGCCTGAGTGGGGCTGTGCAGTGAACAGAAGAGTAGAATTTTCGCAGGCTGCAGGTTGAGGTAAGGGCTGAGAGTTGAGTAGGGCTAATTATATATACCGACTTCAGGCAGGAGCTAGAAAGAGGTGGTGTTCCCTCCTCTTCCTTTCGGATCTACAGCCTCAGTGCCAGACACAAGCACAGATGGAGCCAGGCAGAGTCAGAGACACAGAAGTGTGTGGAGACCCAGACAAAGCACTCTCAGACGGACTAAACACCCACTGTGGACTCGACCCCTGGCCACACCACACTGATGGTGGGGCGAGCATGTGAGCACTCGGTCCGGGGTGGCGGGGACGGCTGGGGTCGCGCCAGGCATGCTCGCTACTGCCACGTCCTATCTTTCCGCTAATTTTACCCAGAGAAGCTCCGCTTCTCTTCTCTTCCTCGCAGCCCCCAGTCAGGTGCCAGCCCACCCTCCGGCCACCACGTCCTTAGCTCCCGGCCACAAGCAGGGAGGCGTCCTCGTGTCGCCCCCTGCTGGTCGCGAGCTTAAGCGACGAGGGGTTTCGCCCAGCGCCGACCACCTGCGCATGCGCCCTGGCAGAGGGCGCCGGGCTCTTGGTTCTCCCAGCCTCCCCGAGCCGGATCCAGAACAGGGGTGAAGTCGGGGGGAACGTCTCAAACAGAGGCCAGGCCCGAGACGCTGGTCGCGGGTCTCATTTCTCTGGTTTACCTGTCTGCGCCAGGTGCTGGAGTCCGCTTTCCCTAAACCCCGGTCCCTCGGCAGGGGGTGGCAAGGGGGCGGGGCCGAGAGCCCCCTTACCACCTGGAGCCAGAGAGTTGTGACCGCGGGGCCAAAGGGGCGTCCTGTATTGGTTTCTGAAGTCCTTCCTGAGTTCTGAGGGTACCAGGATGATGAAAACACCCACCTTGCGGTAGTGAACAACGGCAGCCCCTACCCCAGGCTACCCTGTAGCCTGACTCCACCATCCTCCTCCCCTCTGTGTCCGGTAGAGGAAACAGACGTAGGAGCAAATAGCACAGGCTGATAATACAAGAATAACTGTGAGTATAAAATACAAGCCTGGTACCAGAAGGGTCAGGGCTCACCAAGAGGTTACACCTTAACAAGCATGGTAGACTCTGTAAGAGCCCACCAGGTGGAACTTTCCTGTGCAAAAGGGCCCTGGGAGGAGAGATGGGGCAGGGGGCAGTTCTGATGAGTGCATTTGTGTCTGCTTTGTTCCAGGCCTCACCTGTCTCTTTCCTGAGCTTCCCGTCATACATCTTGGGCAGCTTGCAGGAGACTAGATCCTTCGAGACCATGGGGTGACAGTTCTTGTGTTTGCCAACTTAAGCAAGAGGACAATCGTTATCTTTAACTGAACAGGTAAAACATGACAACGAAAATACCAAATATGTTGGGGAAGGTGGGTCCTCCAAAAGATCAGGAGGACAGACCTTTCCTAGCCCCCTCTTGGGTCCTGTGAGAAGGACTTCCCTGACTGAGTACTATTCTCCAGAACAGTCACAGAAGAGAGTCAGAGGCTGTTGCTCTCATCTCTAAATTTGGTCACCTTGGACTGTTGGTTTCTGTGGCTCAGTTTTGTCGTATATATAAAGCTGAAAGAATGGCCATTAATTCATTGACCTGTCAGCATGTGGGATCCTGGTGCTCCTCAGGTCACTGGCCCTGGATGTGGTGGACCCGTGTTTAGGACAATGGTTAGGGGACATTCAGAAGGGCAAATATGTGGCTTGTGTGAATGAGAATCATCTAAAATGAGCCTGGAGGATGCCCCTGGGAATTTGTGGCGTTTTAGATACCGGGCCCATTTCAGCAAAGTAGCATTCCTCAAGACCAAATGAATGAGCAGAGGAGATGTGATAGATATACAGATAATGAAATTGTGTGGTAGAAAGTGATCAGGACCTTAAAATGTTGTCACCAATGTGGGCTGAGAGTTCAGAGGAGAGAGGATCTTCTTGCTGTGGTGTTCAGAGAAGGCTTAATGAAGGAAGTGGCATTTTTTGGTGGGTTGTGAAAATGGGGAGGATTTCAACATGGGCAGTGTTGTACCCACCTAGACATTAGGGTCACAAGCAGGGAGAGGACCCTGGAATCTGATGATAAGACACTGTGTGTGTGTATTTGAGATATTTATTAACTTAAAAATACGTTTAAAAATAGTTACAAAAAAGCATAACAGCTTAAATTTCCTACCCCAGTCCCTAATCACTCAGGTACCCTTGTCAGAGACCTTCAAGAGTCTTAGTTTCTCATGTAACCTTTCAGGGATGTCCTGTACATATACAAGTAAATGAACACACACCCACACATGCCACCTTCTTTACACAAATGACAGCATATTGCACTGTTCTGTACCCTGCTTTTCACTTATATTTTGAAGACGGTTCTATATCAGTATGTGAAGAGCTTTCTTTGAGCTCACTGGGGAAACACTGGAATCATTCCCACTGAAGCCAAGAAGAGGACCCTGTGATTTTTGAGGTGTACCTGGAACTATTCCCCCAAAACCTGGCATTAAAAAGCTGCAAAGAGGTGGAAGTGTCCATTTAATTTGGGGCAGAATATTATTTTAATTTTTATTTTCCCTGTCCCTACTCTATTGCTTTGGGGAAACCATCCTGTCCTCCCTCACTCTGTGAAAATGGCCCATCAAGCTTGGGTAGGTATCAGTGGGGTACTATTTGGACAGAGAACAGGTCTTGTTGGGGTAATTGGGAAAGTCACTGGGAACTGACTGGCCTCCTGCATTTATTCTCTACTTTTCCTCTTCTACACTCCCAGGGCTAGGGGGTCCCAACCCAAGAGAGCACCTCCACTCTGTGCTGCTTTTCCATGGGGTCCGAAGTTGAAGCCTTGAGTAGTGGGGTAAGAGCACACAGGCGCCATTACCTGTGGTTCTGGTGCTCATCTTAGGCTCCTCCTCTCCCTTCCATTTGTGCTCACACGGCTGACAAGGACCAGGGTTTGAACTTCAGTTCTTTCCCTAAGCTCACTATCAGACAGAGTGGTTGGAATTTTGTGGGGAATATGACCTCACAAGCCAAAATAACTAGACAGCTGAGGAGAACAAGTTTCTCAAAAGAAAGTAACACAGGAGATAATATGTATCTTTTGAAGTATTAGAACAGATGGACCAATAACTTAAAATAAGCTCAGTAAATATACTTAAGGAGACAGGGAAGATATTAATAATATAAGAATAAGGAATCATAAAAAGAAGTGAGAGGAAATATTAAATGTGAACAATATAATAGTGGAAATAAAGGACACAACAGATGGGATAAATAATAGAATGGGCACAATTAATAAACAGTGAATTGCAAGATCAGATGTCTCAAGGAAGGAAGCAGTGAAGAATAAATAATTAGGAAATTTAGAGTAAAAGTTAAGAGGTATGACAGTAGAAGTGTAAGTGCCAGGATCCAGATAACAGAAGTCCTAGAAAGAGAGAAAATTAAATATGCAGAAGAGGTATTCTGAACAAAAGATTCATAACAGTCGTGTTTTGGTTTCGACAAGGAAAGAAAACTTCATTATTATTATGGAAACCTAATAGAAACAGAAGAGAAAAGGAAGCTACACTTAGATGAAGGTAATAAATAGTAGGCAATAAATGAGAATAAGGCAAAGTTACCTCAAATCGGGTACTTACAATACGCCACCTCATCAGCCGGGGGAAGCCCTGTGGAAACAGCTGGAGTCCTGATTGAGAGGCTAAGGAATGTTATTTGTGAGACTCATGCTGTATGAATAACACTGGGAGCCTGGTTGTTTAAAATGTAGTATCTGGCCTCCAGGTCAAAACTGGCCCTTCTGTTCTGGATGCAAGAGCTACAATCTTGCCTCATATCCCCTCCTGCTCCAGGCTGGGCCGCCCTCCCCCTCCATGGAATCTGGGAGAGGGGAGGCAAACACTCATAGCCCAGGCTCCTTAAAAATATAAAAACATGGGGCGCCTGGGTGGCTCAGTTGTTAAGCGTCTGCCTTCGGCTCAGGGCTCAGGTCATGATCCCAGGGTCCTGGGATCGAGCCCCACATCGGGATCCCTGCTCAGCAGGAAACCTGCTTCTCCTTCTCCCACTCCCCCTGCTTGTGTTCCCTCTCTCACTGTGTCTCTCTCTGTCAAATACATAAATAAAATCTTTGAAAAAAAATATAAAAACATGATAACATGGAAATGTAGCTCGCTCCAAACTGTATGTAGGCAGACAAATGTTTAACTTCAAACCCTGTTATTTGCCCTATAAATATGGTCCTTATGGTGATGGTCAATTGGAAGTCTCACCTGAGGGGAGGATGCTCTGCCCAGGCCTCTATCAATTTCATTGCCTTGAAAATGTGTCTCCTGGGCTGGTCAGATGCCCCAGAGAAGTTTGTCCCAGTCCCCTGCTAGGAGGGAAAGGCCAAGTTGCTAGCAGATTGGGGGCCAGTGGGAGAAGAGGGCTGGGCCTGAGAGTGCAGGTCTCAGCATTTGGTAAGCAAACCCAACTTCCCCTGGTCCCTCTGATTACCTCTGAAGGTAGTTGGAATTTCCATAAAAGAATTTTACCAAAGATTGAGGGAGAACAATAGTAACAACAAAAAGACACACACACACACACACACACACAAAGAAGGAAAGCAAGTAAGCAAGCATTCTGTAAAAATAGCCAGGTTCTAAGGATCAGGCTTCTTCTTCTTCTTTTTTTTTTTTTAAGATTTTATTTATTTATTTGACAGAGAGAGGCACAGCAAGAGAGGGAACACAAGCAGGGGGAGTGGGAGAGGGAGAAGCAGGCTTCCCACAGAGCAGGGAGCCTGATCCCAGGACCCTGGGATCATGACCTGAGCCAAAGGCAGACGCTTAACGACTGAGCCACCCAGGTGCCCCCTAAGGATCAGGCTTCTGACCCTATCAGAACAGACTCACCTTTAAGACCCCTGGGTTCTTTCCTGGTTCACAGGCTCTTTGCCAGGATTACCATGCTCCAGCCCGGAGTTGAGCAGAGAAGGCTGATCCATAATCTCAACTCTGATAGGTTGACTGTGGCTACCTGGTACACTTTGGTAAGGAACTCTCTCTCTCTCCTTTTTAGCCTTTTATTATGTATTTTAAAGCAAATACAAAAGTAGGGAGACTAGTATAATGATTGCCATATACCGATTACCCAGCTTCAACAACTGGCCCATCTTATTTGATCTACAACCCTATTGTTCTCCCTCAAATTGTCTTAAAGCAAATCCCAGATATTATATCATTTTTACTATAAAACTCCAGTATGTATCTCTAAGAAGTAAGAATTCTCAAAAAAGGAACTCTTTAGAAAAACCACAATAATTATACCTACAAATTAGTACTAATTCTTACTTTGCCAAATATCTAGTCATTTTCTGTATTTCTATATTATCTCATGTGTCTTTTTACAAGTAGCTTATTTCAGCTACTTGTAAAAAGACACAAACAAACTCCATATACATTGTGTCTGTCTGACACATTCTTTTGGGCTTTTAAAATCTGTAACTGTTCAACTTGGTGTGTGTGTGCGCATGTGCACATGTAAAGACTAGACCATATATCCTTAGAACTTTTCACTCTGGATTTTGCTGGCCCCTCTGGTGTCTTTAACCATGTTGCTCTGTTCCCTGGCAATTAGAATTAGACGACTTATCAGATTTAGGTGTGATTTTTCTTTTTTTTCCTGTTTTGGACAATAGAACCTCGTGAGTCGTCCTTGGATCACATCAGGAGGCACTTGCTGTCCAGGTGTCTTTCTTTTTTGGTGGAGGTCTTCTTGCCCTTGGCAAGAACAGCTTTGCTGGAGCAGGCAAACGTGGAGTCCCCCTGCCGCCTGTCTCCTGTTTGCAGGAGGTCGCCTCATAACAGGAACCCTGACATTTCTAAATGTTCTAGACTCTTGGGACTGGTCCCCATCAGGGCTTGCTATATTTAACAGTCACAGCTGATGGGAGAGAGGCCACCTCCACTCTGGCTGGTTTCTGAAGGCCAAGACTGATTGTCTGTGTCTGCTCTTTGGGGACAAGGCGATTCCATAAAGCCATCACCTTTCTCTCTCTGTTCAAAGAATCTGTCTACTTTATACATTTACTGAAGCCTCACGGGTCCTGGCCCAGGGAGTGAGGGATAGGGACGGGATTACTAGTATCGCTTGCTACATTTATTAAGGGGGTCTAGAATCCCTGGAAGGCCAGGATTCCATTATAACTATCATGCAGTCCTACAAAATTTTAAGGAAGACCAGATTCACACACATTGTAAAAACTGTACTCTAATGAGTGGCAGCCTGGAGTAATTCTGTGTCCAGCCAAAGGTAATGGCGCCATCTATGGGCCACTGATGAAGAAAGCATGGGTGTAATTGTGATAAAGAGGAGCCGCAGAGGCAGGGCAGTGGGGAATGGGATTCCATGCTCTCCCTATTGATTTTTTTTTATTATTATGTTCAGTTAGCCAACATATAGTACATCATTAGTATTTGATGTAGTGTTAAACGTATTGATTAATGAGGAGTGAGCTCTACAGTGACTTGATCTTTGTTTAATGACCAGATGCATGGCCAGTACTCTGCCGGACACTCGAGGGGACCCTCTGTAGCTCTCTGGAGTTGAGCATCTGTGCAGCTCTCTTCTCTTGGGTGCTCCGTGCTGTGTTCTGTAGCTGCCTCCGTCTTCTTGGACTCTCAGCTCTGTCCCCTCAACTCAGGGAGTGTGCTGGGCTCTGCTTGTTCTTTCCCTGTGCGCTGTGGAAGCTCTCAATATATAAACTGGGGCAACTGTAGGGCTCCCCTCACTTGTTTCCTTCATCTCAGGGATCCGTCTTTCATTGCCTAATGTCCAGTGTCTTTTTAAAAAGATTTTATTTATTTGTGTGTGTGGGGGGGGGGGAGAGAGAGAGAACAAGCAGGGGGAGGGAGAACCCTGCTGAGTAGGGAGCCTGACACGGGGCTCGATCCCAGGACCCCAGGATCATGACCTGAGCCTAAGGCAGACGCTTAACCGACTGAGCCACCCAGGCGTCCTGATGATGTCCAGGGTCTTAAAGATCATTGTTTCCTGAATGTTGTCTTTTCTTCCCCTGTTATTCCACATCGGCCAGAAGTGGAAGTCTTCATTCAACCACTTTAGTTTTGAACTAGGTCAAGCCAAATTCCTGAACGGCTTTGAAGACACCACTAGCGGAGTCTCAGGGCATCTCAGGAGACTGGCGCCCAGCCTCTGCTCTCAGGGTTCACATAGTAAAGACGTCATTCCTCCCCACACGAGGTGGATGTTGTTGGTGCGACACGTCTGGTTCTGTGGTCCCAGGATACACCCTGAGTGCCAGTCCTGGCAGGAAATAGTCTTTCTGCTTTGTGGGGCATCTTCTTAGTCTTGGTCAGGGGTCCCTGTGACACAGCCTTCTGCATGCAGTTGCCTCCTGGTTTCTTTCTTTCTTTCTTCCTTTTCTTTTTTTAAGTAAGCTCTATGCTCAGTGTGGGGCTCGAACCCATGCCTCCGAGATCAAGAGTTGCACACTCCACCGAGTGAGCCAGCCAGCCAGGCCCCCCACTTCTTGGTTTCTATGTCCTCCATCAAGATAGGTTTGCCCCAGGGGTTCAGATATTGCTGTCAGAAAACAACAAACACTTGGCTCCATAGCCCTTAGCTGGAAAGTTCCTCACTACAGTTCCAGCTTAGGAGGACTCAGGACCTGAGCAGCATCAGGACTATGGATCCCAGCAGACACCTGGAGGCCAGGCTCAGCCATGGTTGACGCACACCTGCTGGGCCCCCAGCTCAGTCACCACTCAGCACCCTACCTGTGAGGGGCTGTCAAGCTGCACTAACAGAGTTTTAAAAAGAAAATCATAACTTGAGTCTAATCATTAAGAAACGATCAGGCAAATCCAGAATTTGGGGCATTCTACAAGCAACTGGCCTGTACTCTCCAAAATGTCCATGTCATGAATGATAAAAAGAGGTGTGTGTGTGTGTGTGTGTGTGTGCGTGTGTGAGGATGAGGCGGTGAGCCTGGTCCAGGTTATAGGAAAGTCCAGGACCATGACGATCAAATGCAATGTGCAAACTTCAATTGGATCCTGGAGTCAGGACCTTCCCCCCCAGGTATAAGGGACTTTTTTTTTTTTAGACATTTATATATAGTTTAGATGTTGCAGCCACATTAAATTCCTTGAGTGTGGTAATGGTATTATGATTATGGAGGAGAAGAGTGTCCTTGTTTTTAGGATAAATGCAGAAATATCAATAATGCCACAGTACTGCAATTTACTTTCAAATAATTCAGCAAGAAAAAATATGTGTACGTATATACATATATATACATACATACTTTTGCAAGTGTAAAGGACCTGAGGAAGAAACAAGCTTGGAATGTTTCCAAATGTGAAGAAAGCCAGCGAGAAGGAGTGGTGAGAGATAGGAACGTGGAGCTAGACAGACGCCAAATCCTGGAGTGTTTTGTTGAAGATGATTGATTTTTAATTTTCTCTCCAGGGTAATGAGAATCCTTTGAAGCAAGGGACTGCCTAATCCCATGATGCATCTCATTTCTTCCCATACCTGGGAAATGTCCCCAGGTGCTTGGAGCTACTATATCCATGGAAAGGGCTTTTGATCTTTGTAAACACATAGCCTTTCCCCCCATCCATTTCTCTGGTGGCTAAACACTGGGTCTTTGTGTTCCTTGTGGTTCTCACTCCAGGGAAAGTACCCAGGAACCAGGGGATTCCCTTGTTAAGTCACCCGCTCCCAAGAAGGTGACTATAGGCCACACCCAGAAAAGGGAGCCATGCCCACATCAGGGAGTTGTCATGGGGGACAGCCAGGCCTCCTGTGGCCAGGGAAGAGGAACAGTTCCTTCTGGAGTTTACAGAGAGAACTTAAAGCAAGCAATAGCACGTAGTTGGTGGAAATGGACAAATAAATGCTCAGAATGGAGGATCCCCAGGAGGCATGGGCGCTTATTCCTTCTGTTTTATGCTGGGTCTTTGCATCCTTTCCCCTCTCTGGGTCTCCCTGCTAGCATTTAACAGTACCCGTGTCCTTCTGTCACCACCCTACAGCTGCATCCCCTCCTCCCCGTCCTGGAGTGCAAGGTTGGAGAAAAACCACGTAACTGGATAGATTGGGCCACAGGTGGAAAACATTACTTGTCCCTTAGTGACGTGCTAGAATTAGCCCCTACAGGCTCTCAAGAGCCTATCATGTGCATCTTTTCTCAACTCTGCTTTCAGGGACATCATGTTGGTTACTTAATGGCCATGGTGGAAATATTTACGCAATGACAATTGGCAAATATTACAAATTGGGTTTCCCCTCTACATTTAGAGAGCAGTTGTTAAATGTCTTTGAGCATACTATTGCATATTCCATTTGTTTTATTAACCTTACAATTATTTTAATATTTAATAATTGTTTAATAAGAGAACATATTCCATTTGTTCTCTTCTTTTTTCCCCCCCATATTAAAGTTTCCCAGGACTTTTCTCCTGGACTAAAGGACTTAATCTTGAGAGTAGGTTTAACCTTGAGCATGGTGCTCGTGAAAAAGATCTTAGAAACTATAGCAGAAAATATTCCCTCCCACAAAACTCTAGGGAAACAGACCTATTTAAAGTGAGTTCTGGGGGTGCCTGGATGGCTCAGTCAATTAAACGTCTGCCTTCAGCTCAGGTCATGATCCCAGCGTCCTGGGAACTTGTCCCACATCGGGCTCCCTGCTCAGCAAGGAGCCTGCTTCTCCCTCTCCCTCTGCCTGCCTGTCTGCCTACTTGTGATCTCTCTCTCTCTGTGTCAAATAAATAAATAAAATCTTTAAAAAAAATAGAGTTCTGGGGATTCGCGTTGCAGTAGCCATGGACGCTTTGGATTGAGTTGTAAAGCCCAAAATGAAAAGAGCCAAGAGATTCCTTGAGAAGAGAGAACCGAAACTCAGTGAAAATATTAAAAATGCTATGCTGATTAAAGGGGGAAATGCAAATTCAATGATGACACAAGGACTTAAAGATGTGTATGCACTGAAAAAACCATATGGAGTTCTGTATAAAAAGAAAAACATTACAAGACCATTTGAGGATCAGACATCATTGGACTTCTTTTCAAAGAAGTCAGATTGTTCTTTATTTATGTTTGGCTCCCATAATAAGAAGAGGCCAAATAATCTAGTAATAGGTCATATGTATGACTACCATGTACTGGATATGATTGAATTGGGTATTGAGAAGTTTGTCTCTCTAAAAGATATTAAGAATAGTAAATGTCCCAAGGGAACAAAACCCATGTTAATATTTGCTGGTGTTGATTTTGATGTAACAGAAGACTACAGAAGGCTAAAAAGTCTTCTTATTGATTTCTTCAGAGGCCCCACAGTACCAAATATCTATCTGGCTGGTTTAGAGTATGTTCTGCACTTCACTGCATTGAATGGGAAGATTTACTTTCGAAGCCATAAGTTGCTGTTGAAGAAATCTGGTTGTAGAACACCAAGGATTGAATTGGAAGAGATGGGGCCCTCATTGGATCTGGTTCTGAGGAGAACACATCTGGCATCAGATGATCTTTATAAATTATCTATGAAAATGCCAAAAGCGCTCAAGCCAAAGAAGAAGAAAAATGTCTCCCATGATACTTTTGGTACAACTATGGAAGGATTCATATGCAGAAGCAAGACCTAAGCAAACTACAAACCAGGAAAATGAAGGGGTTGAAGAAGCAACCTGCAGAAAGGATAACCGAAGACCAAGAGAAAAAATCAAAGAGAATTAAAAAAAACTGATGGAACTTAAAAAAAAATAGAGTTCTGATGAAGAGGTGTATTGAGAAAATCTACAAAGAGCACCAATTTTACTCTCCTTACCAGTGAGAAGACTTATTGAAAGGGTATAATCCTGTTCTGTTTCCATATAACAAAGGAATCTTTTAGGATGTCTGGACTTCAGAGATTGTTAAGTGCTGTGAAATGTAATCTTTAATTCTTGAAAGCCCGTAATTCCCATTGGTTGTCACTCAACAATTCAATGCCCTGATAACAATATTTACATTGATATATTTTTTCCTGAAGGTATAACTTGCGAGGTTTTGAGTTAGTCCAGAAAAGGAGCTTTGGCATTTCTCTTGCCAACCTCCATGCACAGTAGATTCCTTTTTCAAAGGGTCTGAGAGCCTTTGAAATGTACAGGGCCACTGTATGACTATGTGGTCTCAGGGCTGCCTGTCCGTTTCCTTGTTCCTCGCGAGCTTCCTCTTTCATTCTCCTCTGCTGCTAGTCTAAATCTGCACTCTTCTTTTCAGTTTCCCGGTGCAACTCCAGCAGATCTTTCCCTCCTGCTTCATCAAACAATCAGGAAAGAGTGAGAGGGAAATCATCACAGGGAAGCTTTAACAGGCAGATTTCTGAGAAAAAATGATGGGGTAGGAGTTGACCAGCTAACTAAGCCCATTCCGCCTGACTGAAATGAAAAGAACGAGATGAATGCACATAGCAAAGACCTCACCAGCAGTACTGAAGCTAGGAATGGCAAAAATTTTGAAAAGTGTCCTCTAGACATAAAATTTGGACTCTAAAATTGAAATGAGATGGTATGATGCAACATGGTTCTTTCTGGAGAGTGATCGGGGGGCAGAAGGGGACCCACAAACAACACCAAACCCATTACCAGGTCCTGTTAATTCTGCTCCTAAATATATCTGGAATCCTCCCTATGTCTCTATATATTCATAGTTTTAATGGGTTGTTTTGTGTACCCAGGAAAGTTATTCATGTGGATTGTTTTGTCCATATGATTACTGAACTCTCTTATCAATTTAAATAACTCTTCCAGATGGTTCTTTCAGATTTCATAGCTAAAACATTATATCATCTACAAATAATAATAACCTTATCTTCTTCCCTTGAAAAGAAAAAAGGCTGAGGCCTGCATGAAGGAAACTAAAAAGTATAGATTGACAGATATAATGGAAACAGACATCATGTGGATCTAGATGTGAAGACTATTTTAAGGATGTCAAATCATCCTAAATTATTTTACAGCTTTACTAAAATTACTAAATTTACTAAAATTAAACTTTATGTAAAATTGCAATAGGACTTTGTTTTTGTAACTTGCCAAAAGGTAATTTGAAAGAACAAGTTAAGAATCGCTAAGAAAATTTTATTTAGGGGCGCCTGAGTGGCTCAGTCGTTAAGCGTCTGCCTTCAGCTCAGGTCATGATCCCAGGGCCCTGGGATCAAGCCCCACATCGGGCTCTCTGCTGGACGGGAAACCTGCTTCTCCCTCTCCCACTCCTCCTGCTTGTGTTCCCTCTCTCACTGTGTCTCTCTCTGTCAAATAAATAAATAAAATCTTAAAAAAAGAGAAAATTTTATTTAAAAAATGGCTAACAAGGGGTGTCTGCCATATTTTAAGATGTTTGGTAAAGCAATTATTAGTTTGGTAATATTAAAATAATTGTAAGGTTAATAAAACAGAACAGAGAGGCCTTTAACAGACCTGAGAAGAAAACAATTAATGTCAAAAAAGTATATGAAATTAATGAGGAAGGTACATATTACTCAACAGAATGGTGTTGATATTCTGTGGGTAGCATGGCCTCTTTGGAAGGGGGTGATGATGCTTTGTGTGGTTCAACTGGGGAAGTGGCAAGATCTCGTAGAGCAAACAAACTAGAACTTAGAAATCTGAGGGAACTGTAGTCTGCCTCTGAATCTTCCTTTTTTTGGCTTCAGGACAGTGTTTCTCAGAGTGAGAAGTATCATCCATTAAGTGTAAAAGAAAAATGGTAATGGAACCCCTGCTATAAATAAGATTAAACAGATTTTCTTAACACAGGACTTCTCAGAACCTTTAAAATGCGCATAGTTACCATGAATCTTCAAGAAAGACATACAGCATGGACTGTTTACCAAACTTATTTAACCTTTGAACCCATTTTGAGCATACTTCTGGACTAGTGTTCCATTTAACACACTGTGGGAAAACGGGATCAATCTTAATAGGAAAGGAGATAGCTCTGTGGGTATATCAATTGGGGTTCTTGATTGAAACAACAAGCCCATGTCTGCATAATTTAAGCATGAAAGAAATTTATTGGGAAGGTAACCACTTGTTTTCAGACTCAATGTGAAGTCTTGGAAAATGGGGCAGGACCAAGGAAAGGAGGACATCAGAGAAGACTCCCAACATGTCCCTTGAAGACTCTCAGATATCTCTGAGGCAGTGCATTATTGTCTCAGTCATGCAGATGGTGACATCTGATTGCCTGAGCCTGGGTAATGTGCCAGGGAGCTGGGAAGAAGAAATGTCCAACCTCTTTTGTCTTTTGACTCAGAGTTGTGGTCCTATCTACCACTGATTTTGAGATTTCTCTTTATTAAGAAGGGTACTGCTATCCTGGACAAAGAGACAAGTATTCTATAGCCCAATACTCATATACACCCTTTTCCTCATCCTGGCACTTCCTCAAGCTGCTTTTACCTGACCTAGTGCAGCTATATGCTATCTAGACCCATCTTCTTTCCAAGAGTAGACAACCCACTGTCTTTTGAGTTATTGCAACCAGTTCCAAGCCCAGCATCACTGAGTGATGTATTGTCCTCTTTAGTTCTGTCATGATCTCATCTGGGTATCCAATGTAAGTGAGAGGAAAAAGAAAGAAAAATGAAATTAAATTAAAAAAAAGATACATGACAGGTAAATACAGGTATAGTGGCTTTAACCCTTGTTTCTGCAAAGTTCATGAGGCCACACGACCACCCTCCGTAGCCATTTATTCTGTCTTCCTTTGCTCTTCAGTCAGCATGTCAACTGCCTATGTTCTTTACTTGGTGGGATGAGTCAGACCTTTGTTTCTGAGCTATCTTACTCTGTTGGCCATCCCATTTGTTAAGAATGCCAAACTTTACAGGTTGAACTAGAAGATACCCCTGGGTATCTATTGCTTGAGTTCCAGTCATAATCCTCCCTGCTCCCCGTATTAGTCATCTTTTGCTGCCTAACAAATTACCCCCAAACTCAGTGGCTTTAACAACAGACATTCATTACCTCAGGGTTTGTGGGCTAGGAATCCAGATGTGGCTTAGCTGGGCACCTCGACTCTAAGTCTCTCATGAGGTTGCATTCAGGCTGTTGGCTGTGACTGTTGTCTCATCTGAAGGTGCAATTGTTGGGGGAGGGTCATTCTTCCAAGATCACAAGGGCATGAATACCAGGAGGCAGAAATCACTGGGGACCATCTTAGAAGATACCTACCACATCCCATCTGTGTGTCAGTGAACTTTCTTCCCTTGATTGTCAGGATCAACCATCCAACATGGTAGACATAGAGATACACTTCCCAGATTCCCCTTCAAAGAAAAGCTTGTTGTCTGAACTGTTTGTTGGGGGAGCTGTAAGCAGATGGTCTCCAGCTATTAGCTCCTTCAGGGAGCCTTGCAGGGTCAATTAGGTATGGACATTTTAGCCTAACATAGGACAAGTCTGGTGGGTCATTTATGCTCCAGAACTCCTCATGGGGCTGACTGAAGTTTGTTGGTCCTGTACTAAATTTCAACAGTTCAGCTTATCTCTCTGCCCAATCCTGTCTTCTCCTACTCCCTTCCACAGATGTTGGTCCTTCACAAAAAATCCTGTACACCAAATTCCATCTCAGTGTCTGCTTTTGCAAAACCCAGTCTGAGACATTGCCAAACCTATGATCTTTTTTAAAAAAAACTGTTTTTCCAGTGGCATGAGATGTTTGAAATAGCCTGATAGCGGTCCCAGCTCCTAACTTGGGGGAATCATTGTTGGGTTCTCTGGTAGAAATATTCCTCCTCTGGGTACCCTAAGTCAGCAGATCCAGACTTTCAGAAATGAAGTAATACCATTGAGGATGGGTCATCATATGTCAGTGTGAGAGATACTACCTAATTATACTCCTTGGTATAAATACTCTAGATCTATGTATTTTGGGGGAAGAAACAGCCCTATTTTAAAGCAGATGCTACATGCTGCAGAGCAGCTCCCAGTGTTTCAAGGCATTGTCTACTAGCTGGTACTGCAATGGACTCTTCAGTGCTCAAATCCACTGTTTTATAAGGCCAGCTATTTCTGGGGAATGAACTATTCCCCTAAATAAATCATCCACCCAACCAGTGTATGGAAGAGCCAGGATTCCATGCCAGGAGTCAGATTTTTCCACTGGATTGATGGTTTTCAACCTTGACTGCATGTAGGACTCACTCAAGGGTTATTAAAGATGCTGATGCCTGAGCCCCACCCCACACCAAATAAGTCAGAATTTTGGGGGGTGTGGCACTGGCATTTTTTACAAACGTGTTCCAGGAGTTGAGGACCACTGCACTGTGTCCTAGACATGTAGCTCTCATTCTCTACCACCCCACCCAGGGAAGGGGGCTCTGTGAGCATATAGTTCTCGTGTGGTTGAGAGTCAGATATATCAGGAGAAAGGTTTACTTGCAGGGAATGAAAGCATGGAGCTGTATTTCTGTACTGTGTTTTATTTTATTTTATTTAAAGATTTATTTATTTATTTTAGAGAGAGAGAGAGGAGGGGCAGAGGGAGAGAATCTTCAAGCAGACTCCCCACTGAGCACAGAGCCAGACACAGGGCTTGATCCCACGACCCATGAGATCATGACCTGAGCCGAAACCAAGAGTCAGGCACTCAACCGACTGAGCCACCCAGGTGCCTCTATATCTCTGTACTGTGTTTTAAATAGGAATAGTTTGGGAAAATGTCATATTATACACCATTTTAAACTGCAATTTTTTTTTTATTGTTGCTTTAGGCTTAATCATAGATACACTTTATTTTCCTTGCAAGAAAACAGGTGGAATGCCAAGAATTATCCAGAGAGAATTGCACTCTGCTGCAGGGTAGGAACCATGGCTGTTTTGTTCAAGGAGGAATTCCCAACATCTAGGCATAGAACTTGACATGGCACACAGTGAGTACTTGATAAATTTCACTGGATGGGTAAATGGATGCTGGAGTGAATGAATGCGAGGCAATACCATGCATTTCTGTGGGGATATTCCCAGTAGAGATAGGACGGAAGACGCTCATCCTAAGGGTCCTGGATGAAAGCTGCAGCTGTAGGGAGCAGGGACATTTATAGGGAGCATGGGGAGGCAAAGGAAGTTTAAGGTTCCAGTTAGGGAGACTGACCCAGTTAAAGGGCCAGCTGGAGAGCTTAAGTTGGGGAAAGAAGTTCATACATAGTAAGCTGGGAAAATAAACTAAAAGCATGAAATGGTGGCTGAGAGCAGTTATCTCATTACTTGCTGAAAAAGAGCAAAATCAAAATATTTGGAAAGAGAAACCTAAGTTGAAGAAGAAAGTTGGAGGGAACCATACACAGCATCGGGGTATGAAGTGAATGGTGTTATGATTTGTTAGAGTGTGGGCATAGGTTGGGATTTTGAAACTTATTGGCTTAGTGGTTTTAGTTTGCAGAGGACAGAAAGCCCTGTTGTGGCATTGGAGATATTATTGTGGGACTTGGGGTTTTCAGAGGTCTTGTTCTTTTTTTGTGGGTTTGGGCGCAGATTTGCGTAGCACGTGCGTCACAGAAGTCGCGTTAAGACAGAACTGGACACTGGCTGGTTTTTCCTTACACTGGGCATTAGGAACTTGACTCAAGTTGCCAAGCCAGATCCCTGTGCTCAAGGACTAAGTGATGATTATACAAGTTATTTATGCAGTGTGCCTGGAGGTGAAGGGTTAGCTCTCATTCCACCCCTCCCCCTGCCCTTCTGGGGGAGGGGACCCTGGCCGAGAACAGTGTGAAAAATGGATTAATGAGTTATAAAATATGTGCCACGGGTGACACTGTGGTCCACATCAGTTCTTCAGTTTCTCCTTGGTCAGTGACTAGTGCTAACTCCTGACCGGTGTGGTTAAGGGGACAGTTTTGATTCTGAGGATGCTCTTCTGGGTGTTTCATGACATCTCTTCCCCACAAAGGCTGAGGCTCACTTAATTTCACCTCTTGTCCTTTTCTCTGTTCAAGACCATAACCGGCAGCTCTCCACTGTTACCCAAGTTTTGTCTGACTGGGAGCAGAGCGGTGCCCGGAGAGCCTGTGGTTCCTGCCCCATGTTGGGTCTGTGGTCCCTAGCGCTCTGGGACCTCCTAAAAGTTAACTAGCCTTCAGTAACCGGCTTCCTGGATGAGCTGGACGGTTAGACAGCACCTTTATGATTTCCCATCATTTCCCCTTCTAACCTGCTCTCCTTTCTTGTTCCTCCGCATGCCTGCATGGAACCTCAGGCAGCTCTTATAGCTTTCCTGGTCACATTAATATACCCCCCAAGTCTGGTCAGATAATCACAAAAGTGCACACTCTCATCAAACTAGCGTTTCTCGCCTTGCCCAGGCCAGGCTCAGTCACGGAAGCATGAGATGGTGGAGGGAGGGCTTGACTTCTTGTCTTATTCCCCTCCCTTCTCTCCTCCTCACTCCTACCCACCCCACCCCCAAACTGTACTTTGTTCCAGGTGACAGGAAGGTCTTCCTTGATAGGGACAGTTGAAATCTGGTATTCGCCACCCACAGGTGGAGCATATCCTAAATGTTCATTTTCTTTTAAGATTTTTTTTTATAAAGATTTTATTTATTTATTTGACAGAGAGAGAGATAGTGAGAGCAGGAACACAAGCAGGGGGAGTGGGAGAGTGAGAAGCAGGCTTCCTGCCGAGCAGGGAGCCCGATGTGGGACTCGATCCCAGGACCCTGGGATCATGACCTGAGCTGAAGGCAGACGCTTAACGACTGAGCCACCCAGGTGCCCAAGATTTTTTTTTTAAGATTTTTATTTATATATTTGACAGAGAGAGACACAGCAAGAGAGGGAACACAAGCAGGGGGAGTGGGAGAGGGAGAAGCAGGCTTCCCGAGGAGCAGGGAGCCCGTTACAGGGCTCGATCCCAGGACCCTGGGATCATGACCTGAGCCAAAGGCAGACGCTTAACGACTGAGCCACCCAGGCGCCCCTCCCCCATTCACTTTATTTTTATTATTATTATTTTTTTAACATATAATGTATTATTTGTACAGGTCTGCGATTCATCAGTCTTACACAATTCACAGCACTCACCATAGCACATACCCTCCCCATTCACTTTAAATACACTATTTTTTAGAGCAGTTTTAAGTTCCAAGTAAAATTAAACAAAGTATAGAGAGTTCTCATACAGCCCCTGCCCAGCCTTCCCCCAGCCTCCTCCACTCTCAACATCCCCCACCAGAGCAGTACCTTTGTTACAGCTGATGAACCCACACCAACATACCATTCTCACTCAAAGCCCGTAGTTCACATTTGGGTTCACTCTTGTACATTTTATGGGTTTTGACCAATGTATAATGATAGGTACTCACTAGTACAGCATCATACAGAATAGTTTCACTGCCCTGAAAATCCTCTGTGCTCCACCCATCCCTCCCTCCCTCCCCTGTTATCTCTGGGCGACGACTGATCTTTTTACTGTGTCCATAGTTTGCCTTTTCCAGAATGTCGTATAGTTCGAACCATATAGTATGTAGCCTATTCAGATTGACTTCTTTCACTTAATAATATGCATTTAAGGTTCTTCCATGTCCTTTCATGGCTTGATAGCTCATTTCTTTTTAGTGCTGAATAATATTCTGTTATCTGGGTGTGTACCAGTTTATTCATCCATTCACCTACTGAAGGCCTTAGACCTTTCTTTCATGTGTCAAGTACCAGATTCTTTATCTCTCAAATTCTAGGGATATATACCAAGCTTTCTGAATGGTTCTATTAAGGCTACCCTAACTTAATATGGTAGGCAGAATAATGGCCCCAAAGATGTACACATTCTAATCCCCAGAGCCTAAGAGTATTTACATGGCATGGCAAAGTGGAATTAAATTTGATAATCAGCTGGCTTTAAGATAGGGAAATTATCCTGGATTATCTGGTTGGGCCCAATATAAAGGTCCTTAAAAATAGAAACAGAAGGCAGAAAGAAGACTGTGTCAGAGCGATGTGATGTGATAGGAACCCAACATGCTGATGCTCTGAACCAAGCAATGTGGGGGCTAAAAAGGGGGAGTCATTTCCCAAAGGAAGGGGACTCTTGATATCAGAAATGGGGATGGGAAGGATGCTGAGGAAAATAAGCAGGAGCTGTCCTGTTAGATACTTATATAAATATATGCACATAGTTAGATATAGCTATGGATATATGTACATACGTACACATACGTACATGCATATGTACCCACAAGTACATAGTTAGGAAGAAAGACTGTGTACAGCTTTTTTTTGGTGGTAGATCATTTTTTTTTCTTTTTGCTTACCTGGATTTTTTTCTATAATGAATATCATCATTAGTGATATAATAAAGAAATAAAAGATTTAAAAAGAAACTAGGCATACTTTTCCCAAGAGTCCTTTGTTACTTTCCTGACATGAATCTGCCTTTCCTGCTGAGGTCACAGGCAAGAGCTCTTTGACTTGGATGCTTCAAAGCAGCTTGAAACACAATGATCCTTCCATATAGCCAGGCTACTCACCCATATCCACCCCACCCTGCTTATGATGCCACCAGATGTAATGGCCTGTTCACTGAGGTCTGGCCCATTGTCATTGTTCCAGAGAAACCTGCCCCTACATAATGTCCTGAAAAAGAGGAACCTTTTCCCAAGGTCAAGGGAGACCTGGAGGGGCCCCCTGCAGTGTCCTTGGTCCTTGGTCCTTTTCAGTCTTGGGAGAGTCTTGGGAGATGCACATGTTTTCAATAAGAGGAACACTATTTCGGCAGGCAGGTCTCTAGCTGTCTTTCTCCTTGCATCTGGTGCACAGTGGGTGTCCCAGAGGAATGCAAGGATGAGCGGTCCCACCTAGAATTGCTTTCCTGTTGGTTTCTCTGCCCTCGCCCCTGTTGCCAGGACACATTCCTAGAGGGTAGCCTGGGATCCCTTGATTATCTGGGGTCTGCTGGTCAAACCTGGCATCACATTACACACAAGGGTCCTTTCTGAGGCTGTGGACAAGGCTGACCAGCTGTCACAGTGTCTTCTTTCTCACGTCATAGCCATTCTCCCCTCTCTGCATCCCCCTTCTCCTCCCCACCCCCTCTCCGGGTGTGTTGTCCACTCTAATTTCCTTGACTGGAGGGACCTGGATTCCTCTCCTTGGAGATGAGTCTTGGCCCTCCTGGGGCATTTCAAGCAGCCTAGGTCTCTTCTCCTCTCCTGCTGATTGTGTCCATGGTCCACCCCCAAGCAGAAGGAGAGTCCTGACCAGAGAAGGGGAGAAGTGGCCTGTTTCCTTCCTCCACCCTTCTCCAAAGAAGGTCTTCGAGCCCCAGGGGCATGGCGAGTGGGAAAACAGAGAGCTGAGCATGAACTTCCCTTCCTCTTATCACAGCAGTGATTTTTGGTCACTCTAAGTCTGGCCCAAAGTTCCTCCTCTGTTTGGAAGAGCTGGACTTGCCTGAGTGTCCAGGAGAACCTCCCATTTTCCTGGCAGGAGAGTATGGCTGAGGCACCTGCCTCCTTCTCTGTCTTTTTTCCTCCCAGGCTGTCAGGTCAGGGGCCAGAAAGACCCCCAGAGGGATGCACGGGAGATGTGCTCAGTCAATACCTGCAGATAGGTGAGCACAGCCTTAGGAAAAGAGCTCGTGACTCATTCCTTCCCTGCCAAGTGGGAAATGAAACTCCTCATGGGTGGGACTTTTACATCCACCATCTCTAAAACCTCAGTGGGCCCACAGTCCAGGATTTTGGTTGCTTCTTGCTTAGCTTCCTCATGCTGGATCAGCAGAATATCTATGTGAGGCTCCCATTTCCATCACTCAGAGTAGACGCGCCCCCCCAAGCCCAGCCCTTCTTACGCAGTGGGCTCCAGCTTGGTGCAGCCTCTGGATCCTTTCCTGGGACCAGTGAGAGGGCATATAGGCATTTCATCAGTACCTCATGCTACAAACCAGCAGAGGTCTGGGAAAAGTCAACTCTTTGACAGGGAAGAGGCCACACACTCCAGGTCATATTGTGTGGCAGCTTCTGTCCCTCACATGCCTCAGGAGGGGACCAGGATCTCCAAAGCCCCTTCTACCAGAGCCTTGAGTAACTTGGCTTCTTCTCTACCCCAGGCCCTGGACTATAACAGGTTGTGGATGTAGGGCCAGAAGCCAGAAGCAGAAGGGCTGAGACGACTCTGGGATTTGACTGGGTACCAAACATGATAGCCCAGAAGCAGAACATTCTAACCCCTTCTGAACACTGGTGGAACCAAGGTTCTGCAACCAAATGAGCAGCCTGAAGAGAGTGGGTATAGTCATAAGTGTTCAGAGATAGGCAGTGAGTTAGTGTGAGGCCTTCGGTTTGGGGGATTAGCTAATGTTAAAGGTTAGAAGAGGTAGCAGTCCTGGAAACTACAGACAGAATGTGGGTAGGGAGGAGATGAGATAGGGTGAAAAGGACACCACCCCTGTGGCCCAGCTTCTTTCCCGCCATGTGGGAATTGTGGTGAAGACTCCCCTCTGGGTCAGTCCTCATCCAGTGAGAGGAGCAGCTCCAGTCTGAGGCCCAGCCCACCTGGAGAGAGAGCAGCAAGGGACTCGTAAGTATAGCCGGCTGAGTAGGGAGGTGGGATCCTCTCAGATATAAAAGTAGCAGAAGCCCCTGCAAGGAGAGGTGGCCATTTCCTTGGCCTTCCTCATTTATTTCCAACCCTTGTCCCTGACGCCGCACTGTCACCCAGATCCACTGGCCCAGATTCAGCAAGGCTGGGCCAGCTTTCTCGTCCTGTGGCCAGAATTGTCATGCATTTTTGGGTAAGGTATAAATCACAATTCTCTCATGTCTTTGCTGTGGAAATGAATGAGAACTGCTAGAAAAAAGCAGTAGCTTCTGGAAGACAGATCCTGATCCACAGACTGTAGGTTTCAGGGTTGAGAAATGATCAGCCATCAACTCTTCCATCCACTGATTTCCCATCTATTTAGCCAGCCGGCCAGCCAGCCAGCCAGCCAGCCAGCCAACCATCCATCCATCTAATCTGGACCAACTCCCTTCCTTTTCCCTCCCTCTCTCCTCTCCTCTCTTCCATCTTCTCTTTCCTATCTTCCAAGTAATATTTTAGAATCTGTTATGTACCAGGTTTCTCAGATGTGGCAGACTTCTTCAAAGCATAAGAAGCTTCCCAGGAGAGAACTTAGTCCTTCACTGAGCCCCATATCAGCTCCTATTTGCCCTTGGCTTCTCCCACATATGAAGGAGCAGTTCCTGGCCTGATGGCGCTGAGCCTTCCCACTTTGAGAAGCTCACAAGTGCAGGAAGCAGGGAGGAGAACCCACATCTTACACTTACATGTTGAATCTCCAAGCCCCACTTTTGTAAAGGGATGCTATATCATCTAAGATGCCTTAATAACAGCAAGTATTTTATTGCAGTGGTCTTCTTATTGGTCTCTTTGCTTCTAGGCTTCCCACATCCTATTCGATGTTCCTCACTACTATCAGAGTGAACTTTCTTCAATGTCCCTGTCCTTGTCTCTCTCCTACCTGAAGGCCTTCATTGGCTCCATATCATCCATAAGTCAAAGTTCAAGCTTCTTAATATGACCCCAGGTGCCTCTAGCCCCATGCCCTTCCCACTCCTGTCACATACTTTACATTCCAACACCACCAAACGGACCTCCATGCTGTCTTATGCCCCCATACTTCTGAATATGCTAATCCTTCTCCCTGGAACTTTTTACCATTATCCCATCTTTGTGCTTCCTTTGAATGGTGCATATTCTTCTACTGTTACGCTCATCACACTGTATTGTAATTTATTTGCTCTGGTCGGTCTTTCCTACCAGACTGTGAGCTGCTGGAGGACAGACTGTGAGTTAGCCATCTCTGTGGCCCAGTCCTTGCACAGGGCCTGGTACTTAGGAGGCACTCAGTATGTATCTGTGGGATGAATGCACGCATAGATGGACGACGGATGAAGGGAGTCTTATAAAAGAACTAGAGTAGTGCTGGGACAATAGGGTTAAAGTGTCCGTGTAACAGGCCCCTGGAGAAGAAGACAAATGGCCTCTTCCTGAGAGCTCAGAACTTTGCAGAGAGGATTGACCTGTGGCTGTGGCCAGGGAAGGTGCCTAAGCCAGGAATGGGGAACTTTGGGATGATATGACCACCTCCTGTGGGACTCACTTCCTGTTTCTTCTAGATAAAAGGTCCTTGGGGAGCCAGCCAGCTGGAAGCACATGTGCTGCAGGGGTGAGCGTGCAGGATGAAGGCTGCTGAGAGGGAGGTCCCAGATGTGCACTTCACTGTGGATAAGCAGAACATCTCCCTCTGGCCCCAAGGCAAGCACCAGCCTCTGCTCAGAATCTGCTTGCTGCTCTGTGTTCTGCTGTTGGCGGGTCCTTCAACAAATGTTCTCTTCTTCTTCTGGTAGAGCCTCCTCCCAGGACGGGCCCGTGTCTGGTTCTGAGGAAGCCTCTCACGGTCCAGGCTACACTCATCATCCTGACTCTGGGCCTGACCTCCTCCAACTTGCTGTAGGCCACTCTCTGTAAGTCCTCAGGTTTTATTGTCCCAGTTTTGTCCTTCTCCACAGCCAGCTCCCTCAATGTCCAGACCCTCTCCTTCCTGCTGTCCAATTGTGTCTCCCACTTCTGGCTTTTCCATTTGTCTCATTTCTCCTCTTTCCAGGTGCATTCATGGGGGTCCCCTGTCCCCAGTAAGATGAGCTGCTCCTCTCTCCTTCCTGATTCCAGGGAGATTTTCCTGATTGGGATCAGCATTTGCATGCTTGTGCTCAAGGATATGCTCTTTTGTCCCCAGGAAACATTCACCCATTTCTTCATCCCATGTCATCCCCACCCCACCCCCTGAGATGTGTCCCTTTTATTTGGAGCCTTGTGGGCAGCCCTTAGCAGTGAGCAAACTGTTTCCTGACCCCACAAAAGAAGGACTTCCAACTGTGTCCTCAGCCCCAATCGACGAGGTGGAGGATCTGCCAATGAGCGGAGATATCTCCTGGTTCACCATTCTTACCAGGACCCCTTCATGCTTTCTTCATTCTTCTTCCCATTCCTGCTGAGGTCACATCAAGGGAGACTTCCTACTTGTTCACCGGATGTGTGACTTATCTTTCCTCCTCTTTTGCGTTGTCCAGCCCCTCATGTTCTCTGCTAACAGAGCCTTCTCCTTCCCACCAGGTCTCCAGACAGCAGGGGAAGGGAGCATGTGTCTTTTCCTTTCAAGGCTCTGGGACAAAGTTGGTCTCAGACTCAGAGCCTCTGAGCAGAGTTTCCTCTTGGTTCGTCATTGGTCTCCTATCTAGCATGCAAGCCTGTGACCTGAACAGAGAGTGACAGTGGGTGGGACAAGGGAAGGGGAGAAATGGTTTCATAATTCCCTCTTTCCATATTCTCTGGAGGAAAAGTCACTTTCAGATTGGAAGTCTGTCCTGCCTGGCTGGCTCCCATCCTGGCCACAGAGGGCCCGTGGGCAGATGTGGGAAGTGTGCTGCCCTATCTGATGTCACCGCAGGGGAGAGAGCTGGAAAGTGGGTGATGGAGCCCCGGGGATGCAACAAGCAGATAACTAGGGCATCCTTTGTGCCCTGAACACACAAAGAAAATTTAGGACTGGGTACTAATCCCCACTTCTGCTTGCCTGTGAGGTCCTCCAACAGAGTCTGTGTTTTGTTAGTCTTTGCATTATCTGCATCTCCAAGAGTTCCTGGCCAGCACTCAGTGCCCATCGCGTGTTTGTTGAATGAGTACATTACAAATGAATGGAGGGTAAGCAACAGGTCTTTGGGTAGCTTGAGCCTATCCCCTCCTTTCCCTTCCTTTTATCACCCTGACAACACTCCCAGTCCCTGGCAATCCCCTTGGCTGACCTCTTGACTTTCTCAAATCCAGATCCCTGGTTTATGCACACAGTATCAGATGTAAAGACCAATGCCCAGTTGCTGAAAGGCCGTGTGGACAACATCAGCACTCTGGGTTCTGAGATCAGGAGGAATAGAGGTGGTGTGGAGGCAAGCAGCATCCAGGTCGGGATGGTGAATGCCAGCCTGGATCATGTGCGTTCTCAGATCAGGAAGTTGGAAGCCGGTGTGAAGGTGCATCGGCTTCCAACTTCCTGATCTGAGAACGCACATTGTTCCAATTTTGGAAACAGCGAACACTGTTCCAGATGTTAACAAGAAGATGGGAGGAGGTCAATGATTTAAATACCCAAATTCCAGTGTTAAAAAGAGATTTGGACAAAGCCAGTTCTTTAAATGCAAAGGTCCGGGGACTCCAGAGCAGTTTGGAGAACATCAGCAAGTTGCTCAAGTGGCAAAGTAAGTGACTCAAAAAAGAATGTTGCAAGCTGACCAGTGGCCCATGGGACCTTAACAGCCTCAAGCATGAGGCCGTCAGGCTGGTGTGTGTGGAAGGAAGGGGAAGAGGAACCGGGCAGGCATGGTTGGACAGTTAAGAAGCAAGGGCTCAGCAGTGGGCTTGGAGGACTTAGGGGCTGTTCAGGAGAGAAGGGACCAGGAGCCAGCATGGGCTCTCACACCAAGGCACAGAGTATGAAGGCATTAGGGAGTCTCTGTCCTGGCCCACACCTAGCTATTTATCCATTGAGTTCCTTCCCCAAAGCTGGGGGGCTCAGCCCCTTGTGATGGTCGACAGAGAATTGCTTCCCTCTCGGGGGATAGACAGATTCTTGATCAATGTCTCTAACTCTCCCCTATCTTAACCCAGAGACTCTACCACTCTCAGCCAGACTTTCTGCAGGTCAGACAGTGTCCCTGAGCCCCACACAAGGACCCCAGGACCCCAGAGCCCAGCTCCATCCACTGCTGTCTCTGCGACCCCACTTGAGAGCCACCTGCAGCCAGCACCCAGAGGAAACAGGGACCCCAGTGTTCATCTTTCACCTTGTTCTCCAGATGACGTTCTGCAGATGATTTCTCAAGGTTGGAAGTACTTCAAGGAGAATTTTTACTACTTTTCTCACATCCCAAAGACCTGGTACAGTGCCCAGCAGTTCTGTATGTCCAGGGATTCACACCTGACCTCGGTGGCCTCAGAGAGTGAACAGGTAAGTGCTGTTCTGATGGGCTCTTGGAAGGGGGTGTATTAATAGCTGTTTCAGGCAGGATGGGCAGGAGTATGGTGCAGTGACAAAATTCCCCAAATATCAGTGACCTGACAGTGGGGGATTACTTCTCAGTTACACTGCATGTCCAACAAAGGCCTGCAGGGGGTTCTGCCCATTGTGGTTACTCAAGGACCTCCGCCAAAAGAGACTTCATCTCAACGTATGTTTCCACGATTGCTGAAGCAGGGAAAGAGAACACGTTGGCTCTTAAGCTTCTGCCTGGAAATAACAGATATCACTTCTGCTCATACTTCACTGAGCAAAGCAAACGATGCAGTAGTCCCAGCTTCAGAGAGGGCTGGGAGGTACAATCTTTCCATGGGCCCAGAAAACAAAAGCATTTGTGAATAGCATTAAAAACACTACGTAACCCAAGAAATCTCCTACCTGGTCAGCAGAATATTGAACGAGCCCCTTTCATCTGGGAGATGGGCTAGTAGAGTAAGAGTGTGTGCTCTGGAG
This sequence comes from Mirounga leonina, assembly GCF_011800145.1. Taxonomy (NCBI): domain Eukaryota; kingdom Metazoa; phylum Chordata; class Mammalia; order Carnivora; family Phocidae; genus Mirounga; species Mirounga leonina. The sequence continues at coordinate 43,929,897 of NW_023270305.1, forward strand.
TCAGTCTAGAATCCCAACCCTGCTCCTAACTAGCCCTAGAGCCCCGGGTAGGTTACTTAACTTCATTAGCTCAGACTGTTCATCAATGAAACACACATGATAATAGTCCTGCTTCAGAGAAGAGCTGAGTAGATGCATATTAAGTGCTCACTACATTTAGTTATTATGATCTGGGCCCTTCTCCTGGGGTCCCTGCTCTGGGGTTTAGCTGAGTCTTTCTTGTGCTTAACACCTGCTTCCTGAGGGGCCGAAAGGCCTGAGTCCTGTGTCTGTTAGTTGTGGGGTAAAGACAAATCAGAATTTGGAAGATGGACTCTGGGTAGGGAGAGGAAGGGGCTTGAGAGAGGTCAGTGTGTGGTGTGTCCATGGACCTGTCACTGAGGACAGGTGAAGGACACCCAGAGAGACAGATGTTCCAGCTGTGAGTCGTGGCGATGTCTCACTCCTTCTCCTTCCCTACAGGAGTTTCTGTACAAGGTGGACTTTTCTACTGGATCGGCCTGACCAAAGCCGGGAGTGAGGGGGATTGGTGCTGGGTAGATAAGACTCCATTTGACAAGGTCCAGAGTGCACGGTAAGCCCCAGAGCCTCCTATCCAGCCTGATTTCCTAGGCCAGGGCCAGGGCACAAAGGATGGGGTGACTACAGGGTTTGTGGTTCTTCCCTGTTCTCTGCCACTCATTGCTCATGGGACTGGGGACAAATCCGTGGCCTCTCTATGGCTTCTGGGGTTTGGCAGCATGGCCTTACACCCAGCCTCAGCAGGGCCCCTGTTCTAAGTGTTGGGCTTTGCAATGTGGGTTTGCGTAGGGTCTTGAGAGCGGTGGGCTGGCTTGGCCCTAACTTGGGGGAGTGATTGCAGGTTTTGAGGTTGACAGCTCACCAGTCCCCTTCCTCTCAGGCATGGGAGCAAAAACGTGATGCTATCACCCAGGATCATAGCTGGGTATGAAGCCACTCATTTCTTCATTGGAAACAAAGTTTTTCTTTGTTTTTTCCTTCGGTAGGTTCTGGATTCCAGGTGAACCCAACAATTTTGGGAACAATGAACACTGTGCCAATATAAAGATGTCCTCGCTTTAGTCATGGAATGATGCTTCCTGTGACAATAAGCTCTTTTTCATCTGTAAACGGCCCTACATCCCATCGGAACCATGACAGGACTGGCCCCAAGCTCGCACATTGAGCTCCAATGCTTGTCGAACTCAAGAAAATGCCCCTTTTTTCCAATTCCAGGGTGACTTTGCACCTTCATTTTCCTGGCTTCAGAATTATCCCAGAGGCATCCTGGAGTTCATCTGCTTTGGCTGGGAATTCTCTGACCCCATAGAGGCAGCTGGAATGGAAGGAAGATCTTGGAAAGGGAGAGGAAAGCAGAGAGGATTTAGAAGTTCCAACAGCCTCAGTAAGGTGATCAGGAACTTGGGGTTCCCTGTCCTTTCAGAAAAGCCTGTTTTATCACATGAAAGTTGCTCCAGACCACCCAAACAATTCTCCTGATACCGATGTTTAGAGCTTTTCCAGTCGATCCCATAGAATTCCCAATTGCCTGCCTATGGGGTCCGTGTTCTTCTCAGTGGGAAGAGCTCTGCACTTGGTGAGCCTGTCCAGGCCATGACCCTACTGCCCTCTCTATCATCCACATCTCCTGATGTTTGAGCCCCTTCTTCTCTGAGATGGGGGCAGCTGGGTCAGGTCAGGGGCTGACGTGGAAACAAGCCCCCTTTAGAGCTGGATCAGTATCCACGTTCCCTCTCACTCCACCTCACTAGGCAGACTCCGTGGTCCAGCTCTGTCTTCTGCAGTCCTCCACCCAGCCCAGCCCCTCTGCCTCACCTCCCGCACATCCTCTTCGGGCTGCATTTCCTCTCTGCCCTTTAGGTACAGAGGAAGTGGTCCTCTGTCCCTAGAGAGTTCACCTGCAAACTTCATTTGAATAAAATACTGCCTGGGTAAACCATGTTTTACCTCTGTGAGCATATTTTAATCCTGGATGTACAGGTGAATGTGCCGGCAAGACCATCTGCTCTGCTGGACATAAAGTTCTGGGGTATCCCAGTTGGGGGTTCAAAAATGACAAGGGGTAGAGAAGACCCAGCCCTGGAAATGCCACAAAATATAAGCAGTATTTACCCTTGGTTTTTATTGAAATAAAGGAGAGTGAGCTCTGCAGTGTCACACCCCTCTTGGTGGTCTTTCCTCTCCGATGTTCACTGGACAATCTTCTCTTGCCTGGCTTTACTCCTGAGGGGGAGACTTGGCAACGTTTCCCACTCTTCACGAAGACCCTGCTCATGGGTATCAGGTCCAAACCCTGATCCGGTGGCCAAGGCAGGGATCCAGGGCAGGGGCTGTGCCTTCCAGGAGGAGAGCAGAGGGGGGAGCAGGGAGGATGTAGTGTGAGCGCAGGGGTGGGCTCAGCAGAACGCCCTCCTTTCCTTAGGTCCTCATTAGGGCCCTCAGTAGGGTCCTGAGGATAGGACATGTTCCTTTAATGACTGTGACCAGCAGGTGGTGTTCTGGGGGCAAGGGGGTCAGGCTTAGGGCAGAGGCATTAAGAGTAAGCTTGAAGAAACATGGGACAAATGGGATTTTTAAATGATGGCAATGGATAAGGGATGGGCAGGCAGTGATCGTGTCCATGCAGGAGCATTTGTGGGCCAGTTCCAGAGCCTGCTGAGGTCTGAGGGCGTGGGTGTGTCAGGGCAGAGAAGACGGGCAAGCCCGTGTGGCTACTGCAGGCAAGAGATAATCTACATTTTCACTAAGAAATATTTTGTGCTTACTCATAAGTCCAAGCAGCAAATTAGGGGAGAATTTTATTTTTTCCCAGTGTTGGATCTCTGGTCATAGCACGGGCTGATACAGAAATCAAATACAAGCTGCTTCTAGGAAGCTATCCCATTGGGTTTCCAAGTATCTGCTCTCCATTTCACTCTCCCACTTGCCATGCTAGTCCTGATATCTGGGCTGCCACGTTGAGTAGCGTGTGTGGCCCTGCTCCACACTCCGCCTTCCTCCCGAGGTGGCACTTGTCACCGGGACAGCTGATTCAGAAACTTGTATTGTAAGGTCTACAATTTCATGTGCTGCTGTGAATCTTTGAGCCTGTTCTCATCAGATGGTCACCCTGCCTCGCTAGTTCCTCTGTCCACTGGACCAGCTGCACTCCACCCAACTTTCAACCTACTGGGTTCCACGAACCCATCTGCCCGCCAACCCAGGAAGCTATTCCAACAAGCCAATCACGTCCTCCTGCAGGAATCAGGGCCGCTGTATCTTCTTGTTACTACAGTGCCTGCATTCCACAGTCCTTGCTGGTTCACTCGCCCATGGGCATAACCCCCATGGGGGTTGAGGACACCTGTATCCTATGTGGTGTCCTCCTCCTCCAGACTGTGGGTATATGACTAAGAAACGACTGTCAGTCTCATCCGTTCAGTGTTAGATGCTGTCTGTTTGGTCAGCTTCCACTATTTAGGGCAGGAGATCCTTCCCTCACTGCTAGGGACTGAATGGTTATGTCCCCTCAAAATTCAGAGGTTGAAATTCTAACCTCCAACATGATGGTGTTAGGAGGTGGGGCCTTAAGGAGGGAATTAGGGCAGGAGGGTGGAGTCCTCACCATGGGTTTCGTGCCCTTATGAAAACAGGCAGGAGAGCTTGCTTTTCTCTCTTTGCCAGGCGGGTTTACAATAAGATGGCAGTCTGCAAACCAGGAGGAGGTCTCTCAGCAGGAACTGGATCTGCCGGCACCCTGATCTTGGACTGCCCAGCCTCCAGAACGGTGAGAAGTAGGTTTCGCTTGTGTAAGCCTCCCAGTTTGTAGTATTCTTGTTATAGTAGCTTGAATTGACTGCGTCACTCACCACTGGGATGAACAGGCGGTGAGCAGAACGAGGCTGGTCCTGGTGTGAAGAGGTGAGCAGGACCATCCGACCACTTCTCTGGGAAAGAATTTGGGGTAGCAATACCCAGGGGATGAGGCAGCTAACAGGGAAGTCCAGCTGGAAGGCCCTGACTTAGAGAAGGGCTGCTAGGGGCACCTGCAAAAACGAGGGCTAAGCGGAAGCTCCAAGGCAGAAAGGCAGAGCACATGGGAGCGAATCTGGCAGGGAAAAGAGAACGGTGCAGAGGAGAGAGGAGCTGATCTGCAGAGGGGAGGGCAGCGAGTGAAGGCACAAGGACTCTGGCTGCAGAGCTTCCTGGTGCCACCTTAGATCTGGCCCAGCCCTCCTGACCCTCCTGGGTCCTGTGCATGTGGATGCTATGACAAGACTTGCCCCACCCCTCCACCCCATTGTCATTTTTCCAAACAGAAAGAGCCTGAGTCAGTGAGGATATACTGTTATTGGGAGTCTGTGCCTCATGTGTCAGGGTCTTGTGATCTTGACTCACTTATCCCCACATATAGGGTTCACTTCTCCAGTGAGGTCACTTCATGGGTACCTGCCTTTCTGCATGGTTGAGTGAGGGCCTTCCCCCAGTCACAGACTTCTTGTGTCTTGTTATGTCCTTCTACATGGGAGAAGGGGCGAACAAGTTCCCTGGGGCCTCTATCATGAGGGCACTAATCCCATTTATGAGGACTCCACCCTAATCCCTAATCCCTCACCACCTAATCCCTCCCGAAGGCCCCACTTCCTAATACCATCAGATTGGGGGTTAGTATTTCAACATACAAATGTGGAGGGGGACACGGACATTTAGACGGTAACAATCACTGGGTGCAGCCCACACTTAAGGAGTGCAGAGTTATGCCCTACTTTCTTGAAGATGGAGTATCTACACAAATTATTTGGGATTTTTCTGTGTGGGAGATTTATCTATTTATTCAAACATTTAGTTTATCAGTATGGATTCATGGGTTTTATACTTTGGATTATAGTCCAATACAACTTCATTTATTTTCTTGCTCAAATTGTTCCAGTTTTGGCCAGTAAGAGCTCTTTTAGGGGGCTCCTGTGTCTTTTTTTAACATTCCTTCATCTTTTTTTTTTTTTTTAAAGCATCTGTTTACTTCCAGGCACAACAAGATACTCCAGGTTCATTTTGTGTATTTCCTGCCCTGGTCCTAGAATCAGCCATTTCTCCAAAGAGCCCTGGTTTCATTTTTTTGGATAATGATATTAGAAACCAAAATCTGGGTGCTGTGTGTGGCCACCGCAGCTGGGATGTGAGGGCATCTTTTTGGCTGAGAGAGCTAGGTAATGTGTATGTGGATACCTGATTTTTTTTTTTTTTTTTTAAAGATCATTATGCCTGCAATATGGTGACAAGACTTGAGGGCGGCAAGACTAGAGGCAGGGATAACAGTTAGACGATTAACTGAATTAAAGCCGGGTGAGATAGGGCACCGGGACCTGTGATGGGAAGGATTGTTGTTACTGTTGTTGGATTTGCTGTGGGATGCAATTTAGGACACTTTGTGCAGCTGGGTGCTCACATCATGCCCCGAAGCTGCCTCCCTCCAGCCTTACCCTTTGGCTGCATTGGCTTAGCATCAGGGCCAGGCAGACTCTCCCCAGGAGCAACCTGGGTAGCTCTTTGCCTACAACCTCATGGTTTTGCAGCTTCAGAGGAATGAAGTCCCTTTTCCAACAGTTCCAACAAAAATCCAGCATTGGGTGACATGCTCATCCCTAAAGCAATAATGGAGATCAGGAAGATGGGTTATGTTGATAGATCCACAAGCTTATTCCTGAGACTGGGAATTGGGTCTGGGCTTAGCCTCCCCCCTACTGGACAGGCTGAGCAGGAGGGAAGGGTAATTCTCAAGACAAAGATCAGTAAAGATGCCAGAAGACGGGAGACTGTCAGCTCTCAGCTGCTGAGGGTCCCAGCTTGCAGGCTGCAGGTCTCCCCTTTCCATCAAAACTACCTGATCTAGCTACTCCCTGGAAGACAGCTGGGTGACTGAAAAGCTTCTTCAGTGGGCGCCTCGGTGGCTCAGTTGGTTAAGCATCTGCCTGAAGCTCAGGTCATGATCCCAGGGTCCTGGGATCAAGCCCCGCATCGGGCTCCCTGCTCAGTGGGGAGTCTACTTCTCCCTCTCCTTCTGCCCCTCCCCTGGCGTATGCTCTCTCTTGCTCACTCTCTCAAATAAATAATTTAAAAAAAAAGAAAGAAAAGCTTCTGCAGCTAGGGGTCTATACCTCTGAGAGTGTGGCCCTGTGCCCTTCAGTAGGTCAGGAAAAACCAATGTGTAAGAGGTCCCAGTGGATGAATGGTTCTGGTATTAATGTAAAAAATGTCATTTGATTTATTCTGGCCAGAGAACAGAGAAACCTCTCAGTAAGGATGTAGCAACCTCCTGGTGTTTCCTGCTGGCAGATGGTGTTCTTACAGGAGAAATAAGAGCTGAGAGCCTGGGGTGGGAGGGGAATGGAGACAGAGAAGAGGGGGCAGGACTGAGAGTCCTGCCGGTCATGCCTGAAACCACCAGTTGCAGGACTATGCCCTATCTTGGCCCAGACTCTACCCTTCCAGTTCTGCTTTTGAGGCTCCCTCAGCTTCTCAGGCCCCAGGAAGAATCAACTTCTGAGTGGGCCTGGCCTGGGCCCTTCCTGAGTGTGGGGTTATGGAAACCAAAGCGGGCTCTTGCTTTTCTTCTGCCCCGCCCCCCACCCCCGGGGCCTCTTCTGGGCCTCTGGGGAGGGACCTCAAGCAACTCTCCTTTCATACAGAAGTGAAGGGGTTTGCTAGACACTCCTGGGGTGTCAGGCAGAGCGGTTGACTGCTCCAGAAATGGGTGCCTTAAAATTCCTCTTGTGTCCTTCCCTCTCAGGTCAGATTGCAATGGATAGGAGGAAACAGGCCAACAGATGCTGGATCTGCCCTCTACACACACACACACACACACACACAGAGCCATGGAATCATGAACTGCGTATAGACAAGCACCCCCTCCCTCGCCCTGTACATCCTCTGTGCACTCAGCTAGCTGCTGGCCGAGTTGACAGTGGCCTCCGTGACACAAGCTCTTCTTGGGCAGAAGCTGCTCTCCCGACCCCTCCTCGGGACAAGGCACTCGCAGGACAGCGTCTCCACCATTTCAGTTGGGCTGCAGGCTTCTTAGCGCTCGGAGGGCCTGTGGGAGGCTGACTCCGGGATCTGGGAAAAAGCCGTGGGAATAGGATGTAGAAACTGAGAGTGAAAATAGGAAGAAGCCACACAAGAAAGATGGCACAAGCCATTTGCAAGGTAGTAACTGACATCTTGTCACTGGGTCGCTGGTAAGAGAGGGGACAAATATGTAATTAGACTTTATGAGTTAAAGAAAATGTGATCCGTTTTGATAAGATTATAACCATCTGAAGTACTGGGGAACGAAGGAATGAGAATCCGCCATTAACCTTTGAACTGACTTAGGGAGAATTGATTCTGCTCATGAACTGACCAGCCAGTGGGAGTATTGATTCTGCTCATCTGTTAACCCCTTTGGGGGCTGGGGACTTGGGGCTCACGTGGCTCCACCAGGACGCCTCACTTCCCTGTCTTCTAAGTCCAGGCCCACAAGCAGCAGGAACCCCCTGAAGCAGGGAAGTTACAGGATCTCACTGCTAAGCAGCGCATTGGCATATCCATCAGTTTCTTTTTACTTAGTCTCAAACCAGATCAACTCAAGGGAGCATGGAGGCAAGCAGCTAGAGGTGCAAAATTGGATCAAGTTGGGTCCTATTTGCTATTTTCTGACACCAGCCAATTCTCTGAGATCAACTGGGTATTCCACACTTCAAGTCAATTTTCACAATGACTTTTGGAGTTAGCACAGACCCACAGGTTAAGGATTCAATCCCACAAGATTGCCCCCACTTCAGATGCCACCTGCAAATGGGTTCTCCAGGCAACCCACACTTCTGCACAGCCAACTGCAAATCAGGGGGCTCCCATGACCCCCCTCAGCTTTGAAAATGACTCACAGAACCCAGGAAAACACTATGCTTACTACTACAGTTTACAGTAAAGGATACAAATGAACAGCCAGAGGAAGAGGTACGTAGGGCGAGGTCCAGAAGAGTCCAGAGCAGAGGAACCTCTGTTCCTGTGCAGTTGGGACGTGACCCTCTCCAGGCGGGCGGATATATTCACCAAGCAGGAAACTCCTTGAATCTTTTGTAATCCCATCTCCAGGCCCCCTCTCCTACCTGGAAGTCCTGGATGGGGGGTGGAGTTGGACAGGTGGGAGTTTGGTTTTTCTGGGTTTCTCTCCCATCCTGAAACTATCTAGGGGCCTACCCTGAGTCACCTCATTAGCATAAACTCAGGTATGCTGAAAAGGGGCTCTTTGTGAATAAAAGAAGATAGTCCTATCACTTAGGAAATTCCAAGGAACTGGGGACAAAGACCAAAAACAAAGACCTCATGTTACTTGAGAGGGTCTGGGGCTAGATTAAGAGTCAGCCCCAGGTCACAAGAATGTTTTTCTGCAAAGCTGAGATGGACCCCCGCCGCCTCCTGAGTGGTCGTGAAAAAGTGTTTGTGACTAAGGCTAGCTTTGGGGACTATGCTGGAGAGTGGAGAGTGGGGTGAGGGGCTTGAGGGGAGGGTCAGTGCTGATGCTGGCCAGGAGAGGAGAGGATAGGGCAGACTGGCGCCTGGGAGCCTGGAAGGACAGGACGCTGCTGGGGCGCTTCTGCAGAATCAGCAGGGGAGGGAGTTCCTACTCAGGGGCATATAAGTCCAGAGTATCTCAGCTTTACTTCCCACTGCAACGGGCGCACTGCACAGCCTGTGAGGGACCGTGGCAGGGAGCAGCGGTGGACGGTAAAGGAAGAGATGAATGGTGACAGGGTCCACTTCTACACAGACAACCAGAGGGTCTTCCTGGGCCCCCGAGGTGAGAAAACTGAGGCGTCAGCCCATCCTCCTCAGGGACTGGCTTGCTTGTCCCCCCGCCCTTGCCATTTTTGTCAGCCCCTCCCTGGCAGGCCAGAGCTTGGCTCCTCCCTGTCTCAGCCTCCAGAATAAATAGGCGAGGGCTGAAGGTGGGTCAGGTGAGGAGGACGGAGAGCCTGGTGCACGCCCCAGCCTCTGCATGAAACCTCCCCAGACCCTTTCTCTTGGAGATGGCAACCTGGCAAGGAAAAGGTGAACTTTGAATTCGGAGGGACCTGGTTTTGAGTCCCATCTCTGCACGTTGAGTTGGCCCCACAAGGACTCAGGGGCTCTAGGCTGGTGTTTCTCCACCTTAGAATGGATTTCCCTGTACACTGTTTATCCCTAACCACACCCCCAGACTCAATAGGCATAGCTCTTTGTAGGACACCCATGCAGGGCTTTCTGACCCCAGCAGAGGAAGACTTCAGCACTGACCTACGTCAGTTTGTGGGAGATGCAGCTGTCCCAAAGGGCTGTGAGTCCTGCTCTGGTCAGGGTTCATGAGCAAGCCTGGCCTTGGGACTCAGAGGTCAGGTTCCTGCTCTGTCCCTTCCTGTCTCCCTCCTTCCTTCTTCCATGCAAACTACATGTTTGTTGCCCTTCTCCGTGCTGGGATCTGTGCCCTGTGCACCTCCTCCGGGTTCTGTGGTCTTCTCTTTGCCTTTGAGTTGCTGCCATAACCCCAATTAGCTCTGGTGAATACTTCCTAGTGCTTTATTTCCCATCTCCATGATAAGCATGGCCTGTGTTCTCATCCCCATCAGTGCAGGAGACCCTGTCCAGCCCGCATAGCACACTGTCCTCCTGTCCACCGGCTTCTCCCTTGCAGGGCTGGACTCTGCGCCAGGGGCTCCTGCATCCCCCAGGAGGCCAGGGCTTGTTCAGACCGGCATGGCAGTTTTGGCTGTGACTCTCGTCTCCTCTCTGGTGGCTCTCTTTGTTGTGGGTAAGCTCCTAGGTGACCTGAACTCCACTGCCTCTCTCTGTCTTCCTGCATAAAGGTCCCATAGGGAGTAGTTGCCTACCCTCTGGCCCCAGACCTGAACCAGATCTTACCTGAAACTCAACCAAGGCCCCCGTCCAAGGTGGGGGTGTCTTCTCAAGAGCTGAGGCCCATGGGGGAAAGTCCAAGGGGTGCCATCTCCCTCCTTCTGGGACCCTGACCGAGGGTGGGGTAGCCTGTTCTGCCAGCCTTAGTGCAGAGAGAGTGTGCTGACCCAGGAATGGGTGTCTCAGTTCTCCAGAAGCCGAGACCTCCGTTGGAGCCCTATGCCTCCTTCCAAGAGTTTCCAGCCATGATTCCCAGAGACAACACAACTGGACAGTTAAGTGTGGAACCCCACAGTGAGTAGCCACAGGGCGGTGGGGGTGGAGTGGGGGAGCTGGGGCATTCAGATGCCCAGACCCTAGGAGGAGCCTCTCCTCTGATGCCTCCTATGCCCCTGAATGGGTTCCAATTTTCTCACAAGAAGACACGATCTTTAAAAAAAAAAAAGTTTCATCAACATGTAATTGACACATAATAAGGTGCAATATTTAAAGCATGCACTCTGCTAAGTTTTGACTTAACATTATCCCCATGAAACCACCACCACAATCAAGATAATGAGCATATTCATCATCCTCCCCCCACAGTTTACTTGTGCCCTTTGACATCCTTCCCTCTCCCCTCCGCTCTTCATCCCCAGGCAACAGCCTATCTACTTGCAGTAATATAGACTAGTTGGCTTTTTCTAGAATTTTATGTGAAAAGGATCCTATGGTATGTACTCTTTTTTGCTCCTTTATCAGCATGTAATTTGCAAATATTTTCTCTCAGTTAATGGCTTGTCTTTTCATTCTCCTAACAAGATTTAAAACTTAATAAAGTCTAATTTATCATTTTTTTCTTTTATGGATTATACTATTGGTTTCATATTGGAAACCTATCCCAAGGTCACAAAGACATTTACCTATGTTTCCTCCTGGAAATTTTGCACTTATTGGTTTTACATTTAGGTCTATGATTAATTTTGAGTTAAGTTTTATATAACGGTATAAAGTATGAAGTTAATTTTTATTTAGCATAGGATATACAATTGTTGCAGCACCACTTGTTGAAAAGATTATCATAATTATCATTATCATGAATTACTTCTGTGTCTTTGTTGAGAATCAATCATCCATATATATGTGGGTCTATTTCTAGATTCTCTGTTCTGTCCCATTGATGTATTTGTCTGTCTTTACAAGGCAGAATATTTGACCGGACTTCTCATACCTTCAAGGGCCACCTGGCCTCACCTGGCCTTACCACAGCATAGTGGCTGAGACCTCATGTATTTACCTAGGTAGGGCATGAGGAATAGGGCAGGAATCTTCCAGAAAGGGTCCCTGCCTACTTGGGTTCTTCTCCCAGAGAGCTGGCATCGAGAGACTTAGACCATGAATATCTGAGATAAGGTCTTAGCTTGTGAGGTGAGCAAAGGGTATTGGTAGGACCAGAGGCAGCTGCAGGTGGGGTTGGTGGGAATGATTATGCGGATAAAAGGGGCTACGAGTTCTCTGAATGACTGTAATGACCGGGGCTTTCACTCAGGTCTCCCATATCCTCAAACTGTTCTGTGGGGACTCTTGCTCTATGTAACACTGGGTATGCCAGCCCTTCAAAAGGCCCTTTCCACTCCAGGGTCTACTATCACCTGGAGGGCCTCCACCATAGCCCTGTGTGTGGATTGAACAGAGGACTGCCTCTATAAGTACCTATTTTGTTTAGTTTCTGGAATTTGTGATCAGAAATCTATGTTTGCGGTCTACACTGTTTTTAGGAAGTGACTCAAGAGGCCTCATGCTTAATGTACAAATAGAGTGGAAGACTAAACATGGGCTTTATTCATACCTAGTTTCTTTTTCATAATGACCTGTTTATTTGTTTGTTTATTTTTTTAAGATTATTTATTTATTTGATAGCGAGAGAGAGACAGTGAGAGCAGGAACACAAGCAGAGGGAGTGGGAGAGGGAGAAGCAGGCCTCCTGCCGAGTAGGGAGCCCGTTGCAGGGCTCGATCCCAGGACCCTGGGATCATGACCTGAGCTGAAGGCAGACGCTTTACGACTGAGCCACCCAGGCGCCCCCCAAATGACCCATTTAGTGGTGAAATGTCAGTGGAGTTAAACTTCAGCAGCTCTCAATGATATAATCAGTTACCTTCAAGTTCAGTTACAATGGCAAAATAATCCAAGCCTGACCAGCATGACTCTTAGTGGTAGCTAGTTTATAGTAGGCAGGTATTTCAGTCCTTCTGTCCCTCAGTTCATGGGAGACAGCTAAGTCCACCTTTCTTTTATCTTTTGGCCCACAGTCTGAGGTGCCCCATCCCCAGGGTCTGGGTGGCTGCAGTGAGCAGGAGGCTGCTTGAGGAGCACTCAGGGCTGTGTCTTAGACATGTCCCTTAGGAAATGTAAGAACACTATGGTTGGCCCATATAATGAATGCTTCCCTATGTAATGGGCCTCTGTGGCTGCCTTCTCGATTTCCTCCCTCCAGATCCCCACCACTCTGGTGGGGTGGCAGGGTTGCAAGAGACTATCCAGATGTTTAAAAGCCATGTGGAGAATTCCAGCACCTGGAGCACGGAGGCCCAGATGTTGGCTTGCAGAGTGGACAATGTCAGTTCTCAGATCCAGGTGCTCAGTGGTCATCTGGAAAATGCCAGTGCTGAAATCCAGACGGTAAAAGACGTTCTAAAGGATGCCAATACCTTGAGTTTCCAGACCCAGATCTTGAGGAGGTCCATGGAGGGGGCCAGTGTGGATATCCAGAAGCTAAAAGAAGATCTGGAAAAGGCAAATGCTTTAAATTCCCAGACCCACAGTTTCTTAAAAAGCAGTTTAGAAAACTCCAGCATCGGTCTCCACATGCTGAGTGGAGGCTTAGGAAACGCCAACGCTGAAATTGCGATATTGAAGGCAGGACTGAAAATGGCAAATGCCCAGGCCCAGTGGACAAACAGTAGTCTAAAGAATGCTAATGCTCAGATCCAAGTTTTGAGAGGCCAGCTGGCTGGTGTCAATGACTTACGGGCCCAGAATCAGATTTTAAGAAGCAGTTTGGAAGGAGCCAATGCTGAGATCCAAAGGGTCAAGGGAAGCCTGCAAAATGCCACTGCTTTAAACTCCCAGATGCAGACTTTTCTAAGAGGCAGTTTAGACAACACCAGCTCTGAGATCGAGTTTTTAAGAGGTCATTTCAAAAGGGCTGGTGATGAGATTCATTTGTTAAAAAGAGATTTGGAAACTGTCACTGCCCAGATCCAAGTCACAAGCAACCGTCTGGAGCAGACAGATGCTCAGATCCAATTATTAAAAACAGAGCTTGAAAATGTCAGTGCCTTAGATTCCAAGACTCAGGTATTAAATGGTTATTTGAAAAATGCCAGCAGAGAGATACAGACCCTAAAACAAGGGATGAAAACTGCTGCAGCCTTAGGTTCTAAGATCCAGATGCTAGAGAGCAATCTGCAGAAGGCCAGTGCTGAGATCCGGAGGTTAGAAGCAGATTTAGAGAACACCAAAACACTAACTACGAAAATCCAGGAGGAGAAGAGTTGCCTGGAGACAGTCCATGTGGCCCTTGTTTCCCAGGAGCAGCTACAGAGGACCCAAAGTAAGTGGGACGGGAGAACTTGGCCGGGGAGGTATGGTCTCTTGGGTGGGTAGAATCTTCTGTCCCTTCAGCCTTTTGCTTACTTCAAAACTTTTTTTAAAAGATTTTATTTATTTATTTGACACAGAGAGAGAGAGGGAGAGAGTGCACAAGCAGGGCGAGCGGCAGGCAGAGGGAGAAGCAGACTCCCCACTGAGCAGGGAGCCTGACCCAGGACTCTATCCCAGGACCCTGGGGTCATGACCTGAGCCGAAGGCAGACGCTTAACCAACTGAGCCACCCAGGCACCCCTGCCTTTTGCTTACGTCAACATGCATCCCCCTGGGAAGGAGAGTGAGAGCTGGAAAAGGGCTGAAGCCACCCAAATAGGCTCGATGTGCCTAGGCAGTGGTGGAGGTGGCATAAGGCAGCCGTCCCTGCTCTCAAGTGGCTTGTCCTCTGGCCAGAGTGACAAAACAACACTTGAGAAATGAACGATGTGTAGAAGGCATGCAGAGAGGCGTAAGAGGTGTTATGTGAGGGTCAGGTCTGGGAACTGGGGTGGAGGGGAGCAAAAAGAAGGGAGAGAGAAGGGACCTTCCCAGGTCGATGTCCTCTGGTATAGAAAAGGGATCTTCTGAGTGGGGGAGAAACCTTTTGGAGGAGAAAGGATCAAAAGATGCGTTGTGGAGAAGAGAGCCCTTGAACTGAGTCTGGAGGACTAGTAGGTGTTTGCCAAACAAGTAGGGTAAGAGGATGGCAGGTTCACAGGCATGAAGACGTGAAACCATGAGGTTCAGGAAACTTCAGACAGTTCTGTTGGACTGGACTGTGGCCAGGAGGGCAGGTGATGAGGTGCAGGCTGAGAGGCTAGCCGGCAGGGGCCAGAATGGTGGCTTTCAAGCTGTTTTGAATGTAAGCCTGAAATTCATTTTATATTGTGATGCAGTATAATTATGTATCACACACACACTCACTCACACACATACACACACACATGCTTCAAAAGCGTAAGTTTTACCACACGGATGCACTCTGATATTTTATAATCTATTCTTTAAAAAAAACAACACCTTGATACTTCCCACAAATGGGTTGATGATTGCACTTTGAAAATCACTATGCTAGGAAGCTAGGCAGACTTGGAGAGACACCAGAAGGATGTGGAAGGACTCTGAGTTTGGGTTTTATCCTTCAGGAGATGAGGGTCTATTGGAGGTCTTCAAGAAGGCTGACCAGATGGGTCTCTGAACTGAGAGGGGAAGAAAAGAAGGGAGAAAGGCAGCAAGATTTGGACCTGCTGAGCCTGAGATGCTTTGGGGGTATTCAAGTAGCTGTCATCTGCAGGCCACCTGGAGTGTAGGGGACAGGCCCTGGCTGCAAACACAGCTGTGGGAGCCCTGGGCACATTGGTTCTGGTTGTGGCAGTGGGAGTGTGGGGGGTGCTTACATGAGATAAAATGCTTTATGGGAAGAAAGCTGAGGGCAGAAACAGGAAGTCAACCTTCAGGTGGCAAGAAGGGAAAGAGGTGTTTTTGAAGAAGACTACTGGAGACGGCAGTCTTAGAGGCAGAAGGAGAACCAGGAGATGGATAGTTGGGGAAGTCAAGGAAGGAGGGAATTCCCAGAAGGAAATGGTTAGTTCTGGTGAATGCCTGAGAGGTTACATTAAGTAACCAATAAGCACCCACTGAGTCTGGGCAATTTACAAATCATTGGGAATGAAGTTCCTGTGGAGAGTAGTGTGTGGCCTGGAGGCCAGACCACCCTCAGCAGGGTGTGAATGAGAGATCAGGTGTACGAGCCATTCAAGGACCTTGGCTGAGGAATGGAGGAGAGCGATGAGGCTGAGGTAGGGGGATGGCATGGCAGGGGGAGGGATTAAAAAACATATATCGTTGATATTTGCATTATAAAACCTCAGTATTGATTATAGGCAATGTGCAGATATTGAAAAAGAAATGATGAGAAAATAACCGCTTGTATTTCCATGAATATTTCTATACTTTAAAAAAGATCTACTTATTTATTTGAGAGAGAAAGGGAAAGAAAGAGAGCATGAGCTGGGGGAGGGGCAGAGGGACAGGGAGAGAGAATCCCAAGCAGACTGCACTGAGTACAGAGCCTGATGAGGCACTCCATCTCACCACCCTGAGATCATGACCTGAACCGAAACCAAGAGTTGGACACTTAACCGACTGAGCCACCCAGGTGTCCCTCTACATTTTCTATACGAGCCCACTGGGAGCATTTTGGTGAACTTCCTTAAGAGGGTTTTTCTAGATTAAGAGGATAGGCTTGATCTGAGGGTGGGAGAAAGGAACCAGCAAAGAGGGAGGCAGTGGGAGGAGAGACAGACAGACAGAATGAAATGAGTAGCTGAGGGATTGACCTTGAAGGGTTGGGACCTTAAGTACTTGAACTTCTGAGGCTGGGAGGGGGAGGAGGGGTGGTAGGTGGTCACCCAGGTTTTCAGATGTGGGAACAGGAAACTGAGGGAACTGATCTTTAGTGGTGTCTCTTCCTAGGTAGAGTAGGAGGTCACTTGCTAAGGGTAAGAGAGGGGGCGGTTTGAGCAGCTGCTGAAGAGACTCCCTGTCTTGGGCACCTGGGTGGCTCAGTCAGTTAAGCTTTTGCCTTTGGCTCGGTCATGGTCTCAGGGAGCCTTTGGCTCAGGTCATGGTCTCAGGGTCCTGCATCAGGCTCCTGGCTCAGCGGGGAGTCTGCTTCTCCCTCTCCCCCTCCCCTCTGCTCCTGTTCTCTCTCTCAAATTAATAAATAAAATCTTAAAAAAAAAAAAAAAAAAGACTCCTAGTCTGTCAGAAACCTGGACGTCCGCCCTTCTTAATGCCTCTCCAGTGCCCCCTGCTGTCCTGCTAATGCCCTCCTATGTCCACCTACTGCTTTAGCAGAGACCCATGTTTCTCTACTATGGGCCACATTGGGCTCACCCAGGGAGCTTTACATATACTGATGACTGGGACCCACCTCCAGAACTCTGACTTTTGGTGGGGAGGAGGGTCTAGGATGTAGTGTGGGCATTAGGATTTTTTCAAAAGCTCCCTAGGTCGTTCTAGTGGGCAGGCAGGACTGAGAACCATTAGCTTAACTTTTTCTTAAAGGGCCAAATAGTAGATATTTTGGGCTTCTGGCTGAACAGCCTCTGTCGCAGCATCCCCACTGCTGTAGCAATAAAGCAGCCAAAGATGGGCGTAAACTAAAGGGTATGGTTGTGTTCCAATAAAACTTTATTTATAAAAAGAGGTTGCTTGAAGGTTGCAGTTTGCCAATCCTCAGTTTACCGGTTCTTCGGCTTCGGAATGCATCAGGATCACCTGGAGGGTTTGTTAAGACACCAACTGTTAAGAAACAATTTCAGATTCAGCCAGTCTGGGGTGGGTTTGAGAATTTGCCTTTCTACTTAATTCCAAGGTGATGCTGATGCTGATGCAAAACCGCTGGTTTACACACTCAGCATCATTACTGAGACATTTGCAATTATATTCTAATTGGTGTCTCTGGCCTGGTTAGGATTGCCGTTCTTCTTGTTCAGTCTCCACACTGTCACCAAGTTGGTATTAGCATAGTGCAAATCTGAGCATACTACTATCCTTCTTAAAACGCTTCAGGGCTTCCCAGTGCTCACAGGGGTAAAAAATCCCAAACTCCCTCACACGAGATGGACAATATAGTGCTGGTGAAGCTGTCCAAGTTCGTCTCCCCTCTCTTATGCACTGACCATTCCAAGCACTTGAACAGGTCAAGCCATGCCATACTGTTTCACACCTTCACACTTCTTGTGTCTACTTTTCCCCCTGCCTGGGATGCTCTCCTTGGCACTGACCACCAGGCAAACTCTTCCTCAGTCTTTTAAGACTTAGCTCAAGTGACGTCTCACCTGGGGTGTCCTTCCTGAGTGCCATGTGTAGCCCAGGTGACATAGACCATACCCTCTTTTATGGCTCTGTTCTAACATGTGCATGGTCTTCCATGAATGCGTCTTCAGCACCTTTTTTACACATCTGTCTCGTTTCCTAGACTGTAAGCTCCTTGAGGGCATGAATCATGTCTTACTGATCTTTGTATAATAGTCCCTGATTCGCAGAAGTTAAAAATCATTGAACCATGGATATTGAACAAAAGAATAAATGAATGAATAAGTGAGTCTGTTGTGGCACCAATTCAAACAGCCGTGATGCAGATGGTGTTAAAAAGCAGGGTGTGGGGGGCGCCTGGGTGGCTCAGTTGGTTAAGCGACTGCCTTCGGCTCAGGTCATGATCCTGGAGTCCCGGGATCAAGTCCCACATCAGTCTCCCTGCTCAGCGGGGAGCTCACCGCTCTCATTCTCACCCCTCTCATTCTCTCTCTCTCTCTCAAAAATAAATAAAATTAAAAAAAAAAAAAGCAGGGTGTGATAGTGGGGAAGGATGAGAGAGCTGAGAGCACAAGAGGCTTGTGCTCGTGGAATGAGTTTTCAGAGCTTGAAATGGGGAGGTCGGGTAGAGCAGGTCCCGAGGACAGTCCTGGGTGTGGGCAGCTGACATGGAAGGAGATGGAGGGAAGGAAGTGAGTGGTGCTGTGGATGGCTGCAAAGTCTCCGGGGAGATGGAGGGAACTGAGGTGCAGCAGACTGTCCGGTGGTGGCAGTGAGTGGCAAGAGAGGGTCATGGAGCCAGAAAGCAGGAGTCTGGGAAGAAAGTGTTGTCTGGGTAGCAAAGCTATCTGAGGATCCCTGGGGGGATGCAGCCAGGTGTCCTGAGCCGCTTCCCAGTGTACTGGGTATCAGGCTGGGGATGCAGCCTCCCAGGCCCTGCCCCCCGGAGCACTGGGCATCAGGCATTGCGTGGGCTTGTGACCCTCGGTGGCCAGTCCCAGGAGAGTTCAGGAAGGGCAGCTCTTGGGCATCTGCAACCAGCCCCTGGTTCTCTCTCGTCCCCAACCTTTGCTCCAGATCAGCTTCTTCAACTGATCCTGCAAGGCTGGAAAGTCTACGGCGAGAGCTTGTATTACTTTTCTCACGTCAAGAAGTCTTGGCACGAGGCTGAGCAGTTCTGTGTGTCCCAGGGAGCCCACCTAGCCTCAGTGACTTCTGAGGAGGAGCAGGTCAGAGTTGCAGGCTTGGGGAGGTTGGTGTTGATGGGCTTGGTGTGGGATGAGGAACTTTGGCCCTTCCGCCTTCCTCCTCTTGCAGCGGGCAGGGCAGAGGCCTGTGGTCTCTTAGGTCAGTCAGGGAACGAATGTTGATTGAATTCCCATGAGCATCTTGCTCTGGAGGTAGAAGCCCTGACAGCAAACCTTGATGTCCTCCATGACCAAGGGAGACACCCCGAGGCCCACAGCTGTCAGCAGTGAAGAAGGGCAAAGGGAGGCAGCAGTGGGTGACTGCCTTTAAAGTGTTGGGAATATAACGTCCCTCCCCAACCCCTCATTTTCCGTTTAGCTTCTGCTGTAGTGGTCAATCCTGATTTTAACGTCAGTGAATCCAGTGCCTGTGGAAGGCCCACGAGCAGGAGACCCAGGCTTCTCGGGAAAGCCAGACACGGAAGTTTGAGGACCACCAAAGGCAATGTAGAGCCTGGTGGCCCATCCACTGAAGGTCCTTAACAGAATTTACCAGGGTTACTGTCAAAGGACCATCATGGGTTTGGTCCATTTCAACTTACGGAACTGCCCATCCTTTGTGGTTCTCCTGAGACTGTTCCTGTACGTCTGTCAAAGGACGTGTTATTTATTTATTTTTTTTAATGAAATACATCTCTTTAATAATCTATGGCCAGGTCGGTCTTTGTCTCAGTGAACCCACACTCATCAAGTCAACCTGGGAGAAGTTGGGCTTTCTCTGAGGGGACCTGGGTCCTGGCCTCAATCCTGGACAAACCATGGAAGGTGCAGGGAGGGGCAGAGGAGTGGGCTTCATGCCCCAGGACCAGAGAGAGGACAGCCTAGCCTCCTTTTCCACACGGCTGGGAGAACCAGCTCCTCACACAGGGTCAAACAACACTGCGTTTTCTCTACAGGCGTTTCTGGTAAGGTTCACGAGTACCTCTTACCACTGGATTGGTCTCACAGACGGGAGTGAGGAGGGCTCCTGGCGCTGGGTGGACGGGACACCATTCAATGTTGCCCAGAGCAGAGCGTGAGTCCAGCACTGTCTGGTGCTGTCCCAGGCACACTCTGGGACAGGCCTGGCTAGAGACTCTTCATCCTTGTCTTGTGTGTGTATTCCTGCCCAGTAAGTGCTAGTGTTGTGTGTGTGTGTGTGTGATATATGTATATGATGTGTATGTGTGATGTGCTTATATGGAGTAGGTGTATGACTATGTATGTGTTGTATGTGTGATATGTTTGTATATATGATGTGTATGATGTGTGTGGGTGTGTGTATACACATTGGTATAGTCGTGGTCCTTGTGTGGACCCCTCCACAGAGGGGCATCAGAACAGGATAGATCCTGGGGCTGGCAGGCAGCCTATGAGTGGGTATTCCTGTGTTTTCACTGTTGTTGCTGTTCTTTGTTTTGTTTTTTTCTATCCTTTTTTTTTTTAAAGATTTTATTTATTTATTTGAGAGAGAGAATGAGAGACAGAGAGCATGAGAGGGAAGAGGGTCAGAGTGAGAAGCAGACTCCCCGCTGAGCAGGGAGTCTGATGTGGGACTCGATCCCGGGACTCCAGGATCATGACCTGAGCCGAAGGCAGTCACTTAACCAGTTGAACTACCCAGGCACCCTCCTATCCTTTTTTTTAAAAGATTTTATTTATTCACTTGAGAGAGAGAGAGAGAGAGAGAGAGCGTGAGGGGGAGGGGTAGAGGAAGAGGGAGAGGGAAAAGCAGGCTCCCCACTAAGCATGGAGCCTGATGCAGGGCTGGATCCTGGGACCTGGAGATCACAATCTGAGCCGAACGCAGATGCTTAACCATCTGAGCCACCCAGGTGCCCCTGTTTTTTTGCCTACCCTATACGCTTTGTAGGCCCTGCCTTCATCAGAAGGTATCTAAATGTGAATTCTGGGGTGGAGGCTTACAGCTTCAGACACCCTTCCTATCCCTTGATCCTCAGTAACTAAAGACAACCTCAGCAGAGCCACCCTTAGGGCACCCTTGGGCCCAGCTACATCCCCATCCAGGGACACCAGGAGATGAGAGACCCATGTCACTTCAGCTCCTTACGCCATAGTCGGGGGAAGGGACACTTTCTTCGTCTGGCAGAATAAAGCCCTCTTGTTTCCAGGTTTTGGCACAGGAATCAGCCAGACAACTGGAAGCACTGGGACGGGCAGACGGAAGACTGTGTCCATATTGAGCAGAAGTGGAATGACATGCGCTGTGACACCCCCTATCAATGGGTCTGTAAGAAGCCCATCAGCCAACATGTGGCCTGAGACAGGCCAGATCTGAGGGGTTGCCGTTGCTGCCGGCTCTGGACCCTCCCCACCCGACGCCTTGTGAACCTCTGAACCCAATTTGTTCTCTGCGGCTTTCCATTTGGCCTTTTGTGTTTCCTGCTCTGTCCTTTCATTTAACCTTTCAAACATGTTTATATCACGTAACCCAGTGGGATCAAGAGCTCCTCAAGGCCAAAGGCTTGCTGTACCTCTGTTTCCCCCTCAGCAACCCTCACGGGACTGTGAGACATCAGGTCTCCAATAAATACTGAGTGCACGCAAGCTTTGTACTTGTCTCTGCAATGGCCATCATACTCTTCTCTCCCTGAACTGCTTCTCCTTCCTCAATGTCCCTTCTGTCCCGAAACAAACATATCTTTGTTTAAGGGCTTTATAGCTATGAATGTTTAGTTAGTTCACTGGAAAACAGCAGAGGTTTAACACAAATTACAGGGACATCATACAGGTGGTACAAATTCCCAAGAAGTGATAGTGATCCCAGGTATTCCCTGCAGTTCCTTTGTTGCAGATGGGGTTGGAGCTGGATTTTGCCAGGGCTTTAAACCACTCGCCAAACTTCTTCCTGTCCTGTGGCTAGCCTCATCTCATTTCCCAACTGTTAACTTTTGATGCCATATCTCTGGCTTTGGCCTCTTCTTGTGGCCCCATCCTCCCTTCCAGGGACTGGGGCTTTCTGCTAGCTCAATTTAGAATGAGAATTTCTTTGCCCTGCCTCATGGAGTTACACAAGCATGCACAGGGAACCCAATGAAGATTTCTGGAGCTTTTCCTCTCCCTATCCTTCATGCTCCTCCCCAAATCCTAGCACATTCAGTCTCCCCCCACTCCCATCTTCCTCTCTCCATGCTTAGTGAAACAGTCATGCCCTGCATGGGACCTTCCTCACTGCACTGGGGTCTGGAAGGAGCCTCCAGGAAGAATCCCAGGGAGCAGGTGAGCTCATGCTGTCTGCTTCCCCAGCCAGGAACTCGGATTATAGTTGTCCAATGCCAAATGTTTTATGAATTTTGTCCAGTTTTCCAATTGCTGACAACAAAAGGCCTGGTCCAGTTATTCCACTGGGACAAGAAATGGAAATCTATCTGTTATGACTTCTTTGGCTGAACAGGACTTTAATTCATTTGTATTCACATTTTCCTTTTGGCTTTTCTTTTGGCCTTTTCTTTTATGGCTTCTTAGCTTTTTATCAACCTTAGGAACTCTGTCCTCTATTACAGGATTGAAATCACATTTTGCTGTATTTCTTCTAATACCTTTATAGTTTTGTTTTTTGTTTTTTTAGATTTACATATGTTACTGGATTTGATTTCCTGACAGTTTGTTCCTTGGCATTTTGCATCTGTATCAATATAAATATATGGGGATGGGCTAATTTTCTTTTTATGTATTTCTAGTCTTTGTTTTAGGGTTTTCCTAGCTTATGCAAAAAAAGTAGGAGACAATATTAATATGTCCCACTTTTTGGGAATTTACTCAGATTTTCTTTGTGGCCTAGTAGTGTCTGCTCACTTTTTATAAATGTTCCACAGGCATATTTATTAGATTAGGCTTGTGATTTTAATTTTTCAGATATTCTATATCCTCATTTATATTTTACCTACACAACCTATCAATTTCTCTAGGAGGATTTGTGTTAACTCTCCCGTGTAGAACATTTATCTATGTTTATCATCTTGTCATGTCATATTTCTAATAGCTTTTGATTTATGTATTTCAGTGTTACTTTAATGTCTAAAGATTCATAACCATGAAGTCTACTTGAAGACTTCTACATTTTATCAATATTCATGCAATCCAGGATTATTTACTCTGCCTCTACCATGTACCAGGCATTCTTCCAGGTTTTCAGGATTCAAAAGTGAAGGAAACAGGGTGTCTGGGTGGCTCAGTCAGTTGGCCATCCATCTCTTGATTTTGGCTCAGGTCATGATCTCAGGGTCGTGAGATTGAGCCCTGCGCTGGGCTCCTTGCTTAGCACTGAGTCTGTTTGAGATTCTTTCCTTCGCCCTCTGCCCCTCCCCCTGCTCTCTCTCACTCAAATAAATAAATAATAAAATCTTTAAGAAAAACACCCCAAAGTGAATGAAACAGATAAAAATCCCTTTCCCCTCTCCTCCCCAAGCCAGCATTTTAGTAGGGAGGAGAGGTAGTTAGGACACCTAGCCCCTTCTCATAGCCTCAGGAAGAGTCCTCCGGAGCCTGAAACCTGGGCGTGGTGACATCCTGGAGTAGCAAGCTAGCTGTTTTGTTGTTTGTTTGTTTGTTTTTAAGATTTTATTTATTTATTTGACACAGGGAGAGAAGCACAAGCAGGCAGAGGGAGAAATAGGCTCCTGGCTGTGCAAGGAGCCTGATGTGGGACTCGATCCCTGGGATCACGACCTGAGCCGAAGGCAGACGCTCAACGACTGAGCCACCCAGGCGCCCCTGTTTGTTATCTATCTAACCCACCATGGTCTGAGGCCTAAAGCTAATGGAACAGGGACAGGTAAACATACTCACACGGCAGGGTCAATTCTCATGCCTGGGCTGGACCTTTCTCTACAGAGAAGGTCCTGAAAGCTGCAGTTTCCTCAAGAGACAGTCAGAAAGGCAGAAGAATTAAGTTCTCCACAGACTGAGTGGAGCCATCTGGGGAGACAGAGTGAAGTCCTCAGTTGTCCTGGGGGAAGTGGTCAGCTTTTCACCCTGGAGTGCCTCCCCACCCAGCCGCTGCTGTGGGAACCCTGTATAGTGGCCACTCTCGGTGACCATGGATTGCACTGGTGATAGACATAGGCTGTGACAGACAGCTGCCACCACATGGGGTGTGCTGTTGGCACGCTGAACCCACAGCCTTGTCTCCCAGAGCCATGGTTTCCAGTCTAAGGGAGGCTGGAGTCTACACATTGGGAGTTAGGGGAAAGCCCAACTCTAGCAAGGGAGAAGACATAGACTTTTTGTAGACATAGACATGAAATGACCCTAGACATGTAGACATAGACATGAAATGACCTTCCAGGCTTGGTTTTCTAGGGCCAGGGAATAATTTCTCAGTCAGGAGAGTAAGCACATTCTGGAAGCAGATGTCACAGCATTTCGAGGATGACATAAGTCACTAGTTCAGAAAAAAAAAAAAAAAATCTACCTGTGCTTGTAGTCAGCAACTCTGAGTGTCCTTTACCAACGAATGCCCCAGCCCTCTATACTCTGGAATTCTTAGAACACTTGCTCCCATATACCCAGATTTGGGCCTGGGTGTTGGTCAGACCCCCTCATATGCCTACCTACACCATGCCTACTGGAAGGAGCCTCTCCCTTTGCGTTGCTCTTGCATTTAAGGGCCAGTTATAAGTGCTTCTACCTCTATCTGCTGCTAGCAATTCCTACAGCTCAAAGCTAGCCAAGCCCAGGGACCCCTACCACAAGTGGGAGCCACAGGCCCCAGAGTTACAGAAGAGTGAGAAGGCCTGAGCTACTCTCGGGAGGGGTGACTTAGGATAGAAGGAGGTCTGCTAGCTGGGCCTCAAGAAGGCTTGCTCCTGTGGGACAAGCCCCACGCAGCAGGGTGTCCACCACACAGCTCTGCCTCTCAGTTCCCCTCCCCTCCCCCAAACAGCCTGTAGCCTACTTCCTCTTGAATCTCCTCAAAGCCCTGCTTTTGTTGCAGTCATATCCTTCTTAGATCTGACAAGAATTTCCCACTCTACCTGGTCCCAGGATTGGGATTCCAGGCCCTCTTCACGGTAGCCCCAACAAGCCTTTAATGACGTCTCTGCTATAGGGTCACCAGAACCGAGCCCTGGACCTCAGTGTCTCCTCAACCAGCTCTCACTGCAGCTTCTGCACTTTTGCTCAGAACACCTTCTGCCTGGGTCACTTACGCCTTGTCTGTGTAATAGCCAAGTTTCTGGGCATTCTATCTGGAGTGTAGTCATCACTTACGATGTGGTGGGAATCACGTGAGGCAGGAGAGATTGGTGGTTATAGACCCAGGCTCCATGGCCAAACACCCTGGGTCTAATCCTAGCTTTGCCCCTGTCTAGCTGGGAAAGCTGGTTACTTGACTTTCGTGTCTCAATTTCCTCTCCTGTGAAAAAATTAGAGTACCCCTCTCTTGAGGCTGTTGTGCAGATTAAGAAAGTTAATCCATAAAATGAGCTTAGAAAAGTGCATGGCCCATGGATCCCATGATACCAGCGTTAGCTGGTATTATTGTGCCAATGGCCTAACTGACTCCTTGCTATAATTCTGGGGAAGCTTCTATCACAATCTCCGCTTTACAGATGGCAAGGTGAGGCCTAGAGAGTTTGAATGCCTTGCCTGCGGTCCTATCAAGTCCTATGCTGCAGGAGCTCTTCCTCTTGGACCCACGACTAACCCTCAGGCCCCGTAAGTCTCAACTCTTTGTGAGGTCCCACAGTCTGCCAGGCTCGAGGCTTCCATCCATCTACTCTTTCAGGAGGCTGTCAGGCACCTTTCTGCATCTCGTCAAAGCTGGAGGCCACTGGCTACTGCTGAGCACACTGGCACAAATGAGGACTTGAGCTGGCTGTCCCTGACCTCTCACCAGCTTCCTGGGGACAAAGGCTGTGGGTCTGTTCCCCTTCTCTGTTCTTGGTGGAGAAGCACTTCCGACCCACGGTTAACTCTGCTGGTGATGTGGCCAAGATAGTAACCCCAGCGCATGCCCAGTGGGAGTGGAGGAGGAGGAGGAGCCTCAAGGGAAGTGAAGTATGGGGCATGGCAAGCAAGCAGGGCCTGTGTGCTGGGGCACCAGGCCAGCCGGAAGTGTGCGCCTGGGCCCAGTGACCCTGGGATAGAGGACATTCAGAAACTGACCAGCAGGGTAGCCTTGGCTAGTCATTCAACTTCTCCGGCACTGATTTTCTCATCTGCACAATGGGAGTAAAGTCCAGTTCCCAGGAATATGATGAGATAAAATCATACATAGTATGTAATAATAATATGAATTTATACGAATATGAGTAATAATGTGAAATTGCCAAATTGATGTAGATAGGAATTCTGGGCAATATAGACTTGTCTCTTTATAGTTTCTGATCCCTTTTAAAAATGTCATTCTTTGCCTTCCCTTATTTAAAGCTGTTTTTTTAAATTGTATGATCCATTTTTTATTGTAATTTTTTTTATTATGTTATGGTAGTCACCATACAGCCCAGTGATGGGTATTAAGGAGGGCACGTATTACATGGAGCACTGGGTGTTATATGCAAACAATGAATCATGGAACACTACATCAAAAACTAATGATGTACTGTATGGTGACTAAAGCTTTTTTTTTTTTTTTAGCAGCTCTTTCATGTTTTGACTGAGCTATAGAGATTAAGGGAACTGTGTTTGAGCCACAAACTGATCAGTGTGATGAGGGGCTGCCAAGGATCCAGGCAGATATGGGGAGTGTTCCTTTTAGCTGGGCCCCAGGGTAGGAAACAGGAAAGATTGATGAAGTGAATCTGCTGGGGCAAAGGACAGAGCAAGGGCCAGTTTCTCTCTGTCTCAGGGTGGAGGATACAGTGGATTAGCTCTCCCAAACCTCGTCCATCCCCGCTTCCTTCCTCCTTCCCTTCTTCCAGGGTGCCTCCCCGCACTGCAGAGGCAGGAAGGCTGAAATTCCATTTTCCAGGACCCCTTATTCTCAGGGTTCCGGATGCCAATTAAGATGACCTCCTTAGAAACAGGTGTGTGAGCATGGCCATCAGGCAGAGCTCATGTCCCTGTCCTTTTATTTATTTTCTGTGGACAAGCCACGGGGTGGGGACTTGGCATTTCTCTGCAGCAGTGTCCCTGGGGCCCCCGCAGCACTGGTCCCTGCTTCCTAGCCTGCAGCGTTGGCGGTGTGTTCTCCAACTGAGGCCCTCTGGCTCCACCAGCCCTCCCAGTGATTGCGTTAAGCGCCTAAGTCCCCGAATTAAATCATTTAGCATCCGCTTGGAATACCTAGAAGAGTTTCTGATGCTGCTCCGAATCTTGCCTGGGGTGAATGGTCTGAGGTCTTTGATGCTCCAGGCACCAGCGATGACACAGGCCTCTAATAGGACAGCTCCATTTTTGAAAATGACACTCAGAAGCAATGATGAAGGGACAAGGATCTGGAAGGGCCTTAAGTCCCGGGTGACCATGAGGAGCAGAGATGCACCGCTGACCTGCACCTTTCACACTGCCAGAGGAGAGAAAAGTGAACTTTGTTTGTTCACTAGGCCATTGCATCTTCGAGGTAGCGGCACCAAGTCACCATCGGGTGTAACATCTTAGCTCAGATTGGTTCCTGTGATTGCTCTCCCTCAGGACATAGGGCTCAATATAGGAAGCCAACAGACAAGGTGCCAGAAAGGGACAGTTGGAGTTGATGGAGGGGAGCAAGTATGAAGGAATAGCTTCTGCGGTTCTCATACTGGATTCCTGCTACACACCAATTTGTCCATTCAAGGGTTTAGAATAAAACAGAAAATGTCAATAATGTCCTTTTTGATGCTCAAGCAAAATTAAGTAAATGGGTAAATGATCTCCATTTTAAGCTTTATTTCCACACATTTGGCTCTTTTGGTTCTGTTTGCTGGCAGACAACACCAAATAAACTTAGAGCAAACAAAATTATTTTCCTTCTTAAATATATATATATATATATATAAATACATATGTGTAAGTATATTTATATATGACCCATGCTTATTGTGAAAAATGCAAGACATATAGAAGATATGAGGCACAGATCTTACCTCATTCCCAGGCCCACTGCTGGGGGAACCCCAGTTAAACATTTGATGCACCCTCTTCTCTTCCCTTGCCCTTCCTTTGTAGGCAATGTCATGGTGGAAGCTGAAGACAAGATGGGGCTGAGGAGGTGGCCGATGTGGCTACGAAACTGACTATGGAGTTAAGTGAATAAATAAGTAAATACATTGAGGATAACGGGAGTCAGGTTTCTCACTGTTGGAGAAGGGAGTTACAAATTAAGGAGAAACATGAGAAATCTTAGCTATTCGATTGGAATGGGAGGTATTAGTGTGAATTCATGCTTTTTAAATCTCTATTTACACAGAAATATGTATATAACTATATATATAGTTGTATGTGTGTGTGTATGCTTGTGTGTGTACATATGTATATTTCCTATCTGCTAAAAGGATTTAGAAGGATTGCATCCCAAAAAGAATGAATAATCAAGCATCCAAATCTTTGTTTCTAAATTTCATTTTGCACTAAAAGAAGTGAGTGATTCCATGGCTGGGCTGGGAAAATCCAAGATGAGCCTTTGTTGCACAACTAAGAAAGCATGCAGAGAGTGATGGGGTCATGTCAAAAGAACAGAGAAGCCAGCATGAAGGGGCTCCTACAGGCCAAATCTGGGGCCATTTAAGTATTGAAATAGTGATATGAATAAATTACATCTTATTAAATAAAATAGAAAGTCATGAGTTCATGCTAAATACAAAATGAATAAATAAATGGGGGAGAAGGAAAAGCTCTTCTCCACAGTAGGATGTCAACCACTTGGCCACAAAATGGTGGTTAATTCAGGCAGGAGTCAGCAATGGATGCTAAGGATATTGGTGATTTCCTCACAAAATATTTATCAATCAAAAGGAAAAATTAGTCCATTTATGGTGAAGGAATCTGGCAGATACCACCTTGACTGGGTGATCAAGGTTAACTTTACTAGTGGTGGGACAGGTCAGCATCATGTATATCCTGAAGAGATGTATAGAGACGGCCCAACATCTTTTCTGTGGAGTCCCTTCCAAGAAGGGATGGCTTAGGTCTGGACATGAGGGAATATTAGGCAGACTCCAGTTGAGGGACAGCCTTCAGAATGAAAGACTTCTCCTCTTTGAAACTGTCAAGATTATGAAGACCGGGCAAGACTTAGGAAATGCTTTAGAAAAAGAATAATGAAAACGGGAATATTCATAGAGACAGAGGGCAATGGAGTAAATGTGAAAAAAGTTAACAAGTGGAGAATCTAGGTGAAGGGGCTGTAGGACCTCTTACTGTTCTTGCAACTTTTATTTATTTCAAAATGAACTTTTAAAAGTTTTGTGTGTAGCCATCAAGTTTTTCTGGTAAATGTATACATGTGCATACATATATTTGCATACATGTGTATACATGTATCCAGAAGCGCAGGCCCCAGCCTGGATGGATCAAATTAGAATTTGGGGGATTGGTACCCAGGCAGGCGGATTAAGAAAAACCCAACTCCCCAGGTGATTCCAGTGTGCAGCCAAATTTGAGAACCGGTTGCTGTCTGTAATCCCGTGTTCACCAAAATCACCTGCGGAGCTGCTGAACCCCAGATCCCCAAGGGCCAGTCTTCCCAGGGGCGCGACCCGACTGGCATGAGGCGGGGCAGGAGAACGGCGACAGGTGGTCCAGGCCCCGCCCCCGTGCCTCGTGAGGCCCCAGGTGCGGGCGATGAAAGGCCGCGCGGCCCCCTGCCCTTCCGCTCTCCGCCATGGACGCAGCGCCCGCGCCCGCTCTCCTGGGCGTCCCGCCGGCTGAGGTGCTGGAGGACGTGTTGCGGGAGCAGTTCGGGCCGCTGCCCCAGCTGGCCGCCATCTGCCGGCTCAAGCGGCTGCCCTCCGGAGGCTACTCCTCGACCGAGGACCTCCAGTTGGTGCTGGAGCGGCGGCGCGTGGCCAACGCCAAGGAGCGCGAGCGGGTGAGCGCCCTGCCCCGCGCGGGGCCCCAAGGCCACCCGGGCTCGGCTGCTCCCCACCAAACACCTGGCGAGCAGCCGGTGCACCCACTCCCCGCCCACCCGCGGGGCTCGGAGGCGACTCGAGCCTCCTGCGGCCCGGCTCGGGTCTCCAGCTTGCGAGAATGGTAGCGGCCTTGTTACCCTCCTCCCTCGTCCCGCTGCTCGTTCTTCGATCCTGGGATGGCCTCCTCACCTGCTAGCCACCTGCCACGGGGTCTGGGGGTGGGATGAGGGCACGCGAGGCCCGTGACAACGCCAAAAATGTCTCCCCTCGGCAGGTGCTTTCAAAAAGATCAGCGCGCGGGAGTTGCTCCTCAGTCTCGCGGCCGCCCGCGCTGGGTGAGCGCTTGGGGCGCAAAGGGCTCCCACGGCCCCTTTCCCTTCCCTCTGCATCTCTGCCTGGAAGCAAGTATGGGGTGAGGGGGCCCAGTGGAAGTTATTCTTTTCTCTTTTTTAGAGGAAGGAAACACGGTGCCCCGGTGTGCCCCGGACTTCCACTCCAGCCCGTGGCTCATTTCCCAGTCAGGCCGGGACGTGGTGAATCACGACGCCCAATGCTCCTGTGGACCATAGTCCGAGCGACATCTACTGGTGGCTTTTAGTGTTTCTAACTGAACCGGGGCCCTCAGTGTGTCCAGTCTGGTCTCCCTTCTGCTCTTTGCAAACCTGGGGTTTGGCGGCAGCCCAGGCGGTCCTAGAGAGGAAGCCGGCGGGGGTGGGGGTGGGGTGGGGGGACGGAGGGCGAGGCTTCAACCTGGGGACTTGACGGGGAGGTTCTGCTGGGGACGTGCCTGCATGCCCGGGCCCTTTGGAAGTGTAGCCCCGGTGAATCAGCTAGGAGCTTTGGGAAAGGGCAGGAGGAGAAAGGACCAAGTGAGAGGAGAAGACCAGGGGAAGTTGGAGAAACTGCAAGAGTGGGAAAGCATGGGTTTACCAGGCATTAGACCCCTTGTGAAAATGACCCTGTGATCTGATGGGATGATGTGGCCTCAAACAAGATTCTCTGATCCAGTAGTTTGCCTTTTCCATGGGCCTTTCCATCAGGAAGCAATCACTTTCTGCAGAGAATTCTTCTTGGTTTTATCCTCTATTTTAAAGCTAATGGCTTTCATTCTTCTTTACAAGGATAAAATCAATACACCTGAAAAATAGAGAAATGACTAGGGAACAGAAACACCCATAACACAGATATAACTACCATGAACTAACATTCTTGTATATATCCTCCCAGTCTTTTTTTCTAGTTATGTGTGTGCACATACATAATTATAAAATTGTGAGATGGTACAGTTTTCTATTTTTTTCCACTTTATCGAAAGCGTTTCCTCATTCTTTTTAAAAAATTCAGTTAACATAGTGTATTATTAGTTTCAGAGGTAGAGTGATTCATCAGTCTTATATAACACCCAGTGCTCATTACATCCGGTGCCCTCCTTAATGTCCATCACCCAATTACCACATCCCCCCACCCCCCTGTGCCCCAGCAACCCTCAGTTTGTTTCCTATGATTAAGAGCCTCTTATGGTTTGTCTCCCTCTCTGCCCTCTCTGATACTGTCTTGTTTTATTTTTCCCTCCCTTCCCCTATGATCCTCTGTTTTGTTTCTTAAATTTCACATATGAGTGAAATCATAGGATAATTCTTTCTCTGATTGACTTATTTCACTTAGCATAATACCCTCTAGTTCCACCCACGTCGTTGCAAATGGCAAGATTTCATTTTTTGATGGCGGAGTAATATTCCATTGTATATATATTACCATAGCGTCTTTTTTTTTTTTTAAAGATTTTATTTATTTATTTGAGAGACAGAGAATGAGAGACAGCATGAG
Organism: Mirounga leonina; assembly: GCF_011800145.1. Taxonomy (NCBI): domain Eukaryota; kingdom Metazoa; phylum Chordata; class Mammalia; order Carnivora; family Phocidae; genus Mirounga; species Mirounga leonina. The sequence goes on from NW_023270305.1 coordinate 43,961,341, forward strand.
AGGGAGGAGGGTCAGAGGGAGAAGCAGATTCCCCGCTGAGCAGGGAGCCTGATGCGGGACTGATCCCAGAACTCCAGGATCATGACCTGAGCCGAAGGCAGTCGCTTAACCAACTGAGCCACCCAGGCGCCCTACCATAGCGTCTTTATCCATTCATCTGTTGATGGACATCCGGGCTCTTTCCATAGTTTGGCTATTGTGGAAATTGCTGCTATAAATACTGGGGTGCAGGTGCCCCGTCAGATCACTACATTTGTGTCTTCGGGGTAAATACCTAGTGGTGCAATTGCTGGGTTGTAGGGTAGCTCTATTTTCACTTTTTTGAGGAAACTCCATATTGTTTTCCAGAGTGGCTGCACCAGTTTGCATTCCCACCAACAGTGTAACAGGGTTCCCCTTTCTCAGCATCATCACCAATATCTGTTGTTTCCTGACTTGTTAATTTTAGCCACTATGACCGGTGTAAGGTGATGTCTCATTGTGGTTTTTATTTGACATTTCCTCATTCTTAAGCATTCTTTCAAAGAACAGCTTTTTACTGCATACTCTGTCATATAAATGGACCAGCCTTTATGCTTTTCCCAGCTTTTTACTGGTCTTTATGTGCATGTCTGATAATTGCTCTCAAATAAAATGCTAGAAATGGAATTACTGAGACATAGGATGTCTCACAACTTTTGATGCCAGTTGCCCAACTGCTTTCTAGAGAAGTTTACTAATTTTAATCCCTTATGGGATATAAGACTTTTCTTTGTTTATCTCCAATGCTGGGTATGACTAACAAAGCAACAATATTACCAGCTTGGCACATGAAAAATCATATCTAATTTCTATTTTGTTTTGTAGTTCTTTTATCAAAGTTCCACATTTTCACACCTTTATTGGTCTTTGTATTGTGCTGAAATGGGATGACTATGTCCATTGTTCACTTTGATCTGGAGTGGGAGAGGGATCTCAATAAATATGAGTACAATATGAGTATATTGGCTTTATGGTGTAGTGGAAGCCAGTTTTTCCAAGGCCAGTTCCCTTTGGGGGATGGTCCTCAACATTCCAGGCCTCAGAACTGAAGGATTAGACCCTGGAAAATTATAAACATGTGGCTAAATAGCCTTATTCTGCCTTTCAAATCTTGCCAACATGCAGACTCTCTAGACTCTAACACTTGACTCGATTTGGTTGGGAAAGAGGTTAAAGAGTTGATGGCTCAGTGCTTGAGTAGATAAGTATTTGCACATTTTGTTCATTATCAGTACCACTTAGGACTTTCTACGTGCCAGGTCAGGAAGAAGTGTTTTATGTGTAATTGTGTTGATCACCACAAAACTTACAAGGTGGGTATTTCCCACTTTACAGATAAACAACCATAGCTTGGTAATATGAAGTATCCTACACATTCTTGTAAGCTAGTACATGGTGGAGCTGGGTTTTAAATCCTGATGTTTTGATTTAGAGTTTTAGCCACTACCCCACTGCCTGAACATTACAGTGGGTATGCTATAAGAGGAAGAGGAGGGGGTTCAGCAAGAACACAAACCCCCTCTCTGCCAGCCCATTCACCCACAGTGCCAAGCTTATGCCACTCCTTCCTCGACTGCCAGGAACCGCGCTGCTGGGGGAGCGGTGACTCTGGCCTGTGCCTGCTTCGGTTCACCACCCAGACAAGAGCCATGCAAACAAGCCCTCACAACCCTCTTCTGTGGTTTGGGGGCAGATATCTGTACAAATTAGCCTCTCTGTATGTCACTGTGCTTTTTTTGTTTTCCAGATAAAAAATCTCAACCGTGGTTTTGCTAAACTGAAGGCACTTGTGCCATTTCTTCCCCAAAGCAGGAAGCCTAGCAAAGTTGATATCCTTAAAGGTGCAACAGAATACATACAAGTTCTCAGTGATGTTTTGGAAGGAGCCAAAGACTCTGAGGTAAAGGCTTAAGAATTAAGAGCAATATCCACCATTTACTGAGCCCTTTCCATGTGCCAGGCAATTTATAATGTTCCAGTTGTTTGTAACAATCCTGTGAGTTATTTATGATCCATGTTTTATAGAGGAGGAAACCAAAATATGGCTAAAGGCCACATAGCTAAGAGATGTCAGGACTGGGGTTTGAATCCAGATCTGTGTAAGTTTTGGAGCCAAGTTCCTGCTTATCTATATACTTACCTCCTGTCACATCCAGGCATCTAGTTCCTAACTGCTGAATCTTTAATAGAACCTTGATTGCTAGGGCATGAGATAAACCCATTCTGTACTGGTGGTTTTCCATCGGACAGGACCCAGAAAGGAAGAGGCATTTCCCTTGGAGAGGCCCTCCCTGAGGGACAACCCTGGTGGAATGTTCAGCAGTAGTTGTGATGCCAGTCTCATGGGGTTTGCAACCTTTTGGTGGGATGAAATAATTGAACTTGCTTTGCAAACCATGAAGCACATACTTGTCACCACCATTATCAGGGTGCATAGCTCAGAAGTGTCCATTAGGCAGTGGAAGCTGTGGGCTAGTTATATGGGCTGGTTGCATGGTCAGGCAAGCCTTGAAGACCTGTTAAGTGGATTAGTCATCAGAGGAGGTAAGGTATGAGGAGAGAAAGGCCTTAGAAATGAGCCCGAAGTGACACCATTGACCTGAGGGAAGAGGAGCCATCAGAGAGGAGAAGGTAGCAGGAAGGTGGAGAAGAAAGATAGGGCCTAAGGTCAGGCAAGGGAGAATCTTGGGAATCTGAGGGTAGAAGTAGTGCAAGAAGCTACAGAGAGGCCCAGCATGTGAGATGTGGGCTAGGAGTGGGCTGGAATTCCAGGTTGAGTGTATGTAAGTGTCTGAAGTCCAGGCAGAGCACAATAGCAAACTTCAAGTCCATTAAACCTGGAAATCTGAGACCGGAAAGAAGGATCAAAAGGATGGAAGAAGTGGTTAGATCAGTGAAAGTCTTTTCTATGTAGCGATGTGATTGTGTTTAGGGACAGAAGAGAAGGACATATACTAGGGAATAGAGAAACACAATCATTCTAGAAACTTAGGGCAGGAACGGCCAGGTATATAATGGTACTTTCAATTTTTTTTTCCTTGTCCACTAGTCCTACTAGGGTGACTTCAGAGAGGATACATTCTGCAACAGTGGGAATGGATTATCCTGTTAGCCAATTGGATGCTTGGGTTGTGGCATGACCATAGTGTTTGCACATGAGCAGGTGGCTGCCTTAGTTTTTCCTTGCATGTGTAACAGAAGTGCTTTGTTTTGTGCTGCATTTATTATAAACTACAGGATCTGCTCCATGGGATAATCTTTTTAATGCAGTTGCCAATTGCATAATATTTTAAGGTTCTAGAAAAAACAAATACAGTCTATTGAGTAATGATTTTCTTTTCATCCATAACGTAAGATTGCCCTTATCACTTAAATGAAACTACATTGGTTAAAATTTTGAAATATATTAAATATTCAGTCTGACTGTTCTATTATACCGTTTGACAACTAAATATGGTTTCTAGAGACAAAATCCGGATCACCAGAACTATAGGAACAATCCTTCTGAACCACCTATGTCCTTGGCTAGAGATCTATCCAGAAACATCAGCCAGCATGCCTGCTGTACTGTGGGCTTGAAGAACGAGGAGGAAAGGCCCTGGGCAGATGGTGGCAGTGGTGAGTCAGCATACACTTGTCGCCAGAGCGTGATGTCTACGACTGGAGTTATCTCCCCAACCAGGAGTCTGGTAAAGTGTTTCTTCTTAAATAGCCACATGGGGGTCAAAAAACTCAAAATATTTTCCTTGAGGTGTGTGGAATTTTCCATGCTAAAAGATGATTGAAATAAGATCATTTTGTGAAAGTACCTAGGTGGGAAAGTGGAGTTTGCTAGTTTGGAAAATCTGTTATTATGTTTCCAAATCAATTGGTAAGCAACTCAAGGAGAAGGCAACCCCTCTAGAATTATCCAGTACAGACCTAAGTTTACTTTTTGATGACCCTAATTAATTCATCAAAAGTTTTTCTGACTCTGAGATCTCCAGAAAAAGAAGTAGCTTGCCATATATAAAGTTCCATGGTGACACCACATACCCATGAACATGTGTGCACATGCATGCACACATATTTTTAGTTGGCCTTGTGGGAAAGCAGCATTTTCTTTTTTTTTTTTAATTTAAATTCAATTAATTAATAGTGTATTATTAGTTTCAGAGGTGGGGTTCAGTGATTCATCAGTTGCATACAACACCCAGTGTTCATTACATCCTGTGCCCTCCTTAATGCCCGTCATCCTGTTACCCCATCCCCCCCATCCCTCTCCCCTCCAGCAACCTTCAGTTGTTTCCTATAGGAAGGCAGCATTTTCTAAGTAAAAACAAGAGTTTATTATAATAGCTCTTATTACTTTGCCAAACTAATGAAGCTGCTAGATAGAAGTAGCAGCCTGCTTCTCCAAGTCCACAAAGTAGACTTTTTGCCCTTGCTGTGTCTCATTGTCACTCTGATGACACCCCGTGGTCCATCCTACAGCATGACTGCTATAGAAACAAAGGCTTGTAGGAACTGGAACCAAGCATACGGTAACAAGCAAGTTGCTTAGTGTGAGGTAAGGGACAGTGGGAGCTGTGGAGTCACAAATGATGGTTGGTGATGGGAGGCAGTTTAGAATAGCAGTTGAGCGCAGGTTCTAGAGACCAAACACTGGGGTTCAAACACTGGTTTTACCCCTTGCTAGTTGTGTAACCTTGGGTGAGCTGCTGAATCTCTCTAATCCCCAGTTTTCCCATCTATGGAATAGGAATGATAATTGTACCTACCTTGTACATTAGGTAATTGTGAGGCTCAAATGGGATCATGTCAGTGAGGTGTCTAGTGTCTAGTGCAGTGTTTGGCATGTCAGTGTTCACTTGGACATACATTATTAAATCTGCTTGACTCATCACGAGCAATCAATATTGATTGGTGAGCAATCAACAATCAGCCACAGGCATCCTAGCTCTGTTTGTAGCAAGTGTTCTGAGTTTATTGACTTGGCCCTTAATAATGCTCTATTCTGGTTTGAGGTCTTAACAGGCTTCCTCCTGACTGGCTGGCCATGGCTGCCATTGCTGACTTGATTACTGTTTTCTAAGGATTCTACTTTTGTACATGCTCGGTTTTAGATTTTCATATTCTGGCCACTTGATCTATAAACCAAACCTTCCCTTGCCAGTTAACCCTTAGGAGAAATAATTCCCATGGCTACTACATGAGCTGACAGGGAATGGCTGAGAACAAAAGTAAGGAGGAAGATATGACCTGAGCTGAACCTTGAACCTGTTCTCTGTTAATAGTAGTAATGTTAGTTTTAATATGTTCTGTGTATTAAGGCAAGACTCTTACTTGCATTTAATCCTGACTGATCCTTAGCAGGAAGGTATTACCATGTCATTCTTGTGGTGAGCTGCCTGACTGCACCTTCCTGCCAGTCCTTTTGGGCCTAGGCTGGGCCTGGAATCTGAATGGAAAACAGAGCAGGCTTATGCTTGGCAACACCAGCAGCAAGGATGTACAGGATGTCCTTGTCTTCCAAGGATTATTGATTCTGGAAATAGGCCATTTATAGTAAGTAGATTTTAAGTGGGGACTAACATTTTCTAGTAAGACACAGAAAAGTTCTAACTGGAACTTTCTTTAAAAAAAGGGAGACATATTTCAGTCTTTTAGCTAATGCAGTTTAAATTGCTAGTTGAAAGACTGTGCTAATTCTTAGAATGAACAAAGAATCGTGTTTCTGAGATTTTTTAGATATGCATGTACCTTCTGCCAAGTGTGATTTTTCCAGGCCTGAATATAAAGAGTGCCATTTTTTTACAGAAATGTTCTAGGATTTCATCAGTTTTGTGAAGGATTTCTCATTCTTTGACATCTAAATCATTTATTGTTAACATAAAGGCATTTATTCTGAAACAACTTCTAGAAGGGCTGCAGATAGAGTACAAATAACTTTTTCCCTGACCCATTTGAGAGTAAGTTGCCAGCTTAATGTCCCATCACCCCTAATTAGTGTGCATTTCCTATAAATGGACATTCTCTTGTAGACCACAGTGTAGCTGTGAAATCAGGAAGTTGATGTTGTGGCATTACTGCCGCAAAATCCTCAGACTCCATTCGGGTTTTCACCAACAGTCTGAATGTCCTTTCTAGCAGAAGGACCAGCTGAGAATCATGAGTTGTATTTAGTTGTCATATCTCTTTAGCTTCCAGCTATCTGGAATATTCTGTTGGTCTTTGCATGACTTTTATTATGACCTTGACACGTATGAAGATTGTAGGCCAGTTGTTTTGTAGAATGTTTGATTTGTGTTTGTCTATTTCCTCCTGATTAGATTCAGACCCAAATCTTTGGTGGGAATATCACAGAAATGATGTTATTTTCTACTCATTGCATCCTATTGGATGGGGTACATTTTGATTTGTTCTGTTACTAAAGATGTTCACTTCAATCATTTGCTTAATGTGGTGACTGTCAAGCCTCTCTACTTTAATTAGCTTTTTCCCTTTGTAATCTGTGTTTTGTGTGGAGATGCTTTGAAGCTATCTATATATCCTATTCTTCATCAAACATTCTATATTTGTGAAACTTTTATTTTGGGGCACCTGGGTGGCTCAGTCGGTGAAACATCTGTCTTCGGCTCAGGTCATGATTGCAGGGTACTGGGTTCGAGTCCTGCATCGGGCTCCCTGCTCAGCGGGGAGTCTGCTCCCTCTCCCCCTCTTCCCCACTCATGCTCTCTCTCAAATAAATAAAAATCTTAAAAAAATAAACTTTTTATTTTGAAATATAGATTCACAGGAAGTTACAAAGATAGTACAGAGAAGTCCCATGTATCCTTAACTTGGTTTCCCTTAATGGCTACATCTTCTGTAACTATAGTACAATATCAAAACGAGAAAATTGAAATTGGTACTATGTGTGTATAGTTTCCTGTCATTTTATCACATGTGTAGATTTGTGGAATCACCACTCCTGGCAAGATCCAGCACTGTTCTACCCTCATAAATCTCTCCTGCCTGCTACCCACTCACTGCCCCCACATTTCTACTCTCCCTATCCCCCTGGCAACCACTAATCTGTTCTCCATCTCTATCCTTTGGGGAAAGTCCTAAACAATATGGAATCATGCAGTATGTGTTCTTTAGAGTCTGGCCTTCTTACTTAGCACAGTGCCCTTTAAATCATCCCAGTGGTTGTATTGAAAGTCTGTTCCTCCTTTTCATTGCTGAATATTAGTCAATGGGATGGATATGCCCCAGTTTAACCATTTACTTATTGTAGAACTTTTTTTTTTTAAAGATTTTATTTATTTATTTGACAGAGAAAGACACAGCGAGAGAGGGAACACAAACGGGGAGTGGGAGAGGGAGAAGCAGACTCCCCGCCGAGCAGGGAGCCTGATGCGGGACTCGATCCCGGGACTCCAGGATCATGACCTGAGCCGAAGGCCGTCGCTTAACCAACTGAGCCACCCAGGCGCCCTGTAGAACTTTTTTTTAAGAGAAGGAGGGAGAGGGAAAAAGAGAGAGGCAGAAGGAAAGAGAGAACCCCAAGCAGGCTCCATGCCCAACACGGAGCTGATGCAGGGCTCGACGTCACAGCCCTGAGATCATGATCTGAAACGAAATCAAGAGTTGGATGCTTGGGGCGCCTGGGTGGCTCAGTCGTTAAGTGTCTGCCTTCGGCTCAGGTCATGATCCCAGGGTACTGGGATTGAGCCCTGCATCCAGCTCCCTGCTCTGCAGGAAGCCTGCTTCTCCTTCTCCCACTCCCCTGCTTATGTTCCCTCTCTCGCTGTGTCTCTCTCTGTCAAATAAATAAATAAAATCTTAAAAAAAAAAAAATGAGTTGGATGCTTAACTGACTGAACCACCCGGGCACCCCATTTTTTTATTGTAGAACATTTTGGTTATTTCTATATTCATTTATATTTTTTATATTATAGACACATAGTTTTCTATTTAATTCATTAGATTACCATCATAATATCATAGTATTTCATGATTTATTTTGTTATTCAGATTGTCCTCATTGTGGCCAGTGAAAGCCCCTTCAAATGGGCTATCTTCCTGCTTGACGTGTCACTATCATTTTTTGATCACTTCCTTTCTGGTAGATGTTCTGAGCTTGAGCATCATGTACTTTCCCACCCTGAGCCTTGGAATGAATCTTTCATCAAGGACACTGCATGTGTAACTCACTTCTTTCTGTGCTGTCTCCCTCATGGTGGCTCTTCTCTTCACCCCTTTTGGACTTTAGCACCTGTATTAGTTTGCTAGGGCTGCAATAACAAAATACACAGATTAAGTGGTTTAAACAACAGAAATTTGTTTCTTGCAGTTCTGGGGGTTGGAAATCTAAGACCAGGACGTTGGCAAATTTGGTTTCTTCTGAGGCCTGTCTCCTTGGCTTGCAAATGATCTTTCCTCTGCGTGTATGTGCCCCAATTTTCTCTAATAAGGATACCAGTCATATTGGATTGGTGCCTACCCTTCATTATATTTTATTTTTCTTAATTTAAATTTTAGTTAACATATAGTGCAATATTGGTTTCTGGAGTAGAATTCAGGGATTCATCATTTACATACAACACCCAGTGCTCATCACAACAGGTGGCCTCTTTAATACCCATCACCCATTTAGCCCATCTCCCCCCCAACTCCCCTACCCTTCATTTTAACTTAATCACACCTTTTAAGGCCCTATCTCCAAATACAGCTACATTCTGAGGTATGGGGGTTAGGACTTCAACATATGAATTGTGAGGGGACATAATTCAGCCCAGAACAGCACCCATGACAAGCTGCCTGGCCATAAGAACCCTCTCCCTGGCTCTGACATTCTACTCAGGCCATCCATCACCACACACATGGACATCTACTCACTCTACTTGGACTCTGGCTCACCACGTGAAGTCACCTACACACATGCATGCCTGCTGGATTTGGCATGGACGTCTTCTCCCCATGCTACCCTGCCCCTCTGCCTGGGCACCCTTCTTACCTGGCTTGGGTCCGACTCTCCATGCCAGGTTGCCCTTCCAAAGCCCCCCTCCTGCTGATTGGACTTTACCACTTTGCACTGAGCCACCCTGCGGTGTGGCCACTTATCTGCTTGGTCTCTGACATCCTCTGACATGGCCATCTCCATGTGTGGATGCCATCCTCACCCTGCTCAGCCTCCAGCACTTCACTCAGGGCCACTGTGGATCCCCCTACCTCGCTGTGAGCTAACAGCATTAGGACTGAATTGTTTAGGATGGGAAGGGGGAGGTGATTTTTTTTCTCTTTGAAGTGCCTACTGTGTGACTATCTTTCTGGTTAGTTTTCTCCTTGTTAATAGGTTTAAATCTGAGATCCTTATTGGCATGTGGCTTGAGCAATTATTCAAAATCACTTTTTTTTTTAAGATTTTATTTATTTATTTGAGAGAGAATGAGAGAGAGCACATGAGAGGGGGGAGGGTCAGAGGGAGAAGCAGACTCCCTGCCGAACAGGGAGCCTGATGCGGGACTCGATCCAGGGACTCCAGGATCATGACCTGAGCCGAAGGCAGTCGCTTAACCAACTGAGCCACCCAGGTGCCCTCAAAATCACTTTTAATAACTTTATAAAAGCTTGCATTTTATAACCAAGCAGGATGGAGTGATAAGGGCCAGGGAAACAAAGCTCAGCCCGGCTTTTGTCTGTCAAACAATTCTCATAAGGGTGCAGTGCAGTTTACCTGAAGAGGTGACTGTATAGGGTTTCAGGGTCCTGGCCAGACACCCTAACTGGAAACCTGGGTGTAGCTGATGTGACTCATTGGATTGAAATGCTATGTACAGAGGGGCTCAGGATCTGGGAGGCAGGCCCCCTCCAGCTTCAGTTTGCAGGCACGGCACCAGTCTTCCTGCCCTTGGAGAGGATCTGAGGAGTGCAATCCTGGTGCTGGCAGAGATGGGCATTTTTGAGGATTTGAGGATGGGGTCAGAACAGCCTGTGCAAGATCAACAACATTCCTGAGAGGCAAAAATCCCAAATGAAGTACATAAGAATCTGCTGATGGCAGGCATGGAGATTAACTTCTCGGGCCAGAGCAGGTTCACTTGGGGACTGAATCAGCAAGTATGTGTGCAAATGGAGAGGGCCATGAGCTGTGTGCAGCCACGGCATCTGGCCTTGGTAGGAATAGGAATCAATGTCAATGTCCTGGCAAGGCTCGTTTAGAACTGGACTTTCAAGGCGTAAGATTTTGCTGTTTTGGGATTGGGCTGGGTGACAAGATGTTCCCTGACCTACTATTGTTTATTACTTTTATTTGACACCTGTGTTTATGGCTTGGGCATTTCATATCCTGCAAGGCTCTGAATTTTGTTCAGAGTTGGCTGTGATCCTATAAAGGCATGTCCCTGGACAAAGACCATCCTCAGTGTTGTGGAGTGAGATGCCAATTGTGCTGGGGTCAGAGGGGCTCTGGAAAGGAGTATGTGGATGGACATAAGTGCCTGTTATGGGGTCTGGATGTGCTGCCATCACACACTTCTAAATTTTGGCCTGTTCTGGGAGTATGCCTTGGAAGGGTTTCTGAGAGAAGGAGGCCTCTAAGGGTGGTAGATTTCCACTACCTCATCTGCAGATCGTGGTAATCTGTGTGTGAAATTAGTCACTGGGGACATTTCTTCTACTAGCATTTTAAGCTCTGAAACGAGATGGTCTAGCCAGCTAGGATGAATTCATTAGCACCCTGGGAAGGCCTTGAAGCATTTGTCTCCTGTTTTCCATCTCACATTTCCCCCAGATGCTGGCTGTATGTGATAGCAAAAATTCTACCTCAGTGTGGTGGTCTAGGCTTCTTGGGAACTACATCTGTCTGTCCCAGTGTTTGCTGGTGGCCTATGGGGCCATATTCTGATGGGTTTAGCCAGCAGAGTATTTTAAAAACTTGAACTTCCTTTTGATGGGGTGGGTGCTCTCTGGTTTGTCAGCTCCACCATCCCTTGTTGCATTACAGTTTAGGCATTAAACTTTGCAGCCCTGGACCAAGAGCACTGGGACTCAGAGTGAAGGCTGCTCTAGTGGTTGTGTTGGCTCAGGATGTTACTGTGTCTTTTAAACTTTGGGGGTTTAGGGATTGGTGCCTTGATGATATGGATGCTGGTTGTTCGCCCTGGAACTTTGGAAAGGTGAGATCTGGAGCATACAAGACAGGATCCATCTAACCTTGAGTGATGCCACCCCCAATGGAGGGTGCCCCAGGCTGCGGCTACTCAGGAAGAGATTCAAGCAGCACCCAAGGAAGACTCTTGAGGCCCCATTGTGATCAGGATGAGAAGAAAATATTAGAGGAAAAATGAATTCCTTCATGAAAATAAGAGAGTGGGATTTCCTTTGTTATAACTCTCAATCTTCTGTTCCCACAGAAAAATCAATCACAAAAGTGGGTTCAGTGTAAACGTGTGAAGTTTGGTGTGTTTGACAAGCTCTCTACCTGGTATGTGCTCCTAACTCTGCCAGTGAGCCGAACATAATTCGAGAAAGCTAATAATTGCTATTTCTCTGACCTATGATGGGCCTGGTGGTTAAATTAATTGAAGTAAGTCTTCATCTATCCTAGTGGACTTCTGGAGGGAATATTTATATGAGTTTTATAAAAGGCCTATCTCATTGGTCCCACATAGATGCAGAGGAGAATTCCAAGAATTGAGTGGAAGGGTCTCTCAAAGGTAGAGGCAACACTTCTCTGCTGTGCTACTGATCTCCTTGAGACAGACTGCTCTTTGGATTAGCAGAAAGCCATCAAGTACTAGGACCACACAAGCTAGCCCCTGTGGGAAGTCAGTGTGTCCTCCCACCCTCCACCTTCTCCACTTGTTCTAATCTCTGGGTTATCCAGAATGGATTAGCAATAAAATGAATTCCAAAGACATAGTGTTAAAGGTAGATCTTCCAGTGGGAGGGTAGGGGCTATAAATACAACTTGTTTATTTTGGGGAAGTCTTCTGGTCCTCTTTGGATCACTCCTTTCCTTTTTGGAAGACTTTTGTCCCCAAGAATGTGTCCTTCCAGCAACACCAGTGTGGAAGACGGGCCTTGGGCATCGGCCTCGTTGGGGTATTCCGAGGTGAGAAGAATGTAGGAGTAGAGTTTTCCTGCATCATACAATTTGCATCAGGTCCCCAAGGGAAGAGACAGACCATATGGGACTTGGTGGCCAAAGCCCTATTCATAATAAAGGAGCTCATTTGCTGGAAGATCATCTGTGCAGCTCTCCCTGTAGACATGAGATGGCAAGGCTATGGTCACAATGCTGAGTTCTGATCTCTGGGTCCTGACTGGACTTTCACATACCAAGGCAGGATTGACAATTATGAGCACAATTTAGATGGGAAGAAATGTAACTTTCTACATTGAATTCTACTTTTAAAAACCCAGTAAGACCCTATGACTCAGATTGTGGGAAGACTGGTTTACCCCATTAAGGGTAAATACTTCTTTGAGTAAATACTGTATCTGTTTAATGTTCAGAATCCCTATGGGGCTTTTTTGTGTCTTACGCCAGCTCCCCTAGGAGATCCTCTTGTCCTCCTTTAGGTACAGCAAGGAGCGTATGTATTATGCAGACTGGAATGGGAATGCTCATGTGATTTTTCCCAGCTAGTCCTTGGAACCCCTGGCCGTGGATGTCCATGGCCCCACTGTGGCTTCTCTTCTCTAGGCCAGGCTTGCTGGGCCTTCTCCCTTTAGAACCCAGGCATCTTCTGGTCTCCCTGACTTTCCCATTCCCAGATGGGCTATGCAGCTACCCTCAGGCACATACTTGATGACGTCCCTCAGCCATGTGGTCACTAAACTCCTGTGAGAGGCTATATCCCATGAAGTGGGTACAAATCCTTGTTTTGCTCAGATTCTTCTTTGCCTTTCTTGGGTTATGTTCCCTTATGTAACTCTTCCCTATCCCTGGGTCAAGGCCCAGGATGGTGTGGTGTAGGACCCCTTCCAAGGGATCAAGCAGCTTCTACAAACTAGTTCTATCCCCTCTGAATAACTACTTCCTGCTGTTTCAACTTTCCACTCCATTTTTGGTTGTAGGAAATCTTCCCCACATCATATCTTGCCTCCTCCCTGCTTTGTGACCACCTGAGCTGCCATCTGAGCTCTGGCCCACCAGAATCCACATGTTTATTCTCCCTTTCAACAAAGTCAGCTTCTTTCAAATGAGAGCCTTGCTTTTCAGACTATTGTTGCTGGGAACTAAAATCTGAAGCTGAGTGAGTGAGGGCTTCTGGTTGGTATCTATCTACCTCTTTCCCTGTCCTCAAGCCTTGGCTCAGTGGGTGGAGGGAAAGGTACGTTGAATAATATGACAAACCATGCAGCTATACAACCAACAACAGTAGTATGCCCACCTTATCAGAGGGGCTGAGTAGGAAGCTGAATCTCTTTTTCAGACTACTCTCTTCCTGGACCCTCAACTATTCAGATGAGGCCGACAGGCTTTTTTTTTTTTTTTAATGAATTGTGAGAATAAAGCAACATCAATAATTTTCAGCAAGTTTTCATATTCTGATACTTAAATATTACATATCTGTAATTTTCTGGCTAATACTTAAAACCAAACTAAGACAATGATCTATAATACACTAGACTCTAGGCTATAGGATCAAATTATCCTTTAATTCTTTGGGTAAACCCAGCAATACCTGAATTTGTCTCTTGGGTTTAACACACTCTGGATATGTGAAAATTTTTTAAAAATTTAAATGAAACTTTTAAAGCTAAATTGGAACTCAAAATGTTAGCTTAATCATGTATATAGTGGAAAGACTTGATCAAGATCAGGAAAGTTATTAATACTTATTTTGTGCTGGGCACTATTCCTGGTGGCGTATACATATTATTTAATTTTCATGACCACCCTGTGCTGTATAATTATATTCATTTTACACGTCAGGAAACTAGAAAACCAAAGTTAAGGAACTTGCCCAATATCCATTGGGTCAGTGAAGGATGGAATCAGGGCATGTGGGTAATAGTGTTAAACTCTTCACTGCCTTTCATTCTAACAAAACTCACCCTTGAAATATAAATAAGACTGGACTAGGAAATAAGTAAATGTGTTTTTATAACCTGAATTAAAGCATGTGACTATACTACTTTATTATTCACAGTGACTGATTGGAGTGACTTTGTTTTTCATCATGGGTTTTTTTCTTCAAGTTGAGATTTCAGAATATTAAGACCCAAAATGATCTTACCATCTTAGTAAAAACACTGATGGAAATATACTAAAATGCTTCCAAAATTTTTTCTTATACAACTGAATTAAGAAATTATCGCAGGTGTATACCACTGTGTGTTCTGTTTCTTCTTATTCTATCATTGACATGTAGTTTTTATTACAAGTTTTAATCGTCCATTAAATGGAATGGTTTTTTCTTTTTTTTTTTTAAGATTTTATTTATTTATTTGAGAGAGAGAATGAGATAGAGAGCATGAGAGGGGGGAGGGTCAGAGGGAGAAGCAGACTCCCTGCTGCGCAGGGAGTCTGATGCGGGACTCGATCCCGGGACTCCAGGATCATGACCTGAGCCGAAGGCAGTCACTTAACCAACTGAGCCACCCAGGCGCCCAAATGGAATGGTTTTCTAATTTTTGGACATTTAAGTTATGTTCAGTATTTTATTCTCATAAACATGGCAAATAGCCTGATGTGTTTATCTCTTTCTTTTTTTTTTAGGATAGATTCCTAGAAGTCGAAGTTCTGAGTCACAGGTAGGTTCAATCTATGACTTGATGCATGGGGCCACTTTATAATACCGCCAGCTCTTAAGTGCCGATTTCACTATATCCTGGCTAACAGTGGGATCTATTAAAATGATAGAATTTTAATAGGTAAAAAATGGTATCTTTCAATTTAAACAGCTTTGATTACTAATGAAACATTTTTTACATAGCTCTTTTGGGAACTGTTTTTATCGTTTAGCCATTTATAAGGGACTTTCTTCTCTGTTACAGGCTCCCCCAAATATGAAAAGTGAAAAGGCCAGCCCAGGGCTACCTTCTAGAGACAAATAAATGCAGTCTTGAAAGTTTTAAAGTCTCTTAAAAAAATTGTGATAATTCAAAGTTTAACAATTACCCTTTAAATGGCCTTACTTGTCACACATCTATTGAACTCTTTTTCCTTAATCTCATGCTTTGAAGAAGTAGACTTCAGGGTCTTCAGCCTTCATGCTTATCCCTCAACCCCTATGCAGCTTCCATCCTCATCCTTTCAGGACTTATAGCTAATATCTTTCATTCTGTCTGTTTTCATTGCTTGAGGAAGAAGTGCCTATTACCCTTCCTGGGGAAATTAAACTTTAATAGGAATGTAAACTTAAGCTAGAAGAGTATGGAGTGGGAGGCATTGGCCACTGGCAGTGACAATTTTCAAGGCTGTCTAAATACCCAGCTAAGGCCACAAGGCACCTTGAGCATGGAGACAGTCTTCATCTTTATAACAATTGCTCACAAAGAGCTAGCACTTAATTTATGCCGTATCTGTTCCCATACCTTATATGTTAGTTGTTCTCAAAACAGTCCTATGAGATAGACCTGAGGATCTCTGTTGTACAGGTGGAGAAACCAAGGCACAGAAAGTGTGTATCTGCTTGGGCTGACATAATATAAATCCTGTACTGGGTGGCTTAAACAACTGTATAACAGTTCTGGAGGCTGAGGAGTCCAAGATCAGGATCAGAAGGGTTTTGGTTTCTGGTGAGGTTGCTCTTCCTGGTTTGCAGACTTCTTTCTGTGGCCTCACATGGTAGGGTGGGGGTGGGTGGAGAGAATGAGCAGTGTGCATCAGTGGGTAAACTCTTGTCTCCCTTCCTCTTATAAGGACACCAGTCCTATTGGATTAAGGGACCCAACCTTATGACCTCATTTAACCCTAACAACCACCTGAAAGCCCTATCTCCAAGTACAGTCACGCTGGGGGGTTAGGCTTCAACATATGAATCTGGTTGGAGGGGGGAGGGGGACAGAATTCAGTCCATGGCTTTTGGCCCCTGACTCCAAAAGTTCATTGCCCTTAACACATGCAAAATACATTTATTTCATCTCAACAGCCCCAAAAGTCTTAACTTGTTCCAGCATGGGTTCTAAAGTCTGAAGTTCAAAGTCTCATCTAAATATCATCTAAATCATGTATGGGTGAGAGTTGAGGTATGATTCATCCTGAGGTGAAATTCTCTTCTAGCCATGAGCCTGTGAAACCAGACAAATTATGTGCTTCCAAAATACAATGGTGAGCAGGCATAGGACAGACATTCCCATTCCAAAGGGAAGAAATCAGAAAAAAGAAAGGAGTGATGGGTTCCAGGCAATTCCCAAACCAAGCAAGGCAAATTCCATTATTATCTTAAGCCTTATGTACTCTTTGGCTCAGTGTCCTACCTTCCAGGCCCACTGTGGTGGAAGCATCACCCCACACAACTCTGCAGTGGCCCTGCCCTCTGAAGCCAGGAGGAAACCAACTTGACCCCTGGGCCTGTGGTTGGAATGGCAGCCCTGATGATCTCTGAATTGTCTTCGGGGTCATTCCTCCCTTTTCTGGAAGAGCAGTGCACATTTGCAACTGGATAGCTTTGTGGTCTCATCCTATAGGATCCAAGAAATTTGACAACCTTCCTTCATTCTGTCCTGCTTTTTCTGTCCCTTTTAGTTCAAACCAATACTGTCTTTGTTGGAAAAACCCATCTCTTTTCCTAGCCTCTGTTAAGATGGCTGATTAGGTCCATGAGTTACACTCTATGACCTCTTTATCAAATGGTTATTCAGCCATACCCTTAGTGCTCTCTTCAGAACAAGTTTTTTCACTTTCTGCAATGTAGGTGGGCTGAGAATTTTCCCAGTCTTCAAGCTCTGGTTCCTTTGTGTTTAATGATTCTTCCTTTAATTCATCTCTCCTCTTGTATTTTACCATAAGCAGTAAGAAGGACCCTAGTTACACTTTCACTATTTTGCTTAGAAATCTCCTCTGTTAAATATCTAATTTTATCACTTGTAAGTTCTACCTTCTACAAAATACTAGGACACCATTTAAGCGAGTTCTCTGCCACTTTATAATAAGGATTTCATTTCCTCTGGAGTCTGGGGCCTTTCCACCAGTTGTGTGTGCTGCTTTACCACCCCGCTCTGTGTGGCTCTTCCCTCTGTGGCCGGGGTTATGGCTGCTGGTTTTCTCATTCTGATCAGTAATAACTGCACTGTAAGTACTTACACTTGGTATGCTATTTTGTCTGCACGACAATCCTGGGTAGTAGGAGACTTAGTTTTCTAGGGTTGCCATAACAAAGTAGCATAGACTGGGTGGCTTGAACAACAGAAGTTTACCTGAGATCAGGAAATCAGGGTGTCAGCAGAGTTGGTTTTCCTCTCCTTGGCTGTTGGTGGTTGACTTCACATGGTCTTCCCTCTGTGCCAGTTGTGTCCACATTTCCTCTTATAAATATACCCGTCCTATTGGATTAGGACCTATCCACATCACTGAATTTTTTGATCTTTTAATTATCTCATTAATTTATCCCAGTTATCTCTTTGAAGACCCCATCCCCAAATATAGTCACATTCTGAGGTTCTGGAGGTTAGGACTTCAACATAGCAATTGGCAACAGCGGGGAGGTAGGAGTAGCACAGTTCAGCCCATAGCGGAGGGCAAGGGCTTTTACCCTTACTTTACAGCTAGGAAGTGGGACCCGGGGTCAGTTTTTCCTTGGTCCACACAGTCACTAGGACTGAGACTGGAGCCCTAGGCACTAGACTCCCAGTTCATTTTCTTTTCACAGCAGGCCTGAGCCACAGGGTTTGCTGAACTTTCGCTTGTTCGGAGAGGGCCATCTTCAGGAAACCTAGACTTAGAATTTATCATTGGTCTTGCTTTGAAAGCACTGTCTTTCCCCTCTCTCTCTTGTCTTACATTTGGTTTCCCTAAAAGTAGGCCATGATTTATAGTTTATATGGGAGACAAACCCAGGAATTACCAGTAGGGGAGTGTGGAAGTAACATAGGGAAGAAAAGCCAGACTATGAAAGATGCATGACTGAGCAGGTTACTGCTGTGGGCCACTGGGGCTCAGTCCTGCTGAGGCACTCTGGGAGACTATGTACAACACGCTTCAGAGGTGTCCTTCCAACACTTAGGAATGAGGGAGCTAGGTTGTTCATCAACCTCGATGGTCATTGTTTGAGAGCTGATCCTCTGGGGTGTCAATCCCTCCAGCACCTCTGACATGCCCTGGGGAAGGCCACTGATAAGTATGCCTGTGCCTGGAGGGTGCTAAGGCACTGTATTAGTTACCTATTGCTGTGTAACAAATTACCACAAACATAGCAACTTAACACATTCATTATCTCACCGTTTCAGTGGATCAGGAGTCACACCTGCGCATGGCTTAGCTGGGTCCTCTGCTTTAAGCTCACTCTCAAGGCAGAAATCAAGGTGTTAGTCTGGGCTGGGGTCTCAGCTGAAGGCTTGACTGGGGAAGGATCTGCTTCCAACTTCATTTCCTCTAGAACTTTTGGACTGATGACCTCAGTTTCTAGCTGGGTGTTGGCCAGGTGTCACCTTCAGTTCCTTGCTATGTAGGTCTTCCTAGCATTGCTACTTAATTAATCAAAGCATACAAACCAGGAAGGCAATCAAGAAAGTCAGCAAGATGGAGAATCTTATGTAAGGCAATTGTAGAAGTGACATCCCATCCCCTTTGCTATATTCTTTTTTTTTTTTTTTAAGATTTTATTTATTTGACAGGGAACACAAGCAGGGGGAGTGGGAGAGGGAGAAGCAGGCTTCCTGTGGAGCAGGGAGCCCGATGCGGGGCTCAATGCAGGGCTCAATCCCAGGACTCGGGCTCAATCCCAGGACCCTGAGATCATGACCTGAGCAGAAGGCAGATGCTTAACAATTGAGCCACTCAGGTGCCCCGCCTCCCTTTGCTGTATTCTGTTGGTTAGGAGCAAGTCACAGGTCCTGCCACACCTAAGGGGAGGGGATTACACAAGGACGTGACTACCAGGAGGTGGACGCACTGCGGGTGTCTGTTACACTCCCATCTGCTAACTTCAGAAGTTATTGCTGACCAGAAACATCTTTTATCAAGAGACATCGGGATCAGAAATAATTTTATTGCAGGGGCGCCTGGGTGGCTCAGTCATTAAGCGTCTGCCTTTGGCTCAGGTCATGATCCCAGGGTCCTGGGATTGAGCCCTGCATCGGGCTCCCTGCTCAGCGGGAAGCCTGCTTCTCCCTCTCCCACTCCCCCTGTTTGTGTTCCCTCTCTTGCTGTGTCTCTCTCTGTCAAATAAACAAATAAAATAAAAATAATTTTATTGCAAATCAGAAAATCTAATTTTAAACTACCTGGTCATTGGGGGCTAGTCAGATGTGATTTTCTGGGCCTGACATGGAGTCTTCTGTGCTTTCCTTTCCCTAGTTAAGGGCTAAGCATCTTGGGTTTTTGGTGATGGGGACTCTGAATTCTCGTGATCTTCCTGTGGAGCCAACTGCCGTTCTTGTTCCTTTTGTAGGATTTCAAAGTGAATTTGGAATTGAGTGAGAACTTCAGGAACTTCAACTAAAATTCCATATAGGCTATTAATATGGAAATTTATATATTGAAATTTTGCTTCCTATCTGATATCAGAACAATTCCTAAAGCCACAGGATGACACTAATCTTTCCAGCACTTGTCACATTCAGATGGCATGTAAGAGAAGCTGGAGGATTTTTTTTTTTTTTTAAAGACTGATGACTGGAGGGGAAGAATCATTTTTTTGGGAAAAGAATATATCAGCCTTATCAACTTTATCAGTGTTTTGTACTAGTTCTGCATTTTAAATTAAATTTTTTTTTTTTTTTTGTCTCCTGCCAGAAGCCATGTGCAGGGTAGTAGTTAGGGCTTATAAGCTCTGGGGCCATACTGTGTGAGTTTGAATCCTTGCCCAGCCACCCACTAGCTGTGTGACCTTGGGCAGGTTACCTAACCTCTCTGTGTGTCAGTCTCTTCAACTGTAAAATGGGGGTAATAATAGTACTGTCCTTATGGAGTTCTTGTGAGGATTAAATGAATAAAAATGCATGTAAAGCCCTCAGAACAGTGGCAGGAGCCAACAAGAGTTTGCAATTACTAGTTTGAGAAAGTTAAATAAAACATCAGGAAGAGAAATTTTTGAGTGATGGAGATGACTAAGGGGATTTATGAAGCCTGCTATTTCTGGACTAAATAAAAATTCTCTATTCCCTTTTTGGGTTCTATTTCAGAAAAGGGCCCACCATGACTATGATTTCAGGGTTCTGGAGAAGATGTTCCTGACTCCCTAGATATCATCACTCAGCACCAATAATGCATAGCCACCTGAAGTGTCTCAATAAACACATGACTTCCTGGTTCTGGCCAGACAGACCTTGGGTCCTGGTGGCTCAGCTGCTTATAATTTTAGCAGGTTTTGACAGGAGAATGGGGAAAGGGCTTGTGGACTCAGCAATTCTGAAAGTGAAATGGGAGTGAATGAGGAGCTCTGGGTAGGAAAGGAGGGGATAGAGACTGGGGGATGGAGAGGTTGGGAGAGCTAGAGCAGAAAGACACAACTTCCTCTGGCATCTGAGATGGAATATTTGCCAGTTCTAGGGTGGTTGTGGTGGGCATTTTCTCTTTTTCCACATCAGTAGTAGTTCACATAGAGTGGCATTTCTTAAATGTCAGTGTGCAAAGGAATTACCAGGGATACTTGTTAAAAAATAAACTTCCTAGGCCCACCTCCAGAGATTCTGATTCTGCAGCAGCACTGTGGTGGAGTCAGGTGATTTTTATGGGAGCGTCTAAAGGTGGTGATGGCCCCAGAATCTAAAAGGAGCAGAGGGGCCATGATCTGGTTGGGGAAAGTGACCAGGGGCTTTTCTGGAAGCCATACTTGCCCTGCAATCAACATTTTAAAAAAGCACGTAGAGTGGATGCTGATTTGGGGAAGCTGGTGGAGCTTATGGGGGTCTGAAGTCCAAGCTACCACTTGACATTCCTACTCTGAGGGCATATTGAGAAACACTGTCAGAAAGTACAAGTGGAAGATGCTTTAAGTACATTGTCATTTTACAGACTAAGACAATAATGCCCAGAAAGCTTAAGTGACTTCATCAAAGTCACACAGCTAGTTAATGGCAGGTCTGAGACTGTAATCAAGGATTCTGGTTCTCCACCCAGTTCCCTTATTCACTAAACACCTGTTCCCTCTGGGATGAGGAGAGGGGTGAGAGGAGGAAGTAATGAGAATTGGAGGGAGCTGGGCTCACAGTCCCAGACCGCAGCACAACAACAAAAATTTTGCTCTAGTTGAAGATGGAGTCAGAATTAGGATAATTTTGACTCAGAATTCAGTGGCCAATAATTGCTATTAAAATCCCTAATAGCGGGGCGCCTGGGTGGCTCAGTTGGTTAAGCGACTGCCTTCAGCTCAGGTCATGATCCTGGAGTCCCGGGATCGAGTCCCACATCGGGCTCCCTGCTCGGCAGGGAGTCTGCTTCTCCCTCTGACCCTCCCCCCTCTCATGCTCTCTCTATCTCATTCTCTCTTAAATAAATAAATAAAATCTTTTAAAAAAAAATCCCTAATAGTTAATTTTCTAAAGGCAGATGTCCTTCCCAGACAATAAATATTCCATCTGTAAGACTTCTTTTTTTAATCCCAGGGAAGATATAGCGTTTAAGGAAGCTCACGTTTCAGATTTTCTTCCTAGTAACAAAATCCTCATATTAGCTCTTGGCTCTTGCGGGCAGTTGGTAGTGCCGGAGTGGACGTGGGCAGAGGCCGGGCGGCGGGACTGCGGGTGGGGGCGCACTGCAGCACCGCGGCCCTGGGGCAGCCGGGCAGCGGCCCGCTAGAGGGGGCGCTGTGGGCGCCGCCAAGCGTCCTTTTGTCAGCGCGCACGGCCAAGAGAGCTCTCATTTCCTCCCAGCCTCGTGCGGGAAATGGATTTAATTCCGACGGCAGGGCTGTAAGGGGCGAGCGGGAACGAAAGCCTTTTGTCAAGGAGTAGCAGCCTCTGTTGTCTGTAATTACCACTGACGCGGAGAAGCTGCATTGCTGGTGGAATTCCAGGCAGCTCTGACAAGTGTGGGGCTGCAGGATGGGAAGAAAACATTGCTCTGCAGATTAGCTGGGTGCATTTATTAAGCAGACACCCAAAGGAAAAGACAACAAAGCAAAACAACAGTGGAAGACCAGGGATGGATAAGATGCTGTGCCGGAGGTAAGCCCGTCTTGGGAATGGGCATCGTGGCTTGCCTTGGTTTTGTTTCTTTTAATGGAATTTGAGACCCCCTACAGCATCCCTCCACTGTGCGCGAGCTCGTTGGTCCCGATTGGCGAGCGTCTGCTAGTGTGTGTGTGTCTGTGATGCAGCCCATCCCCGCGGCTGTGTGTTTTGTGCCTAAAGGTTTCTCTTGACGATGTAACATTGGAGGTTCTTCGGAAAGCGGGGCTGAGTAGCCCTGGCCTCTGCGAGGGGATGGTCGGGCGTACTCGCTCCGAGCGCCACGCCTGACAGGTGGGGCTTTCTTCTTGGTCAGGGCTGGTGGGTGGCAAGCGTCGCCTCACGGGGGCTGCCCCTCCCCTCCCTTCCCTTCCGGCTCGGCCGCCGCCCTCCAGGGGAGCGGTGTGGGGTGCTCAGCGGCCTGGGCGCGTCCCCCGGGCGTCGTCAAGGCTCGAGGCGGGGCGCTCTGCCGCAGCTGCGGGGCCGCAGGTGCGGCATCGGCAGCCGCCTGCATTTGGAGCAGGGGAGCTGGCACGTGAGCGGGTCCCAGTGGATCTGGATTTTTATGCCACTCCACCACTTTGGAGGGAAAAAAGGCCACTGTCCCCAAGAGGTCCTGCCAGTGTGTTCCTCTCTTAGCTTTCTTCTCCCCTCCCCTCTCTTTTCCTGCCTCTTCTTTCCCGCCCCCGCCCCCATCCCCGGGTTGGAGGCCACCCTTGGTCTGGGAGGCCGGGTGGGGTGGGGGTGGGCCGCGTCTGCCAGTTTTGAAATCACCACCACTGAGCTACAAGGTGTTAGGTTAGGGGGAGTGGGGGCGGGGCAGACTGCTTTAGGATGCCGATCAGGCGCTCTGTCTAGCCTATTGTCTTGCTTTTTCTCCCCCTTCCTTTTCGTCTGTAATCTCCACCCCTTGCCAAAGAGAGGGAGAAAGAAAGACTGAAAGCCCCAGGAGAGAGAGAGCGAGAGAGAGAAAGAGAAGGAAAGGGGGGGGGAACCCAGCCCACACCCTATCAAATTCTTTTAAAAATTGTCATTTATCTGTGACACATGATTATTACCCATCTGTTTCTTTACACCCACTCTTCCCTCTTGCAGTTTGTTGTCTAAGGTTCAACTGGCTGAAATGAGCCTTATTAATAATAGAAATCAAATCTCAGTTTGCTAAATGGACATTTTGTTCTTTCTGACTAAGCCCAAAGGAAGGGTTGATATGACATCCTGGCGTGAGCAAGTGATTGGAGAGGGTAGACCCACCTCCTTTCACATCTAGTGTGTGGGTCTAGTTAAGGTACACGAGATGCATGTTTAACTTGTACAGTAGGGGTGGTGTCTTTAAAGGGATTTAAATATTGGGTTTCATTTTAAGAGAGAATTGGCCAACATTCGAAGTGAAAGTGCTTTAAATTAATAAAAGCAGATAACTGAAGTTTCAGACTTGCAAGTCACTCTGGCCACTAGCATATGAATAGTATATGTTAGAGATTTAACAGAGGGATTTAGACCATTTAATATTTTTGCTTTATAGTGTTCTACCTTCATTCTGTAAAGCGATCAGACTTTTGTCAGTGTGTATGGACCAGGATCTTGCCCAGCCCTGCTTCTTCCCCCACCCCTGTCCACTTTTCGTCTCCCCAACCCCAATAGCAAATCTTTTATTATTATTGTAATTTCAATATATTTTGGAGAACCACTAAAGATAAATCGTTCTTTGATCCCAAATCCATACATTTTTGTGGGAAGCCATATATTCTTTCTTGTCCAATTGCCTAGCCTTATTAGAAATTTGCTTGTTACATACAAAATATATAACACTGCCTGAAATGACGCACCTTATGGTGTAGTTTCTGGGCTTGGGTTGAATTGGCTTTAAGCATTAGGATGGTGCTAGAATTAGCAAATCACAGCTATTCTTTAAGAGTTTACAGGTGATCAAATATGTTTGTTGGGACAGAGTTTAGTGTTAAGGTTTTAAATGTATGTTTAAAAGACTTTGATAAATATATTTACCACCTACCTTGTTCTACAAGGAATCTAAGACAGTTTATCGGGCTTCATAAAACATAGCAAGGGAGACTAACTTAGAAGTAAATAAGAAAGAAAAGAGAAGACTAAGGGTAGAGATAAAAATGGTATTAAGAATGAAGCTAATACAAAAATACAAGCATAAGACCCTCTACACTTGGTACGAAGGTAAACAAATCCAGCTCTAAACTTTCCAGGATCTCATGGAAAAAGGAGAACTGACCAGCCCATGACTCATATGTTTTCTTTATTCATTGACTCATTCACCCATTTGTTCATTTAACAAACACTCAGTGAGGACCTACTATGTGCTGGGTTCTGTGAAGGGTGCAGGGACAGACATGGTCTCTGTCCTGACAGCAGTTACAGATGAATGTGAGGAACTGACATTCATCAAGGAAACCCTGTAAATGAATGTATAATTACAGATCGTGCCAAGAGCCGTGCAGAAAAAGTATGAAAACACAAAATGTCACATGTCCAGAACATAAAACAAAAAATGAAAACTTCTTAAGTGAAGCACAATTCTTGATTCTAAGAGCAGAAAGGAACTCTTCACAAATATGATAGGGTTTGGAATGATGTCTTCAATCATGTTCTTGTCAGAGACAAGGAGGGTTTCATACTGCTGTTTTTAAAGTGTTCCTCAGTGTGAGCTTATATCACTCATGGGTCTCTCAGACCACTGGGGTTCTGGGGATATATACATTTTGAGGAATCTGTGTCTTCTCTAAAATTAGCAGTTTTACTTCAGTGATAATCTTAAATAATAATAAAAATGTGTTCTGGATTATCTTGATGGCAACTCCAAAGCCAATGGTGGGGCCTGTATTTGCCTCTGTATCTTCCCATGTGAGCCAAGGGCAGGCCTGGTGGCTCAGGTTATGAGGCAGAGAGGAGTTTAGTTAGAGGTACATGGAGAGAATGATGAGTCCACACAGGGCACAGGCTCATCAGACTCAAAAGAACAATTCCTGGGATCAGCACTATTTTGGCAAGGAATGATGCTCTCATGCTAGTTGCACCTTCATATGCACAAGTTGCAGCAACTTATTAGCAGCAGGTGATGTAGTGAAAACACAGTGACAGAGTTGCTGTTGCTGGTTTCAGCAATAATTGGATTAGATCTACATTTAATGCAGATTTGGTAACCCCCGATAACTACCTTATGTCCAAAGCAATGAGACGAGTAATTTGGTGTAATGATTGAGTGGAGCCAGACTGTCTGACTTCAAATTCATTTTTTTACTTACTAGCTGTGAAACTTGGGCAAGTTACTCAATCTCTCTGATCCTCAGTTTCTTCTTTTGATGATATGGAGATAAATATGTGGTATTGATTTCATCATGATATTAAAAGGATTAGAGTTACTACATGTGAAAGACTTGGAGCATAGTGTAAAGTTCAATAGATGTTGGTCATTACTATGATTTTTATTATTATGAAATGGCACCCACTTATGTAGGCATCTCAGGATGGGTTTTAGTAAAATTTTAAATTATGGTACCTAATTATCTTCAATGTAGCAAACACATTTTTGAGGTTATTAATATTGTTTTGCACACATGCTTTATAAGTTGTCTGCATTAGTATTGTTGAAGCCAAAATTCAGATAGTGATAACACATAGCAACTAGACTGAGACTATATCTTTCTGTTGTTAAACCCAAAATGGTGTTTTAATTCCAGCAAAACAATATTGTCTGTTGCAGGAAGTTAATTTTGTTAGTTTGGCGTTTTAAAGTTTTATAGTTACATTTATTTGTAAATTGATTTTGGCATTTTGGTTATATAAAAGCTATAATGCCTGGATGTTTATAACTGTTTTTTTTTTTTTTAAGATTTTATTTATTTATTTGACAGATACATAGCAAGAGAGGGAACACAAGCAGGGGGAGTGGGAGAGGGAGAAGCAGGCTTCCCACTGAGCAGAGAGCCTGATGCGGGGCTCGATCCCAGTACCCTGGGATCATGACCTGAGCCGAAGGCAGACGCTTAACGACTGAGCCACCCAGGCGCCCCTATAACTGGTCTTTATGAGTGTACGTATTTAAGTTACATTTTAATAAAAGTGACTTAGGTCAGCCTGGGTCCATGAGAAATTTTTTTCTTCAAAAGAGATTTTTGGGTAGTTTAAGCATTTTTGGACTGTGTACAAGGACATACCCAAGATGCTTGGAGTAGAATTTCGAATCTGTAGAAGAGAGATTGGAGCCCTAATATTTTACTCTATATACCTTAAGTACCATAGTTTTAGCTTGAAAGAATTTTAAGACAGTAATACCAAAAACTGCCTCTGTTTACAACAACAACAAAGTCCCCCAGACTCAAAGAACACCTATGGAATGGCAAGCTTCCAGCAAAGATTCGTCCTGGCCTAACTTCCATGATAAACCACATATGAGAGGTTTGTCAATGTTATTGAATGAAGTGAAAAGAAAATCTTTTCTCTGTGGACTACAATGTTCGACTGTATAGATTAAAATGAGTTTATTGATTATATTGTTCAAATCTGTTTTTAAGTTTCCTTTGTACTTAATTGAGCTGTCAAAGATTACAAGAAATATGCCAGTCTCCCATTATAATTTTTGATAGCTTTCCTTTTGATATATACATATCATAGACCTATGCATTTATATTATATTACACACAGGTTTTATTTGATGCTGTGTTATTTAGGGCCCTGGTTGCCAAGGACTGATGGCTTTTTTGGGATGGGGGACATTTAGTGCCAAAACCAGGACATGCTAGGCAAAGGAAGACAGATCTATTTTAGTTGCAGAGAAGAGAGAGATAACAAACAATGGGCCCAGATTCTTCAAGGACTCTCTAGAAGATATAGTAAAGATGGTGCCAACCAACATCAACCAGCCCATGATTCAACAAGGGGCCCTCCCCAGAAGAAGCAGGGATATTCTTCCAGGTGAGTCCTAGAATAATTCTCAGGCTCAATGCACCAGGCCTGGATGGGCTATGGTGTGGTCAGGGGGAAGGTGAGGTATTAAACACAAGGCTCTAGGAAATTTATCAGCACCTTCCACCTTGAGTAACTGGACCCCAATCCTGATGTGCTGAGGGAGCCCCCAGTAACGTGGGACTTTAACGTAGCCAGCTTCAAACCAGGTCAGTTCTGATCACCCCCAACAGTTGCAGCTGAAAATAAAGATAAGTACATAAATGTCACTTGGCCCAGCCATAAATATCTCTAGTGTACTTGGTATGACATAGGACCTCACTCTACAAGCAACCTGGGCAAGACCTGGAGGCTAGGGAATTTAGGATGTGGTTGCCAGAAAGCAAATAGGGGAGCTCCATATGATATCTGGAAAGGTCTTCCCTGGTCCCAGCCTTGAAGTGGCTGAAAATAACTTAGCAAGCCAAGTAGCAAATTGACTTCTGTGAGTGGCAGCTTTAAGGACCATTGACACCCTCCACCCTTTGCCCTCCCCCTACACAGACAGCTGATTAAACCAGGCATGGACCTGTGAAGACTTAGGATCTCAGGGCTGGTAGCCATGTTAGGCCAAACAGGGAAGGGAGTCAGGGTGAGGAGACAAAACAAACAAAAACAACCCCCCCCCCAAAAAAAACCCACCCAAAACAAAAAAACAAGACAAGAGGGTGATGATAGGTCATCCCCCTACTCCAATTTAAAGGATTTAAAAAAAAAAATCCCCTAGCCAATTTAAAGAAGAAGCCACTTGGTTTTCCTGAGGTGGCCAAATGATTCTAGTTCTGGTAGCTTCCATGAGGCCCAGCTAGACCTTGGTCCCTGTGTTGATGAGGTTGCCTTCTATCCTGTTGACTTTTGCTTTAAAAAAAAAACTGCTGGCGGGCGCCTGGGTGGCTCAGTTGGTTAAGTGATTGCCTTTGGCTCAGGTCATGATCCTGGATTCCTGGGATCGAGTCCCACATTGGGCTCCCTGCTCAGCGGAGGGTCTGCTTCTCCCTCTGACCCTCTTCCCTCTCATGCTCTCTGTCTCTCATTCTCTCTCTCAAATAAATAAAATCTTAAAAAAAATAAAAAAATATAAAAAATTGCTGGCAAAAGGGCATCTGGGTGGTTCAGTCGGTTGGGCATCCAACTCTTGATTTCAGTTCAGGTCATGATCTCGGGGGTCTTGAGTTCAGGCCCTGAGTCAGGGCTCCATGCTCAGCGTAGAGTCTGCTTGAGATTCTCTCCCCCTCTCCATCTGCCCCTCTCCTGACTCATGCTCTCTCACACACACACACTCTCTCTAAAATAAATAAATAAAATCTTTAAAAGAATTGATGGTGAAAAGATAGTCAAAAAGTGAGGGTGCATTCAGTTCCTTCCTCCTTTACTGTGTCAGATGGTAGAGCATCCATACTGATTATCTCAACATTACTTTATTTAGAATTGATTCTTCTTCCCTCTTAGCACCACATTTCTCTTAGATCCTTCCAACACCCTCATTTGTGTCCCAAATTAGCTACATCTGTTACCATAGTTATGCAGTATCCAGCTTAACCCATTCCATGCTTGTTCCTGCTGTACTGTGCATGAGACTTCCTTTCTTGCATTTCCAGAAGACCTATCATTATTTTTCTTTCTTTTTCTCCTGCCACCCCCCCCCCCGTTTTTACTGTTTTTAAGGCAATGCGTGTGCATAGTTAATAAATCAAATAGGACTGAAGGACTTCTAACAGAAAGCAACAATCCCAGCCCCAGTCCAAATCCTTATCCACAGACAGGCAAACTGCTTTTAGCTGTTTCCCATTCTGTTGTAGTTACCTCTGTATCTCAAAATAATATGTATACATTGCTGCTTCTGAATTTATCAACTTTGATCATCATCTAGTGACCTCATGCCATGACAGTCAAGGATGTAGTTTATATCATACATACATTCATCTCCTCACTCTCTTTCTGAGGTCATCTCTGCGGCTCCAGACAATGCATTGATTAAAACCAGATTTCTCATTCCATGGACTGTTAATTGGGTCACTTGACTCTACTCTGTGTAAGGTAAGTCTACTACCACCACCTCTCTTTGCCCTTCTTCCTCTTTCCCTCTAGCTTCCCTTTACTTTTGTATTATCAAAGTTGATAAAATATTCATTCTGTTCCATGGCCATAGTTAGTTTCTATTATTTGTCTATAATTATGGTAATTCTAAAAGCTGAAGATTTTTATTTATTTATTTATTTTAAAGGTTTTATTTATTTGACAGAGAGACACAGCGAGAGAGGGAACACAAGTAGGGGGAGTGGGAGAGGGAGAAGCAGGCTTCCCGCTGAGCAGGGAGCCTGATGCGGGACTCGATCCCAGGACCCTGGGATCATGACCTGAGCTGAAGGCAGTCGCTTAACGACTGAGCCACCCAGGCGCCCCTAAAAGCTGAAGATTTTTAAACTGTTCGTTATCTGGGTTGATATTGTTCACAAGTAATCTAGGATTTCATATCCTTCTTAGGGGCTCCCATATCTCAACCCTTGGGCCCCTAGATAGCAAATGCTCACAGGATGACCCTGGGGACACCAGCACCACCACAGCTGTCCTAGTTCATCCCCTGAAGGATTTGCAGTTTCTCTAAGGAGACCCCTCCGGTGATCAAGTTGATGAACTGAGAAACAGCGGTGTCTGCATACTATTTTGAGATGCGGAGGTAACTACAGCTGAGTGCCTGGCTTGGGGTGGGGGGTCACTGTGAATGCGCACAGGAGAAGGGGTGAGTGGGGTCTGCTGCTCCACAGAGACCTGTAATTTGTGCTCCAGTGTCCAGTCTCTTTTTTCTTCCTGCCCTGTATCTTGTCTGCCCTATCAGAGTTTGGGACATCTTCAGGGCTCTGCCACAGATAATCTGCCTCCTTGGCTCCAGCATCTTCTGCCTAAAATTTGGGCTGAGCCCTCTTTTGCTTCAAACATTAGTCACTAGTTCCCCATCTGCTTTTTGTCCTACAGAAACTTGCTGAAATCTCTCCTCTGATAACAACCTGCTTTCACTTTGTTATTATGGGATTATGCATTTTTATTCCCTTATGGTCAATTTGATGCAGTCCAAGGAGAGAGAGAGAGAGGAACATAGGGATAGGTGGGATTAGGCCTGCCATCTTGAATTAGAAGCCAGGGACATTAGTTTTCAATCAAGCCATGCATAATAGCAATAAAATAAGCTATTGGCATGCCCTGATTTAAATTTAAACCCTAGTGAAGTTTGTTCTTCTTTGTTATGAAAATGCCTTCAAATATGTACGGTACCTCTCAGTCCCAACATCTTCTGCCATCTAGTATAGTGCAGAAACACTGAATCATTCTTCCATCCCACACTAAGATGAATGATTTTTAGCTTACATACAATTCCAACAGGCTGAGTTGTTTCTCTTAAGCAAGGTGCAAGTGACAAATTAGAAGAGTTTGGCTAATAGTCTGAAAGAGCCCCGGATAAGAGGGTTAAGAGAAGACAGAAACTTCTCCAGGTAACCTGGGCTGCAGTTATTGGCCAGTTGCTATGGAAGGTCATTTGTCAGAGTTGCCAGTACTTGATTTGGATGCAGAAAGTAAGGAACTAACACTGTCCTCAGAGGGAGAGGGGCTGCTGGCTTTTTTTTTTTTTTTAACCTGGATAAAAAGGAGGGATTTGTGGGTGCCAAAGGCTTTGTTCAGAGAGTAAATCTGGAGTTATGTCACATAAGAAATTTCAGTTCCCTCTACGTTTCCATCTAATTTGGAGATAATTGCTCCATTCTTCAGCCGTAGCAATGATCACTGAGACAGAAGACAGTTTGGGGATCCTGCTTTATAGACCTTAACTGTTAAAGTTATAGGCTGTAAAAACTCTTGCCAGCTTTGAAGCCTGTATTTGTTATACTTGATTCTGAACTGAAGATGTGTCAGGTTTAAGGATGTCAAAGATTAAAATCTGCTTTTCAAAATCTATTATATTTATGGATGAAATGATCAAGGTCTATGATTTGTCTCAAAATCTTTTTTTATTGGGGGATGAATGGGGTTGAGGTGAATGGAGATGGATTACAAGCTGATAATTGCTGAGATTGGGTATAATATCTAAACTGGCACTTTTTAGAGTGAAAGGAGGTGCTATTAGTAATTACACTGGAACAAGAGACATGACCCAGACCCTTTCAGGAAAATTGCAGTCTACTCTGAAGCTAGATGATGGGTACTTGGGGTTCATTATATAGTATGCTCTCTAATTTTGCATATTTGCAAATTTTTCCATAATTAAATATGTCTACTGTTTTATACTTTTTGCTGTTTTGTTAAAATTGGAGCCTTTAATCTTAACCATGATGTTAAACATAAGTCAACTTTAAACATAATATGAAAATAGCTAGAGAATATTGTTAAAGGATAAATCTATCAAGTTAATTTACAATAATGGGACAAAAGTCCATAGATTCTGTAATTGGGACACCCAGGAAACAATAATTAATTCAACAGTGTTATAAAGCAGATCTCTAGCTTTAGTTATGCAAAAGGGCCTTGTTTTTATTGCTATGAATTGGGTTCATCAGGATTTTATGGGTGGGTGGTTTCATCCTCAGAAAGGTCAAGTCTGCTGGGAAATGAGCAGAGCCAAGAAAGTGGGGCTTCGATTTGCAGAGCAAGTCCACATGCTGATCTGTAATTATCTTAATGTCTCTCCTATTTGAGGTTCTCCATTACCTTTTACCTGCTGAAACAGTCTTTCAAAGTTAGTCAGAATTTGAGAAAGAAGGTCTCCATTCTTGCTCTATAATTACCATGGTATGTCATCCCACGGTTTAGTGAAGTTTTTGCTTCTGCGCATGTGAGGTGGTATGGCTGACCTACGTGGATGAGGCAGCAAGGGTGGGCTCTGTCTCTGTCTTTCAGGATATCAGTTATTTTGTTTCTGCCAATCAGAGGGCCCAAGTGGTTGTGGATTTGGAGTGAGGTTCTTAGTGCCCTATTCAGAGAGGGGTTGAAATGAATGCCCAGCTGCCAGATGGCACCTTGAAAGGAGCCTGGGAGTACTAGGCAAGGTACTATATCATATGTGGGCTCTTTCAAGGCTAGAGTGCTGCTTCTATAGGATCAGGAATCAGTTCTTTAAAAATGATTTGTTCTTTTTTTTTTTTCTTTTTATTAACATATAATGTATTATTTGTTTCAGGGGTACAGGTCTGTGATTCATCAGTCTTACACAATACACAGCGCTCACCATAGCACATATCCCTCCCCAGTGTCCATCACCCAACCACCCCATTCCTCCTATCCCCTCTCCCCTCCAGCAACCCTCAGTTTGTTTCCTATGATTAAGAGTCTCTTATTGTTTGTCTCCTTCTCTGGTTTCATCTTGTTTCATTTTTCCCTCCCTTCCCCTATGATCCTCTGCCTTGTTTCTCAAATTCTACATATCAGTGAGATCATATGATAATTGTCTTTCTCTGACTGACTTATTTCACTTAGCATAATACCCTCTAGTTCCATCCACATTGTTGCAAATAGCAAGATTTCATTTTTTTGATGGCTGCATAATATTCCATTGTATATATATACCACCTCTTCTTCATCCATTCATCTGTTGATGGACATCTAGGCTCTTTCCATAGTTTGGCTATTGTGGACATTGCTGCTATAAACATTGGGGTGCACGTGCCCCTTTGGATCACTACATTTTTATCTTTGGGGTAAATACCCAGTAGTACAATTGCTGGGTCATAGGGTAGATCTAAAAGTGATTTGTTCTGATGCTATTTGTGTTACTGGTATAATTTACTATTGTGTCCCCTGTATTATGCAAAAGAAGGTTACCTTTTAATTTATTTGCTTGTGCTTTTTAAAGTCAAGCTTATTGAGATATAATATACATAGAGTACAGTTCATCTTTCTTAGGTATATTGTTCTATGAATTTTGACAAATATATATATTCATGTAATCACCACCACAATCAAGATAGAACAAGGTTCCCTTGTGTCCCTTTGTAGTGAATCTCCCCCATCCACCCACAGCCCCTGACAACCACCCATCTGGTTTTGCCTTTTCCAGAATGTCCTATAAATGGGATCATTCAGTGTAGTCTTTTTTTCCAACTTCTTTCACTTTGTATAATGTTTTTGAGATTAATCCTCATTACTACAAATATCAGTAGTTCATTTCTTTTGATTGCTGAGTAATATTTACTTGGATGACTATAGTTTGTTTAGCTATCCACCCATTAGACATTCAGGTTGTTCCCAGTTTCTGATGATTATAAAGCCACTGTACCTATTGACATACAAATTTTTGTGTATTTTAGTTCTCTTGGGTAAATAAATACCTAGGAGTGGGGTTGCATTGTGGTATTGTAAGTGTATTCTTAACTTTACAAGAAACTGCCAAACTGTTTCCAAAATGACCGTACCCCATTTTGCATCCCCACCAGCAATGTATTAGAGTTCTAGTTGCTCTAAACTTGGTATTGCTAGTTGTTAGAGTGAAAGGAGGTGCTATTTCTCTTTTTTGGTTGTTTCTTTTAAATGTCTGCAAGTTTCTGCCATTCTGAGGCAAACAGGAAGTGGTATTTCCTCAGTTTCAAAGAGGGAGCAGAAGCATAATGGGGGTATGGGGAGCACTATAGGGGGATGTAGGGAGAGTTGCCTAAGAGGAAGGTAATATGCGAAGGGTGAAGGGGGTAAAGTCAGGAGCTGGGGTATCTCATCCTTCCCTCCTGCTCAGGCTGCTTCTGGAGCTCTTCTTTGGAGGATGTTGTGGTTTGTATTATGAGGAGCTACTCCCTTAGGAAGTAAGGGAGGGATGGAAGAAGACAGCTATAATATTGATCCCATTTTTTTTTTTTAATGTGCTTACTCCAAGTTCTGGTCTTTATATCCTTAGTTCAGTAAATATCTCTTTAAAATAGATGTTTGGCCCAGATAACCCCTTCTGTTAATTTTGGGCAGAAGGGAAAGGAGAGTTACATAAAAAATATTCAAGAAAATGCATATTTAAATTTGATTGATGTAGGGACTCAAAGAGATATTTGAATACTCATGTTCATAGCAGCATTATTCACAATAGCTAAAACATAGAAGCAACTCAGGTGTCCATTGATGGATGAAGGATAAGGAAAATGTGGTATATACATACAGTGGAATAATATTCAGGTTTAACAAAGAAGAAAATTCCAGGGTGCTTAGGTGGTCCAGTCAGTTAAGCGTCTGCCTTCGGGCTCAGGTCATCATCTCAGGGTCCTGGGATCGAGCCCCACATCGGGCTCCCTGCTCAGTGGAGAGTCTGCTTCTCCCTCTCCCTCTGGCCCTCCCTGCTGCTTGTGTTCTCTCTCTCTCTCTCTCTCAAATAAATGAATAAAATCTTTAAAAAAAAAAAAGGAAGAAAATTCTGACATACAGTACAACATGGATGAAACTTGAGGACATACACTAAGTGAAATAAGTCAGTCACAGAAAGACAAATACTGTATGATTTTATTTATACGAGGTGCTTAGAGTCATCAAAATCATAGCGACAGAAAGTAGCATGGTGGTGGCCAGGGTTTGGGGTGGGGAAAATTGTTTAATGGTTTAGTGTTTAATGGATATAGTGTTCCAGTTTTACAAGATGTAAAGAGTTCTGGAGATGGATGCAAGTGATGGTTGCACAACATTGTGAATGGTACACTTAAAACTGGTTAAGATGATACACTTTATGTTATGTGCATTTTACAGCAAATAAAGTTCAATGTGATTGAGGTATGCTAGCAACAATGAATTATTTATCACAGTGGTAGGTAAGTTTGTTATGGTTTGACTTGAATATCAGTCTCTCAGTAAGTGTTTACTGAACACCCTCTATGTGTAGCTACTCTTCCAGGTGCTGAGCATGCCTTGGTGAACCAGGAGATCACACTCTAGTGAGGAGAAGAGGAGGATGTGGGGATTGGAGGAGAGTGAGAAGGTGGGTAATGATCCTCTTGAAGAGTCTACACCAAGGAAGGTTGTTTGGTAATGTTTAGAAATCATTTGAAAGGTGTAGAGAGAATTTTGAAATAAGCCCAATTTGCACACCTGCGTGCAAGGGTTAACTACTCAGATGTACACTGGGAGCAAGGTCTTGTAGTGTTTGACCAAAGGTGGGGCTCTTTGAGGTGAGAACAGTGAGGGAGAGAGGAACAGAGGAGTTAGAGGTACTTTGCAAGGGGATTACTACCCAGCTGGGCTAGTTAATATAACCTAGATAAGGAAGGATGTGAAGAGTGGACTTTGGGGGTAGATAGTGAAAAAATAAGTAGAAGGTCTCGGAGACATTGGAGAATCACAGTAGGTAGGCTGGAAGGGGATTGTCAAGGAGGAGGATGTGAAATCCAGACGTTGGAGGTGGTAATCTTATTGGTGATGACAAGGGCTAGGGTATATGACTATGGGAGTTGGGTGGCTGAGGCTGGGGTGGAAAGAGAGATGATTGGCATGGGAGGTCAAGAAAATGTGAGGCTGGGTGTTGGGTGGATCACCGCATGGGTGTGAATGTTGAAGTCATCAGGAATGAGAAAGGAGGGGAAGATGGTAAAGTCATCAGTGAGTGAGGGGAATGACCAGGAGAGTGGTGGGGGATAGCCACAAGGGGGCTGATGGCAAGCCTATCTAGTTGGGAGCTGTGGACTCCCAGGGCAATGGGGTTTTTGAAGCAATGGCAGTAGATGTAAGTGGCTGTAAGGCACACAGAAACTATCTACATGGTACCAAGGCCCCGAGGATATGGGATGTGTGCTGTGAGAGAACAGTGAGCTCAGGGGAGAGTGAGGCTTTAGATTTTTTATTTTTGGATCACAGAAATGGGCTTTATGTAGCAGATTTAGGGAATCCTGCAAAGAGTTATAGGATTGTTCATGAGAGTGGCTTCCAAGCAGAAAGGAGCGTAACCAAAGAGACGTTACTGACTTTGGGCTGTTCAAAACTCAATTAAAGGCAATTAGCAGTATCTGGTGTTGTTTACGAAAGTACTAGTCTCATGAGAGATCTCCTAGCAGTTCTTGTGCGTTGTGAGAAGAGAAGGAAAACTTCCTCTCTTGAGGCATCTTGTGACTTCATGTCATTAATTCATGCATTACCTCCAGCCATAAATCTCACGGAGAGGACAGAAGGTTTCTGTCCTTCCATATCACCATCTTGCTGTGGCTCTGAGATGACTCTCTTGTCTAGCCTTGCTCTGCTGATGGTGACCTTTAACAAAATAAACTGCGACAGGAAAAATAAGGATTGACGGAGAAGTTGCACTTTCTCAAAATTCATGTTCATGCATTAGAACAGGACATTTTTGGAGGAATGAAGCATGTTACAGGGAAGGGTGAGGTTTCTTAAATGCCTGGCCAAAAATCTCAGAAAAACACTCTGCACTATGTGGCAATCCTGAGGCATTTACTTTCCCACTCTCCAAAATAAGTATTTTTTTTTAAATTTCCTTTCCTTCCACTCCCACCCACCTTGCTGGGTGCCTCCAATTTCATTGAGAGACAGAAACAATGAGCAGAGTGGCCCTTTTGTTAGGAGCCATCCTTTCTCTGGGATCTCTCACCTTCTCAAAACCACCACTCCAGCAATTGGTCATTCTCTTTTCTGCATCGTCGGCTTCTCTCTTTCTCTCTCCCACTCTCTCTGTCTCTCTACTGCAACATTTCCATTGGCATTCAGGCATGCTCTAGTATCTCCTACCTAAGCATCTCAGCTACTACCCCATTCCTCTCTTTATGTTCTCAGCAAAACTCCTTGCAAGAATTGCCTTGCTCACTGTCTTACTTTCTCTTCCCCATTGTCTATATGTGGGCTTCTGTCCTCTCTATGCTACTGAGACTGCTCTTGTCAAGGTCATTAATGACCTTCTTGTTGCTAAATCTAATGGACTCTTGGGGAGCCTGGGTGGCTCAGTCGTTAAGCGTCTGCCTTCGGCTCAGGTCATGATCCCAGGGTCCTGGGATCGAGCCCCGCATTGGGCTCCCTGCTCGGAGGGAAGCCTGCTTCTCCCTCTCCCACTCCCCCTGCTTGTGTTCCCTCTCTCACTGTGTCTCTCTCTGTCAAATAAATAAATAAAATATTTAAAAAAATAATAAATCTAATGGACTCTTCTCTGTTCTTATCCTACTGACCCATCAGCAGCTTTCAACACAGTGGACCTCTTCTTAAAACATTCTATTATCTGGCCTTCTGGGACCCTTCACTCTCCTGGTTTTCCCTTGCCTCACTGGCTGTTCCTCTTCTTCCTCTGTGAGATTCTATTCACCTCTACCAGACCTCTGAATGTGGGAGAGTCCCATGGCTCTACCCTGGGCCACCTAATCTCCCTTATACGCTGCCCCCAGGGGAGCTCATCCAGGCCTTCGCTTTAGACTCTCTTTATATGTTGATGTGTCTAGTCTCTTTTTTCCCAGAACTCTAGCTTAGTGCTACTCAAACTTTATTGTGCATATGGATCACCTGGGGATCTTGGTAAAATGCACATTCTGATTCCATTGCTCAGAGGTGGGGCCTAAGATTCTGCATTTCCAGCAAGCTCCTAGGTGATGCTGAGGCTACTAGTCTTGGGATCTTACTTTGAGTAGTGTTGAGCAGTGAGGCTGCAGACTTGTATTCCCAAGTGCCATTCCCAATGCCTCCATTGGGAATGTCTCCTTGACATTTTTACATGCATGTCTTACAGATAACTCAGACCAAGCCTAACATGACCCTAGTAGAGTCTTGATTTCTTTCCTCAAACCGCTTTTCTCTGTGTTACATCATCCTCCCAGTTGCTCATACCAAAAAATCTTGGAATTGTCCTTGGTTTTCTCTCTTTTCTTCACTTTCCCATCCAATCTATCAGCCACTTCTATTGGCTTGATCCTCTAAAACATATCCCAAATATTTCACTTGGCTCCATCATAACTTTTGCTGACTTTTATTGAGCACTTTCTACATATCAGGCTGTGTTAATGATTTGCTATAGACAGAATGTTTATCTCTCCCCAGAATTCATATATTGAAACCTAATCCCTAATTCGATGGTATTTGGAGGTGGGGGACTTTGGAGATGATTAGGTCATGAGGGCTCTGTAATAATGAGATTAATGACCTTATAAAAGAGACCTCAGAGAGCTCCCTTGTCTCTTCTGCTATGTAAGGACAGTGAGAAAACAGCTATGAACTGGAAAGCACACCCTCACCAGACACCAAATCTACTGGTGCCTTGATCATGGACTTCCCAGCCTCCAGAACAGAGCGAAATAGATTTCTGTTATTTATTAACTACCCAGTCTATAATATTTTGTTATGGCAGCTTGAACTAAGACAATACTGTACATTTGTATTTACATATATTAAAAAGCTAATGATCACAACAACCCTATAAGGAGGATGGTATTATTAATATCATTATTTAGATGAGGAAAACTTGTTTCTAGGTAATGCTGTATAAATGAACAGTTTATGATTTTAAAAACCCAATTCATTCTTGGTTTATTGTCTCCTTTGTTGTACATAGGAGTCAACAGGGCTATTGATATACTTAGAGAATTAGGGAGGCACTATCTTAAGTTTCTGTGTCCTTGCTAAGTACAAATTACACAGCAAATATCCATAGGCAAATGTCCAAAGGGTGTGTGTGTTACAGAATTTATAGTCTCTTTGGGTTTCTCAAATCATTTTTGGCAAGGGCTATACACACTTAAAATGTTAAAAATATTTATGTCTGATAATTATAATATTGTGATGCAACCTTACAAAGACATTGTGTCTTGTAGTGTCCTTGTGCAAAGCAGGGATTCTTTTATTTTCACTCCTGCATTTCCCGTAACCTATGAGATACATTGAGAACACAACCTTCAAGCTCCAAGATGGATTCCTTTGCTAAGCTTCATTTATGTTGACTGGTTTCAAGAGTATGGTGCTCTGTGTTGGTTATCACACTTACAACCTCTGATGGGAAGTGGCTGGGGTTCAGGAAAAAGCAACCTACATGATCTAGTAGAGAGAAAGTAGTTCATATGAAGAAAAATCTCAAGGATTTGGGGTTGTTTAGATTGGAGAACAGGTGGAGCGACTACTTTGTTATACTGTTCCTTTTAAAGGAAATATTTAGTAAACTTGTTGGTAAAATAAAGACTTAAAGATATATCTTTTTTAAAGATTTATTTCTTTTATGTGGGGGAGAGGGAGTGGGGAGATGGGCAGAGGGAGAGAATCTTCAAGCAGACTCCCTGCTGAGTATGGAGCCCGACACGGGGCTCTATCCCACCACCCTAAGTTCATGACCTGAGTCAAAACCAAGAGTCGGATGCTTAACTGACTGAACCACCCAGGCGCCCCATAAAGACATCTTTTGTAATGTGAGTCATTTACCTGGCTTTATAAGTGTGAGTTTCTCTGAAGGGTGGGAGAGGGAGGCACACATTCATCATTATCCTAGTGTTTTCTATTATACCTTTCTCTAAAGAACCATTCCTCTCTTGGGCGCCTGGGTGGCTCAGTTGGTTAAGCGACTGCCTTCGGCTCAGGTCATGATCCTGGAGTCCCTGGATCGAGTCCCGCATCGGGCTCCCTGCTCGGCAGGGAGCCTGCTTCTGCCTCTGACCCTCCCCCCTTCTCATGTGCTCTCTCTCTCTCATTCTCTCTGTCTCAAATAAATAAATAAAAATCTTATTTAAAAAAAAAAAAAAAAAAAAAGAACCATTCCTCTCTTTTAGAATTTCCAGTATGCCAAGGCAGACAGTACACCAAACATAACACTGCAGTCCTTTCTCTAGTTCAGTTCAAATATCCTTGGAAGTAAGATTCTTGCATATAAATGAAAGCTCAAAAGGAGCCCCCACCATTAACAAGGGCCTGCCATTCTTTATGTTTCTGGAGAACATGTGTCAGATGTCCTATATATGAAACGTTCACTAGAATTCCAGCATGTCAAAGCAGAAGGGACCATGCAGACCTTCCAGTCCACCCCTGGAGTTATAGAGAGCAGACAGACGAAGCCAAGAGAAGACAAGACACTGACCCTTCAAGACGAGGCCATAATTACTGGCAAATCCAGGGTTCCTGAAAAGCTGTCCTTCAGGACATTTCTTTCTAAATGTCAATTTCTCCCTTTTTTAATGTCAGAGTTTTCAAGATGCTATTTGGTTTCAAGGAAAAGAGACAGGAAGAATATAAGTTCCTTGCAAGAATCTAAATATGGTAGAGGAGACGGAGCTGAGCCAGGCCTCCATCCATGATGATCCTTAATCCTTATCATGGACATAGAGAAAAATTTACTGTGATTTAAACGTTATTACAATGTCACAAAGTATATTAGTTTCCTAGGGCTGGCTTAACAAAATACTATAAACTGGAAGGCTCACACAGCAGATTTATATGTTCATAGTTCTGGAGGGTAGACTTCTGGAATCAAGGTATTGGCAGGGTCATGTTCCCTCTGGAAGCTGTCAGGGAAGAATCCTTCTGTGCCTGTTCCTGCCTTCTGGTGATCACCAGCAATCCTCCGGGTATCCTTGGCTTGCAGCCACATCACTCCAATCACTGCCTCCATCATCACATAGACTTCTCCTCTGTGCTTGTGGGTCCTCTGTGTCTCCTTATATCCAAATCACCCTCTCCTTATAAGGACCCCCATCAGTGGATTTAGCACCCTTCCTAATCCACTATGACTTCTTAATTTTCTACAAACACCCTATTTCTAAATAAGGTCACATTCACAGGTTCCAGTTAGACATGAATTTTGGGGAGATACCGTTCAATCCAGTATGCAAAGCTATAATGATTTTATGTTTTAACTTTTGCTGAGAATTTATATTTGTATGCTCTAGAAGGCATGTTTTTTCTTAGTCCAGAGAGAGAGAGAAAATGCACCTGAAGCATTGCTTTCCAAAGTGTATCTGTTAGAACACTATTCTCAAGAAATGTAACATGAAATAAAAGTTTCAATTGTCAAGAAACTTCGGGAGACACTGTATTCTGCCCACCTCTTAAAGCATCATGAAGTATCTAGGATATAAAAGTTTGAGAAAGGTCCTGTAACAAGGACCTGCGTATACCCTCCCAGTTCCAAAGTTTATTGGACAGGGAGCACTTTTGTCTGTGTCTCTGTATTGGTTAAGGGTTGCCTCCACCTCATGAAAAAGAAACCCATCCACAGTAGCTTAGTCCAATAGGGATTTATTACCCTCATCTAGAAAGCTCAGAGGTCAGAGTCTGGGATTGACACAGTGGTTCGTTATGGTACCAATATATCAGGCTCCTTCTATCTCTCTGCTGTGCCATGCTCAGCACGTGGTATTCTTTCCCTTGAAAGTTTTCAAACCAGGCACTCCATTTCTAATCTCCCAACTACCTTCTAGTCAGAGAGGAGGAGGAAGTGGTGAGGGAGAAGAGGGAGCATTTCTATCAAGAAACCCGACTTTCCCAGAAATTCCCAGCAGATTTCTGCTTGCACATTATTGACTAGGATTGTATTATATAGTTGTTTCCAGCTTCAGGGAAGGCTGAGAAGTGTAGGGTTTTTTGTTGGGTACATTGTACTTTGGACAAAATTGAGGTTCCGTTAGGAGGGAAGAAAGGGAGGTGATATTGCCTCGGCAGCTGGCTGTGACGGCCACATACATGATTTCCCATGACATTAGTGACCAAGAGATCACCCTTGTTAAAGATGTGTCCACATTGTCCTTCATAAGAGAATGTTTCCTACAGAGTGCTAGGTGTTTCGCACCAGCCTTCAAGTTTAATCCTACCAAACATTTTAGTTCAGTTCAACTCAAGAAGTTTGAAGTGCCCGCACTTATATGGCTCCATGCTACCCTAAGTGCCTTTTAAATTATTTAATGGCTTGATGTGTTCTTGCACTCCTAAGCGAATTTCATTTTCTTTAATGTGCTCTAATGGAAATTGGAGCTTCCCTCTCTATGACCCCAAATCCCTTAAATATATAGCTGCCGTGTTTAAAGTAATACATTTGGAATGCATTGTAGAAGCATCCCCATTTCTTCTGTCCAACACTTAAAGCAGTGAAAAGACAAACTTCCACTTTCTCAGACACAACAGATGCTGCCTTGTGACTTAGGAGACTTTGTCAGTGCCAGGGATCTCAGTGATCACTGTGTGGTCACTTATTCTAATCACCAGGGGCTCCAAAGCGCATGCCTCCATTCCCAGGTAGGACCTGCAATGTGAAGCCTATTGCAGGAGGAGCCAAATGGGTCTCCTTCTCTTTTTGGTTCTCCCCCTTTTACTTTGTGTGGTCAGGGAGAGCACACAGGCCGGGAGAAAGAAGGCTAGTTAGTGTAGCATAATATAGCTTAGCCTGAAGAATACAGCGGACCATAATGTCGAAGAGAAAGATACAGAGACATACAACAGATTCTAAAAAAGGTTTCCTTTTGATCTCTGTTTGAATATATGGTGTTTCTAATCTTACCTCTGGAGATAGGTGAGGAGGAGGAAAGGACCCACAGGGTAATGCAATCAGGTCATCAAACCTGAGAACAGGCATATGCTTTGCAAGTGAGGGCCTAGTGGCCTGGGGAAAACAATCATGGAGATTGGGCCATTCTCCATTCTCTGCGACATATACAAGCTCTTTCTTTCATTCTGGGTGCAGGTAGCCAAACTGGGATATCAAAACACCTGTTTTTCCTTTCAGCAAAAACACATCAAGATTTCTTAAAAACCATTAAAACTCTATGCCATTATACATTTCAAAAAAAAAAAACACAGGTTATACTGGCCTCATATCCAAAGGCAGCAGCTAAAGGAACAAATGCCCTTCTACTATTTTGGTAGATGGCATACTATTCAGAAAAAAAAATTCAATTTGTAATCCCCCTGAGTGCAAAAGAAATGATTTGTTTATCACAGAATAATGTCTCAGAAAGGTCACTCTGAAAATTTTAAGTGGTTCCCAAGCTACTGACCCATAGATACTATCTTCAGAATACAAAATGTGTATAGAAGGTATAAGGAGGAGGGTAATGTAGCAAAAACCAGGATGAGTTTCTCTTGCCTGAGTGACTGTGTTGGGGCATAGTGGATGAGCACGTGCCCTGCGGCTCTGGATTGTATCTCAAGACTTGGCTTCCTTGTTTGAATCCATTGTTGGACTCTTAGTTCTGGAGTGCAGGAACCATTTGCTAAACCTTTTTTTTTTTTCTTTTTGTAGTTTTCTGGTTTTATTAA
This sequence comes from Mirounga leonina, assembly GCF_011800145.1. NCBI lineage: Eukaryota > Metazoa > Chordata > Mammalia > Carnivora > Phocidae > Mirounga > Mirounga leonina. Next base: position 44,004,745 of record NW_023270305.1, read on the forward strand.
CATAAATATGATGTGCACATAGCTATCTATTCACTTTCTTCACTGTGCAACCTGGCATTGGGATTGGCAACTCTGATGGCCAGCTGGGCTGCTCTTTCCACAGTAGCTTTGTGGTTCTTGGAGGAGACATTGTCAGCAGTCTCTGCACAGTGAGATTTGTTGCACATTATCAGCACTTCAAGCTCCTTGACATTGTGGACTAGGAACTTCCAGAAGCCCCTGGGCAGCCTGTGCTTTGTTTTCTTGTTGCTCCCATAACCAATGTTGGGCATCAAGATCTGGCTCTTGAATCTTTTGTACACCCTATTTTCATGCCTCTGGATTTCTGCCAGTTGAGCTTAATTTTGACATATTGGTCTGACTGGTGCCAGATGAACTTCTTGGTCCTCTTTTTAACAATCTTGGGCTCCAGCAGAGTCTGAGGGTGACTGTGATGCCGAGTAGGGGATGGCTGCCACCTCTGCAGGCAGAGCCTACTTGCTAAACATTTGCTGTCTCCCAGCACTTAGCCCAAAAACTGTGAGATGAGTAAGGACACAGGAAAGAAAGGATGCCCCGGTAAATCCATCCAAAAACATTTGTCTCAGCAAAAACTTTTGGCTCAGATGCTAATCTAGTAGCTACAGGCTGTACTTAGTAGTGGGAAGCCAAGCCCCTAAGGGGACAGTTGCTGTCTTAGAGATGAGTGTGGATGAGACCTGGAACTCTGGGCTTGCAGGGAAATCTTAAGGCCAGGGAGCTTGGTGAGTATCCTAGGATGACATAGCTAGTAAACTACCAAATAAAGACCTTGACCCCAAGTATTTGGACTCCCAGGTCAGTGATTTCCCACCTCACCCCAGGCTGCAGGGTGGAAGAGTGGGATTGCCTGAATTAGAAACCTGATTGTCTTCACTTACTAGCTGTGTGACTAAGGACACTTCTTTTCACCTCTGTTGCTCAGTTTACTCATCTTGATGGGACCTACTTCATTAGGGTCATTGTGAGGATGAAAGGAATGATTGCATGGGGTTAGTGCCTGGCCCTGTGAACTGTTCCCTAGTGTTAGCATCTGCCAGCTCGCCAGCTCTACTATTATCAGTGCTTTTCATATTTGCATCTTCTTTAAGGCCCCACAATAAGAAGAAAGCTGCGTTGTATGCTGGGTACTGAAATTGAAGAGAACCACCAGAGAGACTTACCATGATAAATAATTCCACTACCCGCTGACAAGTGCTGTAAGGCCTCAGAGGAGAGGCCAGTTAATTCTGCTCAAGAGATCAGAGAAAACATCACAGAAGGGCTGACATTTGAGCTGGGCCTTACAAAGCAAGTTGGAATACTCCCGCTTGATTGGATTCCTTCTTGAAAGATCCTTTAAAGCATAAAACCTCTATTTATTGGGTGCTATTTTATAAGTGATCATTGGCAGTTGCAGGCTCCTAGCTCATTATTATTTGAGTTCTGTCAAGGGGATATTTATTACTTACAACTTTTCCCCACCATTTGCATAACCTGTAGATTAAAAAATTGATTTGCTTCGCAACGAATTTAGATCAAACTAGTCCTTGTTTTGGCAATAATTGACATGGAGAGAGATTTATGCAATATATACAGTTAATTTGTTTCTCTATTGGCTACAGATGCTGGACTCAATTTATCTCCTCTCTGCAGGGTTTTTTGTTGTCCTTGAATATCCATCTCACATATGTCCCTGAGTGTGTGCAACTGATTAATCATAAAAATGATGACATTCCTTGGAGTAATTGGACATTATATAAAAAGCATCTGCTGTGCTTTCTCAAGAGAGAGGGGCAGGCAATCTCCCAGTCAGCAGAGACAGCTGCTCTTCCTGGGGGGATGTGTTCTGAGGCCATAGTCTGGCAGTGGATGGGGACCTGGCCCTCAGCACGTGGCATTTCCCTGCTTTGTGCTGGGATGTTAGAAATGCCGTGCTACTTTCAGGAATGTGGCCTGTGCCTCAGGAGGAGACCAGCCCCCATTACATCTAAGCACCTTTTCCATATTCTGCAGACCTTCTCCCCACAGGATATATTTGCTCAGTCTCTGGTTCTGTCCTTTGTGGCACTGTCTGGAAAAGGGGTGTGGGAATAAGAAGCAAAACAAAGCAAAACAAAACCCAAACCTATAGCAAGGGGAGGGGAGGGGCACTTTAATAGTTCCCCTTGAAATCCTTAGGTTCAGTTCCGTGAACTGGATCCAAAACTTAAAAGAAAAAGACCAGAGGGCACATCCAGGTCACCACCGAGTCCTGTTTGATTTTTTTTTTTTTTTTGTCTCCTAAACATTCCCAAATCCATGCACTTTTCACCATCTCCCCTTGGCCTGAGTCCAAGCCTCATCATCCCCATCACCCCATCTGGACATCTGCAGTGACCTCTAACTGGTCTCCCCATTCCCACTTGTGCCCCACTCCTGGGCTCTGTTGTTCACACTGTTCTTCTTGCTTCATTGTTTACTCTTATTCTTCCTTATAATATCAGCTCAAATGTCGTTTCCTCTGGCAAGCTGTCTCGAATCTGCTTTACTAGGTGAGCTAAATCTCCAACTATAGGTATTCCTGTCATGGTTGTGTCTCTCCTAAAAAGAAGTAAGCACAGGTACACATACAATTGTTTCTGTGTTACTGGTCAGTACCTCTTTCTTGCAACAAACTGTAATTTCCATATTTGCTAGGATATTGCCTGGTTTTTTGCTCACCAGCCTACCTTCTGCATAGCATATGCTGAATGCTTTTTTCCTCAGTTGAATCACTGACAATATCTAACAACAGTGTTCATTTCTTTTCTCCAAGTGTTCAGTTTGGATGGAGTAGATTGAACAGGCCACTCAGCCAATTTAAATCTTTAGTGTTTGGTAGAAAATTCTTCTCAGTGTGGTTTTAATACTACAAAATGTCCAACAATGCTATTGAATTTTTCTTTAGCTATTCCATCAGATATTTACTCAGAGTTTTAAAATAGTCAAATACATGTTGTTTGGAATGTTAAGTCCAAATGCTTTCATTTTTCAATGCTGAATGATGTGTAAGCAGATAATATTGTGACCCTAAATTGCCAAATTAAGTTCATTTCATTTATTAAAAATATCAACAAGATATGCAAGCTAGGCTTTTCTTGTTATGTTTCAGAGGTATCTAGTAAGTTTCTTGTCAAAAAAATAAACTCAGAATAATTTCTTGCTTCATTTAAAATATTTATACCAGCACCTTGCCTTGGAACAGGCAGTAAACTTTGTGATGAAAAGCTAATATTCTGGAATTCAATCTCCAAAATATTACAAGGAATTCTGAGATGAGAGTGTTTAAAGACAATGTCTTAATTTGCTGAGTACATTAAAACCTTGATTTGGAAGGTAGTGCCTCCTTCTTAATAGCTTGTGCTGTCTTTAATGGCTTTAAATAAGCTACAACCACGCTTTTGGAAGGTCTCTACTTCTGGGTTTTTAAAACTAGGTTTATTTAAGGGGTGCCTGGGTAGTGCAGTCGGTTATGTGTCAGACTCTTGGTTTTGGCTCAGGTCGTGATCTCAGGGTCGAGAGATCGAACCCTGTGTGGGGCTCTGCGCTGAGCGCAGAGTCTGCTTGAGATACTCTCTTCCTCTCCCTCTGCCCCTCCCACTCATTCTCTCTCTGGCGTTCTCTCTCTCCAATAAATAATTAAATCTTAAAATAAAACCAGGTTTTATTTTTATCTTATTTTTTAAATTTAAATTCAATTAATTAACATACAGTATATTATTAGTTTCAGAGGTAGAGTTCAGTGATTCATCCGTTACATATAACACCTAGTGCTCATTGTATCACATGTCCTCCTTAATGTCCATCACCCCATCCCTCCACCCACCTCCCCCTCCAGCAACCCTCAGTTTGTTTCCTATGGTTAAGAGTCTCTTATGGTTTGTCTCCCTCTGATTTCATCTTGTTTTATTTTTCCCTCCCTTCCTCAGTGCTCTTCTGTTTTGTTTCTTATATTCCACATATGAGTGAAATCATGTAATAGTTGTTTTTCTCCGACTGACTTATTTCGCTTAGCATAATACCTTCTAGTTCCATCCACGTCGTTGCAAATGGCAAGATTTCAGACACCAGGTTTATTTAAAAATAAACCTGACAGCCTTTCCAAATTTTACAAATGTATTTGGGATTTTACAAAACATTTTCTTCTCTTCTTGTATTAATGTTAAGTGTGTCAAAGCATATATTCTCCCTTATAAATTACCTGAGTGATTGTAATGTCCAAGAAGCAGCATAAAGAGAAACACAAGTTCCCGCCTTTCTATCAGTGAAACTGAACATTTCCTGTAGAGCAGAAGTTCCTTATGCTCACATGTATCTCATAGTAATCCAACTCCCAGAGAAAAAGTAAAATATGTGACCAGATTTTATTTTGCATGTATTCTTTTGTGAGTCAGACGTTAAAATGTACATATTATATGCACATTCCTGTGTGGGATGACACATAGAAAACCATGCTCTATTGCTCTATTCTTCCTGACCATTGAGATGTTCAAGGATGATTTTGACTTTAAGCAATTTTGGCCTGATTAATGGACTTTGGAAACTAATTCATCATAAGATGTGACTTTGTGGTGATAATTTTGACCTACTTAATGAAGTCATTAAATGCACAGTCTTGGATTCATGGGGGGGGGGCATTGTGCTGACAACAGTACTCTATTTTTGAAGTAGGCTTTTCACTTAACACATATGTAACAGGGTCCATAGCATAAGATTTAATAAGCTTTTACAAGAGAGCATGTGTTTTTCCCTCATGGGCAATGTTAAACATGCACTGTCAAACTTAAATATTACATAACTTAAAAAAAAAACACATTAAGATGTTTGTTTTATACTGAATGTAGCCAAGAGCCTCATTTTTAGGCTCACTAGATGCATGTTCTATGGCAGAGACCCTAAAGCTATTTTGTCAGAGTTTGCTACAAAGCACATCAAGAACTTGACTAGATCTTGTCCTGAAAGGTGAGCTCTGAAGACAGATAATAGCTACTGCATTTTCTTGTCTTTGAGTTTTTGTGGTCTTCCTCCTATCTCATTCACTGTTGTTCTGTAGCCAAAAAGAGTTGAAGGATCAGTAGGTACTAGTTGAGTCTGGCTTGATGTTTCACCTTGAACTTGATCACTTTGGTCACAGTCATCATCATACTTTCTTTTAAAATTCTCTCTCTTAGGGCACCTGGGTGGCTCAGTCAGTTAAGCATCGGCCTTTGGCTCAGGTCATGATCCCAGGGTCTTGGGATCGAGCCCCACATCAGGCTCCCTACTCGGTGGGAAGCCTGCTTCTCCCTCTCCTGCTCCCCCTGCTTGTGCTCTCTCTCTCTCTCGGTCAAATAAATAAATAAAATCTTATAAAATAAAATTCCCGGGTGCCTGGGTGGCTCAGTCATTAAGCGTCTGCCTTCGGCTCAGGTCATGATCCCAGGGTCCTGGGATCGAGCCCCGCATTGGGCTCCCTGCGCAGTAGGAAGCCTGCTTATCCTTCTCCCACTCCCCCTGCTTGTGTTCCTGCTCTCGCTATCTCTCTCTCTCTGTCAAATAAATAAATAAAATCTTAAAAAAAATAAAATAAAATTCTCTCTCTTCAACCAGCAGTCCATTTCTCTTTTTTTTTTTTTTTAATTTTTATTTATTTATTTGACAGAGAGAAAGACAGCGAGGGAGGGAACACAAGCAGGGGGAGCGGGAGAGGGAGAAGCAGGCTCCCGGCCGAGCAGGGAGCCCGATGTGGGGCTCGATCCCAGGACCCTGGGACTATGACCTGAGCCGAAGGCAGACGTTTAATGACTGAGCCACCCAGGCGCCCTCCATTTCTCTTTTTAACAGTTTAACTATTTCACTTCCCCTAAATGAAACAGTGTGTATACATAAAATTAGGTAGGAACACCCAAAACTTAGTTTTGCCACATCAAGAGCTGGCTCCAAGCACAGGTGGAGCTGAGCTGCTCTTGGTGTCTTGTTGGGCCCAGTGCACATATTCTTTGGTGATGTACTTGATGGTACATTTTCATGTGAGCAGACACGAAAAGGCTTTACTCTAAAAAAAAAAAAAAAATTACCAGCTCAGAAATAGAACTTGCCTGTCCCATGATATGTTTTAGGCAGTTCTCCAATCTGCAGAAGGAAAAGAAGTTATGGAAAAGAAGAATTAGCACGAGGTATTGGTAGTCTCAGACATAATTATATTAGGGATATTAAAGGCATGGCTTATTATAGTCTTTCAAATAGAACAGATGGAATCAAATGCTTGTAGAATGCCTGATGCATGTCTTTAGAACCTTGAGCGTTCTCAGGATAGTTTGAAAACTTATAATACAGACCAGCATCCTCATTTTACTGCTGACTGGAGAGATGTCAAAATTAGTTAATTGATTTGCCTGCAAGTCCACAGCTGGGTTTGCATGTGGTGGAGGAACTGGGATTATGATCCTGGCATCCTGACTCCAGGGTAGTCAGACTGGTCTGAAGTGAGAGAAGAAGGGGAAGAGAAAAAGAAAAGAGAGAAAGCCAGTAAATGCCAAAGGAGGGCAATAAGGGGTGGTTGCCTAGTCAGAGCTGCAAATGATAGTTAGATTTTTGTAATAGAATTTTTTTAGAGCATTTTTAGGTTCACAGCAAAACTGAGCTGAAGGTACAGAGGTTTTCCATAGACACCCTGTCCCCACACCTGCTTAGTCTCCCCCACTGTCAGCATCCCCTACAAGAATGGTGCATGTGTTATAATTGATGAACTGACATTGACACATTATCACCCAAAGTCCATAGTTTACATTAGGGCCCATCCTTACCAGTTAGATTTTAAGAAAGTGCTCAAGCTGGAGGAGGGGCTTGACCTGGCCCTGAAAGGAGAGGGAAGGCCTTGAACATCACCACCTAGAGAAGTTTAGCAGAACCTCTTGCACCACATCTTGGGGGCAGGTTGTTCCCCTGGTGGACTGTGGCTCCCTCCCACCTCTCCAATAACTAGCGGTATTTTGTGAGCCGGTACTAGGGTGAGGCAACTGTCCAGATCCGGGGCAGGATAATATGCAGTGATGCACCATGAACCAGTCATGAAGATGTGTCTGTTCCTTCTCTCCCAACAACTGCAGAGCAGAATTGGATTGTTCTCTATGTTGAGAATTGTGCTTTTTTTTTTTTCTTTAAGATTTTATTTATTTGACAGAGAGAGACACAGCGAGAGAGGGAACACAAGCAGGGGGAGTGGGAGAGGGAGAAGCAGGCTTCCCACTGAGCAGGGAGCCCAATGTGGGGCTCGATCCCAGGACCCTGGGATCATGACCTGAGCCGAAGGCAGACGCTTAACGACTGAGCCACCCAGGCGCCCCCATTTTCTTTGTTTTTAAAGATTTCACTTATTCATTTGAGAGAGAGAGAGAGAGCACGAACGGCAGGGAGGGGCAGAGGGAAAGGGAGAAGCAGGCTTCCCGCGGAGCAGAGAGCCCGATGCAGGGCTCGATCCCAGGACCCTGGAATCATGACCTGAGCCCAGGGCAGACGCTTAACAACTGAGCCACCCAGGCGCCCCGAGAATTGTGCTTCTTATAGGCTCGTTAGAATGGAGATTGTTGAAAATATGACTCTCCCTGGAAGTTGTCAGATTAAATGCTAACACTGAACACAAACAGGCAGCCATTTTCCTAAACAAGGTCATTGCTGAGTAATATCACATATTCCTCCCTCTCCTCAGTACCTCCCCCAGCCCCATCACCTGGGCTGGCTTTGCTCCCGTCTCTCTAACTTTTAAAGTTGAACGCTTAGATATTTTATTCTCATTCTTGGCTAGAAGTTTGTTTCTAAATGTGGCTCTGGCTTCAGCCACTAATTGTTGACATATAGTGTTCTTTCTGTCATTTTCTAAATAATATGCAATTGCAGTTTAGATTTCCTTTGTGAACAAATATTATTTAGGGGAGAGTTTTAAGATTTCTAGGTGGTGGTCTTTTGTTAAAAATGTATTACGTAGTTTTAATGTTGTTTTTTTTTTTAAAGATTTTATTTATTTATTTGACAGAGAGAGAGAGCGAGAGCAGGAACACAAGCAGGGGGAGTGGGAGAGGGAGAAGCAGGCTTCCCGCAGAGCAGGGAGCCCGATGTGGGGCTCGATCCCAGGACCCTGGGATCATGACCTGAGCCGAAGGCAGACGCTTAATGACTGAGCCACCCAGGCACCCCTAGTTTTAATGTTTTGTGGTCAGAGAATATGTCTTTCTCAATTTTTAGGGTTTATTGGAGATTGCTTTGTGTCCTGATTTGTAATAAATTTTTATAAATATCCCATCAATGTGTAATCCAAATGTCTCTAAGACCTCCAGCCCATTTTTGATACGCAATTTACCTTTCTTTTAATATGTAATAAAAATGGCTCAAACCCCTATTCCACAAACTGGGGGAAGGTCCATGCATTTCACAGCTTCCCCAAGACATGTTGGGTCGAGGAACATGCATTTCTTGGTCCACCTCTTAGTTTATATTATTGGTGCTGCTGACCATGACCTTATTCAGACTGTTTGTTTTGACAGACCTGTTAATGCTGCAGTCTCCAGCCCCTCTGTGACCTCAGTGGCTGAACACAACAGAGATTTATTTCTTGCTCCTGCTGCACATCTTTGTTTTTTTGGGGGGAAGGGGGCGGAAACTGTCCTATGCCTCCCTTACTTAGAGACTTAAGCTGATGGAGTTGTCACCATCTGGAAATTGCTGGTGGCTGCTGCAGGAGGACGGGTTCTAAAATGCTTCTTCCCAGATGAGCTTCTGTTCATATTTCAATGATCATAAGAAGACATAGGCAGTGCTGAGCTGGAAGTGGGTGGGAAATTATCATCCTCTTCTATCCCTGAAAGGAGAGAGGAAACAAATACTGGTGAACAGGAGTGTCCGTCATACTTGACAGCTTGCCTCCCAGAGGAGCTGCCCTCTTTGTTAATACATTTGCCCTCACTAAACACTGTCCTTTCTCCTTTATTCTCCCAGAGCACCACTAATACAAGGCTCTTCTGCATGTCAGACTTCTAACCAAAGGATCAGGCACACAGAAGGTATTTATAGTATAGGGCTGGAAACAACTTTTCAATTCAATTCAGCATCAGTGATTTTTGAGATTTATTGGCTGTTCTCCAACACAGGGAATTTTTCATTGTCTGTTTCTTTCTGTAGGCCCCTGCTCTTTGCCATGTTCTTGTCCCAGTGCCCCTGCCTATTCTTGCATCTGCCATCTTTCCCCATTTGCTGTTAATGCACCACTTCTGATTTTTTTTTTAGATTTTATTTATTTATTAGAGATAGAGCATGAGCGGGGGGGAGGGACAGAGGGAGAAGCTGAGCAGGGAGCCCGTCGCGGGGCTCAATCCCAGGACCGCAGGACCATGACCTGAGCCAAAGGCAGATGTTTTACCAACTGAGCCACCCAGGAGCCCCCCACTTCTGATATTTTTGTTACTCTCTGTGCAAGGCAGTTTATCCCTTTGTTTCCCCATCTTCCACATTAAGGCTGATAAGTAAAAGGAACTTGTTTCCTTTACCCACAATGTTTCTGACATGAAATGTATAGGTGTTTTTTTTATACTGACCAATTCCATAATACCAGAATAGTTCAATTCAATTCTGACACTACCTACCTGGAGTTAGCATCAGATACAATAGGTTAAGGGCTCAGTCCCGCAAGACTGCACCCACTTTAGATGCCAGTTGCAAGCCTGGGCCTCTGCACACTTCGACTGATTGGCTATAAATCAGGAGTTCCCCACCCCTCTTTAGGTTTAATAATTTGCTGGAACAGCTCACAGAATTTAGGGAATTACTTACATCCACTGGTTTATTATATAATGAAAGAATATAGATGAACAGTCAGATGAAGAGGTACATAGAATGAGGTCTGAAGGGTCTCAAGCACAGAAGCTTCTGTCCCTATGGAGTTGGGGTAGGCCACCCTCCTAGCATATGGATTCGTTCACCAACCTGGAAGCTCTCCAAACCCTGTATATTAGGGATTTTTATGCAGCTTCATCACATAAACATAATCAACTATTAGCTCAATTTCCAGCTCCTCTCCCTGCACTGGAAGATGGGAGATAGGACTGAAAGTTCTAGGCTTCTAATCATACCTTGGTCTTTCTGGTGACTAACCCCCATCTTGAGGCCCACCAAGAGTCACTTCATTAGAGCAAAAGATGCTCCTATAATCCAGAATATTCCAAGGGATTTAAGAACTCTGTATAGATGTGCCTTTCATCCCTATCACTCAGAAAATTCCAAGGGTTTTAGGAGCTGTGTGTCAGGAACCTGGGTCAAAGACCAAATATTAGAACAAAAGATACTCCTAACGCCCCTAATTCTCAGGAGATTACAAGGGTTTTAAGAGCTCTGTGTCAGGAACTGGGGGCAGAGACTAGTATATATATTTCTTATTTCACATCAAGGGAGGCAGGAACTTTTCTTTTTTTTTTTAAGATTTTATTTGAGAGAGAGAGAGGAGCGAGCACAAGCAGGGTAAGTTGCAGAAGGGGAAGGAGAAGAGCAAGGAGCAAGATGCGGGGCTTGATCCCAGGACCCTGGGATCATTACCTGAGCTGAAGGGAGACACTTAACCAACTGAGCCATCCAGGCACCCCTCACTTTTCATTTTTTTAAGAGGCCCATCAAAAAAGTTCTTAAACCCAAAACACATGCACAAAAAACAAAAGAAACCATAAAACCCCTACTATCTCACTCAGGATAATGATGCCTCTCCTAGAATGAAGAAATGTTTTGCTGGACTGTTTGCTTTAACAGGCATTTTGCCCTGCTCTTGATGTTTGCAGTGAAATTGCTTTCTATAATATTAATGTTCAGTATACATCTTGTCACCCAAACCTATTGGTTCCTGAGTTTGTATTGTGAGAATGTGAGTATTGAGGTATACATTTAAGTCTAATCGTTCAATCTATTCAGGCTTTTGTACCCCCCCCACTTTTTTAACCTCTTTAATTTGATATGAACTGAGAAGTATATTAATGTCATCCATTATCATTTGGATCCTGTTATTTTCTCACCAATTCTCAACTGTTTTTTGATATATACATGTATATGTATATATAACACATATATATGTCTATATAACAAATATATGTATCTACATATATATCAAAATATATATAGTCCAATACTGTGTTATTTGATGCATAACCTCAGTCATTCAATATGATAATTTCATTGTGGGAATTACTCTCTTCACATATAAAAATAATCTTTGCTTTATCTAGAGGTTTTTACCTTGAATTTTGTTGTCTTTGATATAAATATTGTAACCCATTGTTTGTTTACATTTTTTCCTGGATAGCTAATAATTTTTAATCATGTTGAATGAGATACATATATCTTTTTATAAGTAGCCCAGAGGTGGATTTTGTCTGACTCCCACACATATCCTCTTACAGTCACTTCTTATCTGTGTCCTCAAATCCCTGGCTGCAACATAGTATTGGAATCCATGTCTGTCCCCGGCCACGTTGCTTGCCCAACACTGCAGTCCTGGGACAGATGTAGCATCAGAGATCTCACAGTGATATATGTAAAATGGCTTTGGCCACTCAAGGAACAACTTCCATATCACAGTGGGAAGGTTGCTAAATTTTCTCGAGAGCACAGAGCCAGGAAGCAGGCAGTGGGGGAGGAGTAAGGTGTCACCTTCTATCTGATGAGCTTTTTCTCCTCCAAATGACAAAGACAAGTTCTGTGTCAGTCACTGTTTGTGCCTCTCCTTTCAATCTCACAGGTCTTGTGATGAGTAAACATTCATCTGTTGTTCTGGCTCTAGTCTAACTGTCAGTCTTTGTTTCTGGAGTCTTTATGAGTTATGATCTGATTTAGTGTGTGAGTCAACATGGGGTTTTAGTGAAAAGTTGGGGGAGAGTGAGTAATGGAGCACTACGTAGACACCATCTTCAACCGGACTTTCTTATAATGTTTGTGAGCATTTAAAGCATTTCTGTTCATCCATGACCAAGTTTTTGTTTTCATTTATAAATAAGTCTCTCAAGCAGTGTTTGACTTTCTTTTTAAATAAACAAGCTATAGAAATAATTGCATGCCTCTCGGTACCCTGGACTTCGGAAGCAGATGAACCCAGGGCTAGTGTTCAGCTCAGCCACTTATTAGCTGTGTGTTTCTGAGAAACTTAAATGCTCTGGACCTCAGTTTCCTTTTCTGTAAAATGGGGATAATAATTTCCACTCTAAAGAGTGGTAATGAAGATGGGAGGCAATCTATGGTATGTTTGCCAGAACTAGCTCTCTGTTGGCCTCACATGGATGTGAGAAGCTGAATCACAGAAGAATTCTTAGGGAGATGGAATCAGAGCATAGGACGTGTGGGGCTCCATCCCAGGACCCTGGGATCATGACCTGAGCCGAAGGCCGACATTTAAGGGACTGAGCCACCCAGGTGCCCCTGATATTATTTAAGTATTTCATTCAACTCCTTTTTTAAAAGCAAGAGTGGGGAGAAATAGATCTTTACATGTCTAAAGTAAAGAAAGTCTTAATAAGATTTTCTGAACTAGGTAGCTTGAAAGGCATATGAAGAGTTCTAGACCTTATATAATAAGCTAAATAACTTATCTCAGTACATAGCACTCTATCTTGTCTTATTTGTTTAGAAATTTCAGCTGAATGGGGTGACAGACCTCAGGGGACCATTACGCTTATATCATGAAGCCTAGAGGGGCATTTTGCAAAAATACTTGGAAAGTGTAGGTCAGCACAGTCAAAGAGCTGTCATAAGTTTTCTGTCTACTCAGTGGGAGCAGAACCAGTTTAAATTTCACCATAATGTGAGGAGTCTGGTATAGAAACCTCAGCTAGTGCGTGTTGTTTCTATGAAAAAGTAGTTAACTGACACTATATTTCTATATGAACTAGTGTTACCTTGTGCCAAGGATATTTTAGTGCCGCTTGATGATTAGTGCTCCAGGCTCCTGCCCAGCTGGCCCACCCTTTAATCCAGCATTCAACTGCTGCTCTGTGACCCTGGGTTATGCCTTCATGCCTGTCCAGTTCTCCCTCCTCTGGACACAGTGTTTCTTTAGGGCAGAAGTCATTACCATCTATCTGATTATTCTCAGCGTCTCTGCTCCCTTGACAGTTGAAAAAGACTCTGGTTTGTGTATACAGCTTCTTCCCTTGCACTGTTGGACCCTCCTGAGGGGGAAAGGCATGACTGCCTAATTAAGCCTGTTCTCCTGGCTTCTGGAGTGGAAAGTAGGGGAAGAGAGACAGGGCTTGGAAGGAGAGGTGGGCAGGGTAGGAGAAAAGAAAGACAAACTGAATGAGGTTTAATTTGCATAATAAAGTTGAGGTTGTCAGGGAAAGAGTGAGGGGAAAGGAGGGGGGCCTGAAGTAGGACTGAGTTGAGCTGGCTGGGGCAGAAGAAGAGTTTTGGGCAGTGGGGAGGTTGAGACTTGGAGGAAAAGGCCTGTGGTAGCTGTGTGTGTGAGTGTAATGAATCAGAGAGGAAAAAGGAGATTTTTAAAAGTTCTGCTGGAGACTCTCTCTTCTTCCTGCTGCTTGAGAAATCCAAGCAAAGGATTAGAGATATATTAAACTTTGTGTTGCATGAACCATGCCCCCAGGACCGTGCCATCCCTCCAGGACTGATGTGGGTATGCGATGGCACTGTCAGATTAAACTCCAGTCCTACTGGACAAGAACTCAGTTCCTCTTTCAGTTAATCATTATGTCCGTCTGCCCCCAGCACCATGAGCACTCTTAGGGTTTAATTCAGAGAGTGCGCTTAATTCCCCATTTCTCTGTTCAGATGTCTTACTGTAGCTTCCCTGTGCTGACAAGGATCATCATCATCATCATCATTAGTGGTATTACTAATTATAATAAGACAGTCGCAATAATTGGGAGAGTCAGATAAAGCACTGCAGGAAGTGAAAACCTAACTAAATTCTTTCTCATAATCACTTCAAAATTGTGAGCACTTCTGTAGGTGATTTCACAGTGTCTAGAATAAGAATTCATTCATTCATGAAAACTCAGCAGATGCACATTAGGCCTTGTATGTATAAGTGGTTCTTCCAGGACTGTGGAGGATAGAGAGATGGGTCAGAAATGGATCTGTAGGACCCTTGGTTTAAACGGACAGATAAAGCATGTATCCAAATAGGTATAATGCAAGGTAGAGGATGCTCACTTCTGAAATAGGTACTGACAATGTTGGCTCAGGGAGTTCAAGGGATCAAGCATGTGGGTTGTTTTCCAGGCAAGACTGTCCTTAACATGCATCCCTTTAGGGCCCCTTTAATTTATTCCCCATGCTTGGTTTTCACAGAGCATATCCCTGAAGGTACCAGTCATCATCTTTCCTCTCCTGCCAGCAAGCAGTTCACTCTGTATTTCCCTGTTTCTGTTCCATCTCAGACTCCCACTTCCCTGGTGGTAATAATATTGGGGTTCTCCTCTCTCCTCCCCAGACCTCTGTGCCACCCCAACTCTCCAATGTCCCCTCCCAAACAGGGGAACATTTACCCAGACCCTTCACCCCAAAAAGCTTCCCTGGGTCCTACTCCCTGCCTCAGGTAGAGCATCAGGTTTGAACCATTGGTGGATGCCAGTGGGCTGAGTCTCCCGTTTGGAGAAATGTGGGGGTGGATGTTTTGGAGGGAAAAGTGCTGGGTGGCATTGGATGGATGGTCAATCCTACTTCTCTAAGCCATTCCCAGTAACATGGGTCAATTGCTTGTCCCTTGTCAATTGTCCTCTCCCTTTCTGTGTGGATGAACTCATTTTCCCCCCGTGGATTTGTTCATGTGGGCTGGGCACCCGTCTGCTGGGTTGGTTTGGGCTGTGGAAGGAGCCCCCACTCCACCGGCCAGGGCTAGTGATTTTGTGACATGGTCTTCAGTGTCCCCAGTGGGGAAGAGATGGCGGGCCCTGTTGAGAAGTGAGCAGAAGGCACTGCTGAGGCCAGGCCCAGGCTTTCTAATTCTAGAGCTGAGAACAGACTGGTTTCCTTGACAACAGAGATGAAGTCTGCTCATCTGCTCCTGGGGGTGGGCTCTGTTTGTCTGTGGAAAGCACTGGGACCTGGGGACAAGGAAGGAGATCCTTTCTTTATCAGTGTAGCAGCCCATTTCTGAAAACTCGCCAACTCTTACTGTATTTTAAAAATATTATAAACTTTCCAGGTGGCACAGTGACATCAGTTATGTAATCTACACATTGGCAATCCAAACATAGAATCTTCCCTTCCTTTCTACTGCATTGCGTCTGATTCTTGACATATTTTACCAGACCTGAAACACCTTTTTGATAACATGTTTTAAGATGTCAGTCAAATACGTACTTAGCCCTAGCACTCTTGATGGCTAAATGAAAAGCATTTTTTCCTTCTGTAGCTAGAAGTGATTTGTGTAGCCAGGCAGCTGGGAGGTAATGAAAATCAGCACAAGACAAGCTGATGTTGGCTCAAACCTGCACTTGTCATATGGCACCCTCAGGAAAAGCTTTGGGATCCAAAACTTTTCCTGATGCAAACCAGAAGATTCAGGCTAAAAGCTGATCCATTTGAATATTTACCCAGCCATCAGCAAGGATGAAAGCTTACCATTTACATAGACGTGGATGGAACTGGAGGATGTTATGCTGAGCGAAATAAGTCAATCAGAGAAAGATGATTATCATACGGTTTCACTCATGTGGAATACAAGAAACAGGGAAGAGGCTCATAGGGGAAGGGAGGGAAAACAGAATGGAAAGAAATCAGAGAAGGAGACAAACCACAAGAGACTCTGAACTCTGGGAAACAAACTGAGGGTTGCTGGAGGGGCGGTGGGTGGGAGGATGGGGTAACTGTGTGACGGGCATTAAGGAGGGCACATGATATGATGAGCACTGGGTGTTCTATGCAACTGATGAATTACTGAACTCTATATCTGAAACTCATGATGTACTATATGTTGGCTAATGAATTTAAATTAAAAAACAAAAGAGCTGATCCATTTGCTTTGCCCACCGGGCCTGATTTCAAGGCAGCATGTCTTGGTAGCAGTTCGGTGTTGAATTCGTGCACTACCCTTCCCTTCCTATGCATTATTAAAGCCTCCTTAAAAAGCAGCCTACAGATCACAGGGGAGAAGACATGCCAGCAGTGATTTCACGTCTCCTGCAAGAAGCAACATCTGTTGCCAGAAAACACAGGAAAAAGATCTGCAAAATTGTAGCCTGTGGTAGATTTGATAAAGATGGCCCTTGGACCCTGAGCTTATAAAAGCAGCTAATTTTTTCAAATCTGTTGTCTTACTTTTTGTGTGTCTGTCAGTGCACAACATTCTTGAATGCTAGGTTATTTAGGTGGGAAATTGTGAGCAGGACTTATGTGCCAAGAGTGACTGTTAAGATGGGGATTAATTAGCAGAGGAAGGCCAATTCTGACAGATGCATGAACAGACAACTGGGGGCCAGAACCTCATACCTTTTCCATGAAATGTTTTGGTGACTCTTTCCTCTTGTGAAGTTCAAAGCGCTATGGTTCAAACTTAGCTCCTGCATGCCCCCCTCTCCCAGTAACCAAGGGATGAGCTGTGGCATTCGAAAGCCCTCTACAAATTCCTTTGTTCCTTTCATCTCCCCCAGCAGAGACCCTGACTCCCCCAGGCAAAGGCTCCCTGGCAGGAGAATTCCTAGGCTGAGTTCTTTGTTTAGAGGCGACCTCCCTGCCCCTGGGACCTTGCTACTCTGGATGCCAACAGATCCTCTTCTCCATCCCCACTTCCTACATCTCTGAGGGCCCACTGCGGATGAGCAGGGAGAGGGAGAGCCCACCTCAACCTTTCCCCTACATGGACCAAGCAGAGACATGAGTGGAACCAGTCAAATCACAGACTCTCAGTAAAAGAGCATCTCTGTATTGGAAGGAACTTCAGGGGCTGCCTTATCTCCCACTTTATTTTACAGATGCCCAGAATCCCAGAGATGTTGAGGGGCTTGCTTTGATCACAGAGCAAGTTAGAGATCTAGGACCAGACCTCTGGTTCTTGAGTCTGTCCAGGGTTCTTTCCCCAGGACACAGCTCCTGGAGTACCCACTTAGGGCTGTGGTTTCTCAGTATGGTGTATGGTTCAAGTGTATATCCAGGGATCAGGAAAGCTTTGTTTTGTATATATATGACCTCAATTGGTCCCGACATACACTGCATTCAAATATTTCTCAATCAGATAGAATTTGAAGACTTACTGTGAACCTAGAATTGTGCAAGGAGGGTCCATGTGAAGCTGGATTTTTGTAGATGTGCTTTAGGTAGGAGTGCCACCGGCTAAACCCAGTGCTGTTTTTGGTTGGTTGACAAACGGTTTTGCAAATTATGAAGATCTGTAGGCCTCATACTATATATTTTTGTACCACTTCATGGTTTGGTTAGAAATTACTTACTTTGTTCTACCTTCCTACAGAATCATGGCTAGATTTTTATCTGCTACCTGTAACAGTTAATCCTCTGAACCTCATGGTGGGGAGGAGGAGGGAAGACTGAAAAGATGGCCATAAACATCAGCTTGGGCCATTGGGTCCAATAGAATATCAGCAGTTTCATTTTGCCTGTGGTGCCTCCAAAATGAAAGGCGGAAAATACCCCAAAGCGTCTCCCTTCAGTCTCTTTGGGTGCAGAGCCTGCTGCCTATTGAAGGGCAGAAAGGTTTGGTTGAGAGAAGTTTAGGGTTGGTTGGTGCAGCATCTACCTCCTGTCATGGGCATCAGCAGGGAAGGTGCCCCTGTTGCTTGATGTGACATGTGGGCTGGCCATTCAGCAGATGCTGCCTAATGAAGGCAGTGACCTGGGGGAAGAGCAGAGCTCAGCATACATAGCTATAGGGGACTGCAGAGGGATTTCCCTTTCCTCCAGAGGCCCATCCATAACTCCAGCAAGAGACTGTGCAGCCAGGTCAGTGGGCCATCAGAAATGCCACTGGAAGGGCCTGGAGGTGTCCTCATTGCATGTTGGCCTGTACCGCCTCATCATCCAACCAGTTCCTAATGAGCTCCTCCTATCTCTCAGGCACTATTCCCCAGATGCTGGGGATACAGTGATGAACAAAATCAGATAAGGCCCTTCCCTCTTAGAACTTCCAGTTCAGTGGTAAGTGAAAGCTTATTCTAGTTCTTTGTTATTTTTAGAACTTCCAGAAAATAAGTTCTACACAATGAGCTTTTCCCCAGTCATACTCAGTCTCTTCTGCCTCATTGTCAAACTTCTGTTCATGTCTCCTTCTTCCCCCAAAGAAGAAGCAATCCTGAGGTTGTAGTGGGTGTGGAGAGTGGGTGCAGATGCAGGTAGGGTCGTCCTAGGCAGAACCCTGGGTAAGTAGACTTTCTCTCCTCCCTCCCCTGTTGGTGCCCCATCAACCTCTAAAAACACCTTTCCTTGACTCCTCAGGTGCCAGGGTCCCTGTTACAATAAAGTAAGGCAGTGCACTGCCCTAAGTGCTGCATGTTCCCTTCGGGTTCCCTGACCCATCAGCCCCTGATGTCTGCAAAGCTCCAGGAGGACAGCTGTCTCTTTAGGTCACACTGATGTAGGAAGGGATTAACAAATATTTGGTCAACTCTTCCAGGAGTGCTGGCCTTTAAAGGCAGGAGACATTAGTTTAATAAACCTCTAAAGGATTGAACTGCAGGCACAGAGGAGTGGGTGAGGATGTTCAGGCAGCCTGGTGAGATATGGGGGCCAGGTACCACCAGCCCCCACTCTACACCTGTGGCTTCGTTTGCCTTGCCTGTCAGATTCATGCAGACTGGGGTCATCTTGCCCTACTGACTGGCTTTTCTTTACAGGAGCTGTGTGTGTGTGTGTATGTATGTGTGCATATGTCCATGTCTTCTTATTAGTCACTGTTTAGCTTATGTGTATCTATGTAACCAACCTTGGCTATTGGCCCTTTTGAAGAACATCAGTGCTTGAAGCGCCCAAGGTGGTGCTCTGCTCACATGTCCCCATCATCCAACCCCAGGGAAGTCACCCTCGTCTTCTCCTACCACTTCATTTACATGAGGTGGAAGAGACAAGATCCTTCACATATACTATCCCAGGGCTGCAATTCAGGAAAAGAATAGGATTCATTTTCTTGACACAATCTTTCACCAGTTACAAATAGTAGCAATTGCCTATGGGACTCTTGAGAAATTATGAAGTGTTAATTAGCAGAAGCACTGTGTGTTTAAAATATGTGGCGTATTTAAATAACTATTAAATTAAACCTACTTTGCAGAGTTGAGAATCCATCTGGTCCAAAATCTAAGGAGTTGAATTTTGCTGCAGATATTAAGAGAACTGTTTAAATGCTTCTGGAAAGGATAATTTTGTGTTACTTTTGTTTCCTTAGATGTAGAAACTGAGGCACGGAAGCCCATGGTGACTGGCTGTGGTTACAGCCTGGGCTACTCTAATTCATGTGCCTCCATCTCTCAGAGCAAAGGTTTGAATTGCTCCTCATGTCCAGAGGACATGTGAAAGGACTGTGGTTATCCCTTAGAGGTCACATATTACAGACTTGCTGATCTCAATGATTTGCAATTCTTTTAGCTTAAAAGTGAAAATCAAGCATTCCCTGACATTTTCTGCAGAGATGAGGAGGGCAGAGCCAGGGAGCCCAGGCCAGGCACTGACCACAAAGTATCACTGAGTCTTTCTTTGGACAAATCACACTCTCTTGGCCTCAGTTTTCTCACAGGTTTGATGAAGGGAGGTGGGGAGTTGGGCTGTGTATCAGTCAGGCTCTAATAAGGGAAACAGAAACTTCTCTAAGTATCTCAGCAGAGGGCATTTAATGCAGGACATTTACACAGGTAATGGAGGAAGTGAAACAGATCCCAGGGAGGTAGCCCAGAGATCAGCCCCAGCAGGAGGTCACTTCCACCAGGAAGGAGGCTGGGAGGAAAATGTGAAGGGGTGGTATTATCCCAGCCCTGAGGCCAGGGTCACTCACTCTCGAAGCTGGAACATGGCCCTCTCAGGTGGGAACTGGGGCCACGGAGGAGATGCCGCGTGAAGCAGAGATGGAGGGAAGAAATGCCCTGGCATCTTCCCTCCATCTTGGGTCAGTGCCTCCTATTGCCCCCCGCCCAGCAGGAAGCCAGCTGGCATGGAGCCTGCCATGGTCAGCAGGGAAGGCTGAGGAATTATTCACTGCAAGCAACCCAGGCCAGGTTGCTTTCAAAGTCCCCTGTAACTCTGACATTCAATGAGAGCCAGATGTTAAATGTGTCCTTGAGGGTTTGTCAATAGGCACATCAGGCCAATAAGGCCAGAGTGGTCTTTAATGAGACTCCCCTACTTCCACCATCAGAAACTAACATTCCCAAGGTGCACCCAGCTTGTTCTGCACTGGACTTGCCTCTATGCAGGGACGATGGGGTAAGCCTTCAGGGATGGTGTTTGTGGAGGATGGGGGGAGGGGAAGGTACAAGGGTAGGAGAGGATGAGAAAGAGGAGATAGGAGAGGGGTCATACTTGTGAGTGGAGAGCTGATCCCAAAGGCAAAGAGGTCAGGGTCTCACCCATGATCAGGGATGATTACTGTGTGCAAAATGATGCCTCCCATCATAAAATAATTCACAACAGGTCAGTGTCCATAGCAGGCTTTTCTAGAATGTTTGATGTATTTTCCTACAAAGCACTTTCCATGGCGTGTCTTTAATCAATACCTGTCAAACTGGATTGGTTTGATATCCCCTCACCTAAGGTACCTCCTCCTGAAGGAGGAAGGAAGGGAAAGGGTATTGGCAGTCACACTGTGCTGTCAGCTCAGGACATACCTCTTACACAGGCCTTTTAGCTGCAGTGGAATTTGAGGGGCTACAGACCCCCTTCTTTGGACTTCAGGCTCTGTATCTGTGAAGTGAGGATGTTGGGTGAGCGTTCAGGGCCTGCCTGGCTCTGCCACTCTGGGATCTGCCCCGGACCCTGGCAGACAGGCGCAGGAATGGCCCCTTGAGCCATACGGGAAAAGAGCACAGGGAGGCATAAATGGGATACTTACGCAGCCATGTCCCATGAGGTTCAGACTGAGTGCGCCACTGTGACCTCAAGGACAGATTTAAATAATCAGAAGCCCTTTGTGATAACTCATGGTTTTGCATTTCTTGACTGTGAAATGGGGAGTGTGTAGACCACAGCAACTCCTATAAATCCACTTTTCTCTGCTGTCCGCTGCCCTCACACCTCATGTTGCTGCTCCTCTCTCAACACAAGACCTTAAAAACCCACCTGCTTCCTTGAAGGTCCCTCCTTTTATTTTCTCCCAGCTCCCTTCCCTGTTGATTCTACTTCATGAAGCCCCCAAAAAATGAGGCACGGTGAGCTCTTCTTGGAGTATAGGGAGGGCAGGCTGTGGGGAGGGGAGAAGCTGGGAACACTCATGCATTAATCATTTTTGTCCTGACTCATATACAGGGATGAGTAATAGCAGGAAAAGATGCCAGTTTGGTGGCAAATGAGAGGTTCCAGAGCTAAGAAGAGGGAGAGAATTAGATGCTGGAGAATGGAAAGACCTTGACCAGGGGAAGAGGAGAGCTGGGGGCTGATGTGGGGTAGGCACATAGGGGTGTCCTGTCTGTCTGGGGTGGGCATTTCTGTCTGGGGTGGGCATTTCATGAAGAGGAAGACTGGGGGAAGTGCTAGCTTGAGGAGCTTGAGAGCTAAGATTTTTTGGCTTTATCCTGTTGTTCGGGAAGAAATGGCATAGTGCCAGTCCCCTTGCCCTGAGCCCATGGCTGACCCTGGAAATCGATTTCCTTCTTTCAGACTGAACGCAGAGGAGGACTCAAGCTCTCTTAAGTCAGTGCCACCGATCCTTTGGAGTTAGTTCATGATCTAAAGTCTCGTGGCTATCTTGGCCATAGACAATGGGGGAGTCTTGGGTGGTTTTGTGAAGCATTTTTAGAGATAAAACTGTATATGTAGTTTGGATTGCAGGAGGGGTGCTGGAGAAAGAGATCAGTGGGAAATGAAAGTAGAGAATTCAGGCTGTTAACAACAAAATTCATCTGAGTAAATTTAAAGATCAAATTGGCTTTATTCAGTGATTCATGAAATCAAGCAACATCCCATTTAGCAAATAAAAAGGAGTTTGGAGGAGCTGTACAAAATGGAAGGGTTTTATAGGCAGTGCAGGGGTGGGACAATTAGCAAAAGAATAGAAAGAATTGTTTCAGGCAAGGTCACATTCCCTTAGGGGACAGAGCAGGGGGTCTTATTAGGTGGATGACCTCATCTTCCTTTGGGACTAGGAGAGGGTCCATGTGACAGATTACATCACTGGTGCTGACCAGAAAATTCCTGACTGGCCAGTTAAGATAACATTTCTGGGGGGAGGTTGAAACTGCAATTTGGTTAGGTAGTAAGCCCTGGTTTGGTGAGTTGGCCTAGCATAAGTGACTCCATTGGGCTTGTGTTTTTCTTTTTAACAAGGTTTCTTGCCTTGTTAAAAAGAAAAACACAAGCCCAAGGGACATCTGTAGCTTCTGCCCATTCCTACATTGGACTTGGCGGACCAGCTTTTTTTTTTTTTTTTTTTAACCCAGACTATTTGAGTGGATAAGCTACTCCACTCCCTCATCCTGGGACATACCAGTGGCTTCTCCTCTCTTGTTGACCAGCCTGAGCTTCTCAATATCTACTCACACATGAGCCCAGGCTACATTAGAGGCAAGTTCTCATCCCCTTTTCAGACCAAGCATTTTTCACTCCATAAAAACAATAGGGCAGGGGTGCCTGGGTGGCTCAGTCATTTAAGCATCTGACTCTTGATTTCGTCTCAGGTCAGGATCTCAGGGTCATGGATTGAGCCCTGTGTTGGGCTTTGTGCTCAGCATGGAGTCTGCTTGTCCCTCTCTCTCTGCTCCCCCCCACTCTCTCTCAAATAAATAAATGAACAAAATCTTAAAAAAAAAAAAAAACAATAGGGCAAAAGTACTGATAAGTCTCCATCAAGTTCACTGAAATTAGGAAACTGGGATTCTATCACCAAAGTTTCCATTCTCCTAGGAATTATTCTGGGCCCTCCATAAGCCAGGGATAAGGAAATCTTATTTTGTTTCCGTTTTTTTGTTTTTTGTTTTTTGTTTTTTTCATCCAAAAGGATGAGACCACTTCTTGGTTGACCCTGTTAGAGAGTGATGAACAGGAGCCGTCAGAACCCATTACTACTGCCCCAGTGAGCTGCTGTTCAATTCAGAAGCATCGACCGAGCCTAGGGAGACGTGCCACCAGAGCTCGGTGACTTGCTTCTGCTCTTTATCCTCCAGCTGAAAGGGGGGCTTCTCTACTGTCACAGTGGCCAAATGTGGTGGCTGATTGGATCTACAGCTTCTGTCCCTTTGTTCCAGGCATCCCCTTCGTCATGGTGCTGCTCGTGACAATATGCTCTTAAAACCTCACTACTCAAGGCATGGTGTGGACCATCAGCAATGGAATCATGTAGGAACTTTTGAGAAGTGCAGAATCTCAGGCCTCACCCCACACCTGCTGAATCAGAACCTGTAAATTAGCAAGATTCTCAGGCAATTAGTATGTATATTAAGGTTGGAGTAGCCCTAAGACAGTTCTGGAGGCCAGAAGTGCAAAATCAAGGTGTCAGCAGGGCTGTGCTCCCTCCAAAGGCTCTAAGGGAGAATACTTCCTTGCTTCTTCCAGCTTCTGGTGGCTTCTGGCGTTCCTTGATTTTTGGCTGCATCACTCCCATATCTGCCTGTTTTCACATGGCCATCTCATCTGTGTGTCTCATAAGGGATAAGTGATGGGATTTGGGGTCCACCTGGATAATTTAGGATGATTTTATCTTGAGATTCTTTTTTTTTTTTTAAAGATTTTATTTATTTATTAGAGAGAGAATGAGAGAGAGCACATGAGAAGGGGGAGGGTCAGAGGGAGAAGCAGACTCCCTGCCGAGCAGGGAGCCTGATGTGGGACTCGATCCAGGGACTCCAGGATCATGACCTGAGCCGAAGGCAGTCGCTTAACCAACTGAGCCACCCAGGCGCCCCACCATCTTGAGATTCTTAAATTAATTTCATCATATAAGATCCATTTTCCAAATAAGGTCACATTCTCAGGTTCTGGGAATTAGGATGTGGACATATTTTTTGAGGTGCCACTGTTCAACCTACTACAGACTGCCTCGGAACATTCCCGTGCTTCCAAGCTTCGTGCCAGTGCTTATCCTCCTCAGCTGGTCCAGCTTGGTGTTCAGATTCACGCATATTGCTGACAGCTGCCAAATAATAGCAGCATTACTGAATGCATCTTCCGTGACAGATATTGTCCTATGTGTTTTTCATGGATGAATCCATTTGACTGCAACAACCCTTTGGGGTTGCTATCATAATTACCACTCCCACTTTACAGATGAGGAAACTGAGGCATGGGGTGGTTCAGTAACTCGTCTAAAATCTCACAGCTAGTAGAGGTGAACCCAGGATACAAATCAGGCAGTCTTTGCCAGAATCTGCATGCTTTGCCATATAATAATGCTTCTGAAATTATATGTTCCTGAAATTATAGAGGGTTCAAAGGTGTAGGAGAGAGATGGCATCAGGGCCCTTTGTCCCACTTCCCAGAGAGGCTGGGCACAAAGAAGGCAAAGATGGAGTGTGGGCAGTTGTCCTGCCCCCACCCTATAGTGTATGGAGATTGGGGGACCCCTAGCTATTATTTATTCTGCCCCACAATTTAATATTGTATAGGTGCACTTTCCCATGAGACAGCTTGTCCTGGCTAAATGCCTTATGGGTGTTTATTATCAAAGAGGTCTTTAGGTGGATGTTTAGGATGGCCTCATACACTTTCAATATGTATTATGTCTTGGGCTCACACATTCCATTTGCTTACTAACCATATGTGAAACTTTATTTAATTTGCTTTAAATGCCTTTATTTTGAGTGGTGAGGAGTGGGCTCTCCCCCTGTATTTGCTCTCTTTATGCCCTCCTGATTTTCTGCCTTGGTTTGCAATCCTTTGCCCCTTTTATTTTTTCTAGACTGAAAACCTCGCCCCAATCTTTTGAATTCTAAGCTTGACTGCCAGGAATGGCCAGAAGTCCTTCCTTCCCAAGGCACAAGGCATGTCAGATGGCTGGGCACAGCTTTCTGTGCCTCTAATAAATAGCCAGGTCAAGGGGGTCAGAGAATTAGCTGGAAAAACCTGTAACCAGTCCAGGCATCCTCATCAGTGATGCAAGAAGCGTTGTAACAACACTGGAATCTCTAGATTTACCTGCTCGGATGGAGAGGTGGAAGCCATCATTTAAAACTGCCTATCATCCAAAAATCTACCTGTGTCTTTAGTATAGAAATTCAGTAGCAAATATAATCTGCCTAATTTTATTAAGCTGAGTTTCACAGATGCACTGACATTCCCTTGAGAACATTTGATGGGGCAGTGAGCCCAGATGTATGCTTGCTGGCAAGATGGAATCTAGACTGCAAGTTTAAAAATTCAATTGTTAGGGGCACCTGGGTGGCTCAGATGGTTAAGCGTCTGCCTTCGGCTCGGGTCATAATCCCAGCGTCTTGGGATCGAGTCCCACATCAGGCTCCCTGCTCCTTGGGAGCCTGCTTCGCCCTCTGCCTCTCTCTCTCTCTGTCTCTCATGAATAAATAAATAAAATCTTTAAAAAAAAAAAATTCAATTGTTACAATGCCAATAGACCACAGGAAGAATGATTTAATAGTAGCACCTAGCATTTATTGAACCCATATTATTTACTAGGCCCTGTGCCTTCATATTTTATTTCATATAATCCTCTGAGGAGATTCTATTCCTCTCTCCATTGTACAGATCAAGAAACTGAGGTTTAGGGCACCTGGGTGGCTCAGTTGGTTAAGCAACTGCCTTCGGCTCAGGTGATGATCCTGGAGTCTCAGAATCCAGTCCCGCATCGGGCTCCCTGCTCAGCAGGGAGTCTGCTTCTGCCTCTGACCCTTCCTCCTCTTGTGTTCTCTCTCTCATTCTCTCTCTCTCTCAGATAAATAAATAAAATCTTAAAAAAAAAAAAAAGAAACTGAGGTTTAGAAAAATTAATTAATTTGCCCAAGTACACACGGACAGATGCAGAGCTTGGATTTGATCCTGGGCCCTTAATGCTTTCCAGAGCCTGGGTTCTTAGCCATAAGGCTGTATGGTGGAGCCAACTCCCTGGGTGTAGTGAGACACCTTTGGGCTTCTACTGAGTTATTTACCGCTCCACCACCCTCAATAGTTGTTAATTTTCCCTCTGTTTGCCTCAAATCTGTCTACTCCCAATATTGAGAAAATGCAGGGCAGATCTGGGAGAGTTCTGAAAGAGAGGATATAGGAGATGGGAACTAGCATTTGTTGAGCACCTACTATGTTCTAGGCCCTCTGGAGAATACTTCCAGCCAGGGTGGTTTTCATCCACTCAGCGAATCAGAAATCCAGGTAGTGTGTCCATTTCCATTTTTGTCTCATCTTATCTTTTAAGCTCTGGCCTTCTAATCCTAGTCTGGTCTAGCCTTAGGACATGATCCTCCTGTTTCGCCAAGGAGGAAGATGCTTCCTCAGAAGGACATGGATGTGCACGGAGTGAAACATGTTTGGCAGTTGGGCACATCAGTCTGCTTTGCTGTTGCCGATATTGGGTCACTGCCTGGTGGAAGCAGGACGGGCAGCCAATAAACCTCATCTGCTGATAAACCTTGAGTCAGGGTTCATGGGCCTCTCCTAAAGCCTCATGGCCTCTTTCTCCTGTCTCATAGCTTGGCTTCCTGACCTGGTGGATGACCTGCCACCCACATGTGAAGAGCAATCCCAAAGTTGGTGACCTAACTTCTAAGTTGGGTTTCCATACTTCATCAATGCTAAGACACCCATTTTCCCCACATGTCAACATCTCTGAAATCTTCCAATTAATGATGACTTACAATTATAACTGGCAGTGGTTTTCCTTTTCTAGTAGTCCTTAAAATAATAGCGTGTCAATCAGTGATGTCTCTGATTTGAAGAAATGCCATGATGCCAATGTTTATTTTTACCCCTCACTATCAAATCAATACCTGGGCTTTTATCTTTCTGCCTTCACTTCTGAGGCCTGAATCTAACGTCTTCCTTGTGCTCGCCTGTGTGACTAGCCTCCCATGTCATTTCTTCAAGCAGGAGATGTCCTGGAAGTGAAGCTGAGTCTCTAGTATCTGATAGCCCTCAAATTGTTGAAGCTTCTCTTTCATTCCCTTCTTCCTAAGTCTTATCAGTAGTTTTATGGGACCTCAGGAAATTATGAAGTGGGAGGTCCTATTTTAAGAGTTGTCAATTCGCCTAAGTATTTATGTCCTCAAGTCTGATGTTAATAGACCAATCGCCTAGAAATGAGTTTGATCGAAGGAGTACCCATTTTATAACCTGGATGCAGGATTGGGCTGTTTTCCTTGATAATCATCCTTTTATAGCTTTGATTTTATGTGGACTGATTATTAAGGTAATTGCTATAGTCAGCTAATACAGAAATTGCTGTATGGTCTTAAAAGTCACTGTTAATTGTGTGTACACCGCATCTATTTCCAGAAAACATGTGGTTTCCTGATCACCTTTTGCTAGAAACTAGTTTCCCTATGTATTATATCTTAGGGGATTCGATTTCCTCTTATTTGAGAATAAAGGGAGGGAAAAAGCAATTAGAAGCGTCTTGAGAAAAGACACTTCAGAGGAAGACTCAAAAGAAGCATGTGCTTGTAATAATCTGCTATAGGAATCACAAGAAAAATGTCAGAACGTGACTTGGTTTCCTCAATATAGTACAAAAAGATATGGCTTCTAAGAAATAAGAGAGGACAACGACGGTAGAGAACAGCCTAGCGTGAAGAGGTGAAGGAAAGTATGCCACAGATAATATGTTCCATGCTATCATGAAAAGCATACTAGTTTGCTGAATTAACATCGGTGAAGTGGGAAATAATGACAAACTGTCAGAATGCAAGGAAAGTGTCAATAATAAAACTAATGAGAGGAAAAATGAAAAATTAGAGAACAGAGATTCAGCATATGGATAACTGGTGATCCTGAAGGAGACATCAGGATTAAGTTAATAGAAGACTATCTTGAGTTTAAAAAAAACAGTGTGACTATGTTATTCAGGATAGGCGGTCTGCTGTAACAGCAACCTCAGCATCTCCAATCAGATGCTCAGTGGGCTGCCTTCAGGGCACCATGGTTCCTTCCATTTGGGGGCTACATTATCCCCAAGGGCCGCAGAATTGCTACTGGATCCTCTGCATCTAGCAGAGAGGCAAGAAAAGAGAAAGAGTGTGGAGAAAGCACTTCTGCTCCTAATCGCCTGGGTTACAGGTGACACACATCACTTCTGCTTATCACCCATTGATTTACATTCCATATGGCCCTTGCTAGAAGGAAGGCAGGGGCTGGGAAATTGGGTACCCAGGAAGAAGAGCAGTGGGTTTGGTGAGCCCATGGCATTGTCCCTGATGCAAACACACAAACAGATATATAGAGAAGTTGAAATAGTTCCTCCCTTAATACATTCACAATAAAATCCAAGCCATATAGAATCACAGGGAGGATCACAGAGAGGAGGAGAAGGTCAAACAGCATGCCTCCTGTTTTTTCCATCTTTGTCCTGACACTCTGTGACAGCCTGAACCCCCCTTCTCAGGCTTTGGGGATATCTCTGCATGGATATCCAGAGGCCAGCAGAGTTTCCTATGTAAGCCTTTAGACCCTCCCACCCTTTAACACATTTCCTTACCATCCCTTCTTCCTGGGCCTATGAAGGGGCCTTCTCCCCCACACCCTAACTCAGCACGGCCCGAGTATCACTGGGGTTGTGAATTTTTACAGCTTCTTTAGTCTGGAGAGGGGCAGGAAGGTGTCAGATCCCCTTTTAGTCCTAGATGCAAGATGTTCTTATAATTTTCTCTTTTGCCCAGTTAGTAAGGAAAGCCCTCCCAACAAAACCAATGAAAAAGCCAACAAAACAGTTCTGACCTGAATGTGCTAAAAGAGCATTTGTTTTCACCTCTGTGGTCTAGGATGCACTTTATTCTATTAGACATGGAAGGACATGATATCCAGTAGCTGTTTCCTGGATTTCTTGGCTGGAAGTGGAATGGTGAGCAAGGATAGTCCTGCCACGTGATTCAATGGGTTACAGTTCACTTTCTACTGAAGAACAAATGCTCTCAGATTAGGTCAAAAAGTAGAACCAACTATTTTATGTTTGAACTTGACCAAGGTGAAGCTTTTCAAGATATAGGTCCATTGGTCTTAGGTACAGTCTTGCCAGAAGTAAAAGGTAAACAGGATGACTGCTTAAAAGTATCTGTGACTGGATTCTAGGCCAGCCTGAGGTGTGGAACAGTGAATCAGAGGACATGTCAGTTCAATTAGACAGTCTTTTAGATGAGCTTTTATCCACAGAGTGTGCAAGTTTGGCTGACCTTTTCATTGAAGGGACTGAGTATTTGAAGGCTGAACCCAGCCTTCCGGCTAGCTCAGCATTGTCTCTGCATCACCAGGGCTTCCTGAATCCCCCTTTCTTTCCCCTTCATTGAAGGCATGGTTTTGTGATTGGTGGCAGAGATATCTGACAAGTGGATTAAAGCTTAATGCTGGAGACTCAAGGTTGGGGCCTCCCTGGAACCCCATGGTTCATGAGGCTCTACTAGAGCACTGTGCCCCCAGTACTGTAGTGATCTCTCTATGAGCCACCCCCTGCCCCAGCTCCATCGTGGGCCTTTTGAGAGCAGGGATTGTGAATTAGATCCTTCGGCTACCCATGCCAGAAATAGGAACCAGAATTATCCTTTAAGTGGCTGGTTTAATCCTTGAGGCCTCTTCGAAGGATATGAAGCCTGGGCCTCAGGCTTTAGCTATTTGCTGATTTCCATTCCTCGCCTTCCTCCCAGGCCCCTTGCATCTGCTCACCTTCATGTGATGGAGGGGAGGAACGCATGGTGAACTGAAAAGCGAGAACAGGCTCTGGAACCAGATGGGTTCAAACTAGGCTCTGCCTTTGAATAGCTCTGTAGCCCCAACCAGGTCACTCCATTTCCTGGAGCCTCAAGTTCTACACCTGAAAGCCAGCATGGTGAGCCCTGCACCACAGCGCTGATGAGAAGGGCCCAGCACAGCCCTACCTATTTGGGTTTAACAGCCCGAATTTTGTTGATTGAATGTCTTCCTTCAAGATCTAACTCAGAACTTTGTCCTCATAAATGTGGACAGTAGGTGGGGGGATGGGGTAACTGGGTGATGGGCATTAAGGAGGGCACATGATGTGATGAGCACTGGGTGTTATATGCAACTGATGATTAACTGAACTCTACATCTGAAACTAATGATTTGCTATATGTTAGGTAATTAAATTTAAATTAAAAAAAAATGTGGACCCAGGGTTTCCAGTCTCCTGTTCCAAAAACATTGAATACATGTAGGAAACTGAAAATAAATATATGTATTCAATATATATATATATATATATATATACAAGAAACAAAATAAATGTGTGTGTGTTTGTATATATATATATAGAGAGAGAGAGTGAGCGAGAGAGAGATACAGATATACACCATCATTTCAGAGGTGGTCTGAAATGAATGTGTTCAATGCTTGTTATAGACACACACACAGAGTTTTATTTGTATTCATATTTTTCACCTTAATATGACTGTGGGCCTCTAGCAGGCAGGGACCAAATCTCATTTCTTTTGGAAATCTTTCCTCTCATACCCAATTCCAGTTCTTGCTTACTCTTGGGTATCAATAGATACTTAACAAATAACTGTGCTTGTCCAGTGAGAGGGAATGGGACTGATTTTAAGTGGTGAGAAAAAAATGCTGGGTCCATTCATTCCATAGCAGTGCAATTTCCGGATAATAAAAGAATGGGAAAAAAGTACCTACCAACCATTAGGTCTGGGGCCCTTTAGTAGAAGGCTTTTAAAATTCACTGGACTTTTCTAGGAAAGGATGCATCAGGGATGCTCAGAAATGAGCACTTCTTAGACCTGCAGGAGTCAGGGGGTTAAAGGGTTCTTCCTGCCTAGGGCGTTCCAGAGATGGACAGAGAGAGACTTTACCATTTCCCTCCTTCCTCCTTCTTCCTTTCTTCTTTTAAACTATTTTTGTCCCAAAATGGTCACAGCAGTTGATACCTAATGTAGAACTTGGGAAATTCAGAAACGTGTGAAGAAGCTGATGATAGGCTTCACCCATAATCCCACCCTGCAGAGGCTCGAGCTTTCTCTTTATCTGAATACACCAGGCAGGGTGTGGTCCAACCCCTTGTTCAGCAGTCTCCATTTACTTTGCAAAGTAACAGCCGCAAGCCCATGACTGTCTCCTCCCTCCCTTCTGGAAGTCTCAGGGATCGGTGAGCTTGGGTTCCGACTTCAAGTCTAAGGCTTGGAGCAGATGCTGTGCTGAGGGGCTGGGGGCCTGGGGCTTTCCAAAGCTGGCACTACCCCGGGGGGAGGCCATGCCCATGGCGGTGGTGGGAGTAGCCAGGAGCAACCATTTGTAACATCTTTCCATTTTGGGTACTCAGGGTGCTCAGCCTGTCTGTTCCTGTTTGGACACCTCCCACTGAAGGAGCAGGAGATAGGCACCTGTCTTAGGTGCACATGGAGCTTAAACAGCTTCTAACAAAAAGTGACACAACATGGGCATCTGTTACTCTCCTTCTAGGCCTTCTGTTCCTTTTATAGCTGCTAGGAATGACCCATAGAAATATGATTTTATGCTCCAGTGATTACATATACCTGGTCTTCAGTGGGACAGGGAGGAAAATGACTTGTGACCGAGTGCATCTTTTATGATTTGCAATCCCCAGCTGCTCTCCCAGGAGGGTGAATCCCAGCTAGAGTATTTCCTGAGTAGGGGTCAAGGGTGTGAGGATGCAAACTGGAGCTACTGAGAGGGAGCCACAGGGCTCCCCTGAGCAAAGAGGTGAGTGAAGGTGGTGTGACAGCCAAAGGGACAGGGGTGTGGGTGGGAGGCTTCCAGGAGAGGACAACCTGAACGAAAGGGAGAAGGAAAAGAGGAAAGTTCTCCAGGCAGAGATCAGCATGGACAAAGGCACAGAGGTAGGAACCAGCCTGGTGCCTTCCAGGTCCTGGGAATAGCCCCGGAACACCCATGAGGGGCAGGGAAGGTGGGGGCAGGCACTGAGATACTCTCAGGGCTTTGTGTGCCAGCTAAGAGCCTGGCTGTCATTCACCTGGGTGGCAGTCCTCAAGGGGAAGGAGGTGGGTAAAGAGAAAAGGCACCCCGGTTCTCTGACTGGGGATGGATGGGTTTGAATTTCCAGCATGGAGCATGTGTTTGGTTTGAGAAAGCAAATTCAGAATTAAAACTTTATATTTGATAAATGTAAGAAGGATACCTGTCATAATCTAAATCTGACTTGAATTTTGGCTAGAGGAGCAGGAATTAGGGAAAAAAGTGCAGGAATACTGCCCCAGGTGATGGGAGCCACAGGTGGGTTTTAGCAGGGAGGTGACAGACATGGGTCAGATTTGCACTTTTAGAAAGTGACTCTGGCCACTGATTGGGTGGTGGGTATGAGAGAGGTAAGACTGTGCAAAGACTATGAAAGGGATAGAGAGATGGCAGCATGACTCAGGGCCTTGTGCCCTGGGTAGGGAGATATTTAGTGGACAGAAAACCGGAGAACTTGGTGACAGAGAAGGTGCACAGGGTGAGAAAAGGAGGAGTCGGGGCTACGTTCTGCTGGCTAGGTTGGGGTCAGGGAGGAGGGGCTGGCTGGGGGAGGGAGGTTCTGGTGGTTGGTTCAGTGTTGCTTGGTTCTGACAAGTTAGTTTTAAAGCGACTGTGGGACATCTGAATGAACAAAGGTCCTTGAGCTTCTTGTGACTTGTCCACATACTCTAGTGGGCGACTATCTAGGGCTGGGATCCAGTGTCCTAACTCTTCCCACCTTGCAGCCCAGCTTGACTGGACATGGAGACAAGGAACAGGTGGCTCTGAGATGTCATGCCTCTGAGGAGGTGTCAAGCACCCTGGGGGTGGGTGCTGGTGTTCTTATGATATGGAGTGCCCCTTGCTTCTCAGCTTTGCCCCAGGGTGTGAATGGTTGGAAGGCAGGCTCTCAAAACACATGCTGGGGAAACCAAAGGCCAAACGGATGGTGATGCTGGCCTCAACACTGCAGCAGGCCCAGGCTCAGAGTTGTCACACCAGGGTCCCCTGAGGTCCATCCAGGGTGGCAACCCTGCCCCAGTTGCTAGATCCTCCTGAGTGCCCCTGGCATCATGCCTCATTCTCATTAAGACTTGCTCATCTGGTGCCTGCCTGGCCCTGCTCTGCCTGACTGTGCAATCAGAGATCTGATAGTTTTGGTACCACAGGGGAATGTTTTACAACATTTGCCTATGATACCTCTCAGACGTATTTTCATTTTAATCAGGGGATAATACTATAACCCAAGGAATGAGCCTCTAATAGTGGAATTTCAACACCAACAGAGATTGGGATAGGAATTATTGCATTCAGTGTGTACTTATCTGGGGGACAGATGCCTGTCGTCTTACGTGAGTGGCACAGGCAAAAAATTAGTTCTTTCGGTGGAAACAAGAAATAGCTCAGACTCTGAAAATCCAAACCTTAGCAGGTTATGACCACAAGACAACCTCATACCTCTGTGGCATGGGCTGCTGGGGAAGGGGAGAAGCTTATCCTTCAGGTAAGACAACTTATAAGGCTGCGGATTAGTCCTTAGGGGACATCAGTGGCCACCCCTCAGAAGAACAGCATCCAGGGATATGTCAGTAAACCCTGTGCTAGAGCTAGCCAGCCCTGGAAGGGAGGGCTCCCTTTCACGTTGGTGGGCATTGGACAGAAGCAGCATAAGGTGGTGCCTGTGACCCTGTTCTAGCTAAAAATAAGACTAATGGGAGGAGGACCCCAGCTGGCAGCTGGACGTGCAGAGCATCAAGACTAGGTTATGGAAGCAACTGCCAGGTCCCTAACTAGAGCCATGAGCATCAGGATTGGGCTCAGGGGCCATCACAGCACTGAAATGCTGAGCCCAGAGTACCCTGGCTGGGCTGAGAAGGAAGCTGTGCTTTAGTGGGCATGCAGTGTCCTGGCCTCCCTCAGCCACACCATACCTACCAAGATGGATTCTCTCTGCCCCTCAATGGTAAGTTAAGTCTTTCCAGATGCCCCGCTGTAGCCAGCGCTGGGTCAGGGTTGGAGCTGAACTGGCCCATGAGGAAGGACAGGCAGGGACTGGCCCCAGAGCCATGTGGGAATAGGAGTTGGTGTTGGGGATGCTGCCAGCCCTGGGCGAGACAAGCATCCTTACTCTGAGCAACAGAGTGCCCAAGTGAAAATGGGAAACCATCACTGTGGGTTTTGTTTGTTTAAACATTGTGATGACTAACCCTTTGAAGACCTTGATCCCCAGGATTTTTAGAGTAGTAACTCATCTTCGTTTGTAAGATACTAATGCTTGGTGAAATTGTCTTGAATCCAATTCATGGCCTGTGTACCTCCCAAACCCTTCCACTGTCCTGGGGCATGATGTTCTTCAGGCTTCTTCTGCTTCTTTGACGGCATCCGAAATTCTCTCATACCAGTGTCTGTGAGTTGAGTAGCTATTAGTGAAGTATTGGGGGGTGGTATCAGGAAGGGGTCACAATGCCTTCCAGCCTGGCAGCCAGGACCCCTCCGGGCTCACGCAGGAGTTCCACATCCTACTCCCTCCACTGTGCAGAGCAGCTTCTCTCCTCTGGTCCTCACAGTCAGCACTCGGTGAAGAGATTTTCCAATTCCTCTCTTTGAAAAAAATTTTGGTCCCACTCATAAAGATAATGAAGCTTTCTTTACCTTTTCATAGACATAATTTGCTTTTAAAATAAAATTTCATTTCTAGTTCATTTTTAAGAATTTCTCCACGGTCCTTACAATAAATCAGCACCTAATGGTACTGCAAAAACAGGGTAAGGAGTCCTGGTGGTGCAGACAAGACCCTGATGTTTGTTGCTTGTGTTTTTCAGCTTTCATCCAGATGTTTGAAATCCTGTAGATGAGGTCGGCGTCCCTGAGAGCGAAGCAGGGTGCACGGGTCGAGCACTGAGAAGCAGCAGCCTGGGACAAGGCTGGTCCAGGCTCCTGGTAATTTGTTGGCAGTTTTTGGTGGTGATAGGGGGTGAGGCACACTTTTTGGTTGGGTCCATCTCACCAGGATGAGCTTCCAGTCACCAGCAGGATTGGGGGAGTGGAGTGGAGTGGAGTGGAGTGGAGGAGTGCAGATCTGGAGCCAGAGATAGCCCTGGTTGAGATCCTGACTCCACTGTTATCTGTGTGATCATGGGCAAGTTAGCTAACCTCTCTGCGATTCAGTTGATCTGTAAAATAGTGACATTAACATCTGCCCCTATGGAGTGGTCCTGGGAATGAAAATAAATCATGAAAAGAAGTTGCCCAGTACTGTTCCGTCTCCAATTCTCTGACGCAAACTGGCAAACTGGGTGTCCTACAGGTCAGCTCAGTTCCGACACTATGCTGAGTTAAAGGACACACAGGTTAACTGCCACAAGTTGAAGGGCAAGGTCACCAATAAACTGCCCCCCAGTTCAGAAGCCACAAGCCAGCCCCAGGCCACCACACCTCTGACTCACTTAGCTATATATTTGAGGGTTCCCATGCTGCCCTTTAATCCCTAATTCACTATAACAACTCACAGAACTCAAGGAAAGTGCTGTAATTGTGACTACAGTTTTATTACAAAGGATTTAACTCAGGAACAGCCAAATGGAAGCAATGCATAGGGCAGGGTGTGGGGAGGGTGGGGGATTGGTGCAGAGCTTCTGTGCCCCTCCTTATAGAACCTGGGTGCATCACCATCCCAGCATACCAATCAGGAAGCTCCTCCAAGCCTTGATGTCCAGAGATTTTTAATGGGGGGCTTTATTACTATTAGGCATAATGGGTTTAAATCATCTGCCACTTGACTGAACTCAGTCTCCAGCCCTCCTCCCTCCTGTCCTCCATGGTTGGGGGTGGGGCTGAAGTTCCAACCCTCTAATCATGTGCTTGGTCTTTCTTGGTGGCCAGTCCTTCCCTTGAAACATCTAAGGGCCCACCATAAATCACCTCATTAGCATAAATTCAGGTTTGATGAAATGAGCTCATCATGAATAACGAAAGACCCTCCCAATGTTTTTTGGATATTTTAGAAATCCCGAGGCTTTTTGAAGTTCTGTGCTGGGAATGGGGGGAAAAGGCCAGATATATTCTTTATTTTGTCACACCTGGCCCATCAAGCAGTGACCTCTGATGGTCACCACCCTGCTTATCCTCTTTGTTGTGATCTCCAAGTTGACATGTTCCCAGTATCGGTCAGAGAACTGGTCATTCTTGTCAGTCTTTTTCTGGATGTTCTTTTTGTTAATATAGCTCAAGATTGAATTAGTTCTTTGGACTACAACATATAATTACAGTTATTGAGTATGCACCTGTTTACAGTTGAACCATGAGCCTCTCATTACTCGAGCTCCTAATGCTATAATGGTTCTAGCCCCTAAATGACACATAATAAGAGCAAATGCTTAATAGCACTTGATATACGCCAGGCACTGTTTTAAATGCTTCACATACATTAACTCATCTAAATCCTCACAACAGCCTAAAGAGGTAAATAGTTTGATCCCCATTTTATACATGGGGAAACTGGGGCACAAAGAGGTTAAGTAACTTGCTCTACAAGATCACACAGCTAATAAGTGGCGTAGTTAAGACTGGAACTCATCATCTTCTTGTTCCAGAGTCCATGCTTTTAACCACTAAGCCACACTGCACATAACTTTGGTCACCTGTGCAACATTTTGGAAGGAAAAGAAGGAGCACAAAAGGATGCCTCTTGTTCACAAAGTCAAAGGGTGGTTTTCTCTGGCCCCCATTGTCACAGTGAGAGAGTCAGGGCTTCCATTTTCTACTCCATTCCCAACAGAGCTTCTCTGGAGTAACCTGGGGATGAGCTCTGAGAAGTGAAGGCAGGCCTGGGGGGCATGGTAGTTGGGCTCCTGCCCAGCAGGACCTGAGCTTTTTTGTTCCTCGTGCTTCAGGGAGGGAAATGCTACTTCAAGCCTTCACAGACCCATTCCTGGGAGTGCAGCCATTCCAAGAGGAAGGAAAGAGGGTCAGCCTTTTCCACCTAAATAGAAAGGATTTAGGCTAGGAAGGTTCAGTACTGGGCTGTGCTGACCAAAGTGATCCTAATCCCAGAGAAACTGAGGGTTCAGGTGGCTCTGGAGCTGGTGGGACCTGGAGTCATAAGGAACACAGGGAGCTCATCTCCATGTGCATATCCATGGTACTCATTGGGAGGTTGCTTGTTTCATTTTTAAAATAACATCAAAGATTGGGGCTTCCAAAGTTCTAAAGAGAATTAAAACAGGAGGGGCAATGCCTCTGGAAAAATGTCTGTCTTTGCTGTCTGCTCAGGAGAGTCTGGGTGGTGACTTCATGTCTGCATAGCTCTGATGCACTCCCATTGTCTTTGTCCTTGCAATACCTTATTACTGCTTATTATTGCAGGGGTGAGGCTGTCTGAGAACATGGTGGAGGTGAGGTATTTTTAACTCGCTCCACGCACGTGGGATTGACTTGAAACTACAAGGCAAATGTCAGTAGGTCATGTGTGTTCTTTGCAGTTGCCCATTTGGTATTTGGCTTGAGGGAGAGGCCCCAGGGGTGGGGAGACAAGGATGCAGGAAGAAGGTCTCTTGCTCCAGGAAACTCAGGTCCTCTATCCTTCATTTTCTACACGAATCTGTCTCACTCCATATAGTGTAGAGCTGGAAGGGGGCCCAGAGTTTATTCTGTTCACTCCCTCATTTAGAGATGGACAAAATGAGACCCAAAGAGGGAAATTACTACTTGGCCAAGCCCATGAAGCTAAAGAATGACAGAGTGAGGGTGATACTGTAGACTCTGACTCTAGTCCAGAGCTAATTCCACTGGAAACATCCCTGATGGACTCAATAACTCTTTCTCTGCTTAGATGAAGAATCTGGCTTGAATGCTACTAAGTACAATTTCAACCATTCTAGCAATCTGCCAAATCTGTTTCAGATCTTTCTTTAGAGAATTTTTTTTTGCTTTTGGGTTTGTTTGGGTTTTTTTTGGCTGCCACTTCCAGAAGATGCCTCCTCCATACTCTGTCACTCACAGGCAAATATTTCATCTACAGGCCCAGCAGGCATGGTGCGGGTTGGGGGAGATCTGGTGAGGGCACTCATAAGGAAATAATTAATTAGTGAAAGAATCAAGATGAGATGTCGTGGTTTGGCAAACTTGCAAAAGCAGTAATGGTGGCATCTGGAGCCTCCTGCTGTCCCAGGTCAGATGTATGGTGGCAGTTGGTGACTGGAGTTGGAGGATGGGGCTTGGACAGCCATGGGAAATGACACCTGGCAATGGTGTTAGATGATGAGGTTTGTGCCATTTTGGCTGGCTTGCTAAATGGCCAACATCTGGAATGGATGCCTTCTATTATGTGGAACAACTATTAACATCTAGCCAGTGGTATTTCAACTCTGGCTGCCTATTGGAATCACCCGGGGAGCGTTTAAAAATCCTGATGTCCATAGCTGATTTCCAAGATCTATAAAGAACTTCTCAAACTCAACACCCAAAAAACAAATAATCAAGTCAAAAAATGGGCAGAAGATATGAAAAGACACTTCTCAAAAGAAGACATACAAATGGCTAACAGACA
This sequence comes from Mirounga leonina, assembly GCF_011800145.1. NCBI lineage: Eukaryota > Metazoa > Chordata > Mammalia > Carnivora > Phocidae > Mirounga > Mirounga leonina. The sequence goes on from NW_023270305.1 coordinate 44,043,506, forward strand.
CATGAAAAAATGTTCATCATCATTAGGCATCAGGGAAATTCAAATCAAAACCACAGTGAGATACCACCTTACACCAGTTAGAATGGTAAAAATTGACAAGGCAAGAAACAATAAAAGTTGGAGAGGTTGTGGAGAAAGGGGAACCCTCTTACACTGTTGGTGGGAATGCAAGTTGGTACAGCCACTTTGGAAAACAGTGTGGAGGTTCCTCAAAAAGTTAAAAATAGAGCTACCCTATGACCCAGGAATTACACTACTGGGTATTTACCACAAAGATACAGGTGTAGTGAAAAGAAGAGCCATATGCACCCCAGTGTTCATAGCAGCAATGTCCTCAATAGCCAAACTGTGGAAAGAGCCAAGATGCCCTTCGACAGACGAATGGATGAAGATGTGGTCCATATATACAATGGAATGTTACTCAGCCATCAGAAAGGATGAATACCCAACTTTTACATCAACATGGATGGGACTGGAAGAGATTATGCTAAGTGAAATAAGTCAAGCAGAGAAAGTCAATTATCATATGGTTTCACTTATTTGTGGAACATAAGGAATAGCATGGAGGACGTTAGGAGAAGGAAGGGAAAAATGAAGGGGGGGAATCAGAGGGGGAGATGAATCATGAGAGACTATGGACTCCAAGAAACAAACTGAGGGTTTTAGAGGGCAGGGGTGTGGGGGGATGGGCTAGCCCAGTGATGGGTATTAAAGAGGGCACATATTGCATGCAGCACAGTGTGTTATACACAAACAGTGAATCATTGGAACACTACATCAAAAAGTAATGATGTACTGTATGGTGACTACATAACAAAAGAAAAAAAAAGAAACACATAAAAATCCTGATGTTCAGATCACACCCCAGACTAATAACATTAAAATCCCTGACAGCAGTATTTTTTAAAGTTCCCCAGTGGATTCCAATATGCACCCAAGTTTAAGAACCACTACTCTAGGCCAAGGGTTCAGGCTGTCAGCTGAGGGAAGTAGTACATGTGCCCTCCCTTGAATTTGCTATTTGCTCTTTCCCAAAAGGGGAAAAATAAGGAAGGAAGGAAGGAAGGGAGGGAGGGAGGGAGGGAGGGAGGGAGGAAAGGGAGGGAGGGAGGGAAGAAGGGAAGGGAAGGACAGGGAAGGGAAGGGAGGGGCAGGGAAGGGAGGGGAGGAAGGAAGGAAAGAAGGTAGGTAGGTAGGTAGGTAGGTAGGTAGGTAGGTAGGAAGGAAAAATGAAAGAAGAGGGAAAGGAAGAAAGATCACCTGAGTGTTCTGACCTGATGGGGTAGATTCCCACTTCTCCCATTACCTAGTGCTTCACCCACCTGCCCCACTCAGAGGAACTATAAGGTGGAGGGTAGAATCTCGACAGAAGATGGAAGAAGATGTTGCAGACAGCTCACCAACAACAAGACTATACTGGCTGTCAGCAAGGCCTCTTGCATAATGAACTGCTGGCTGTAAGGACAGTCAAGGTTTAGGCTAACAGAATGGGCCAAGGGGGAAGAACAGATAAGGACAAGGAGGCAGGAGTGCTCTAAGAGAACAAGAGAGCCTTCCACCTCCTCGTGGAATGCAAATGTGAGCTCATGGAGGTAAAGTGAGGGAGGGCAGGTTAAAGATGAAAGCCAGGTATCCCGATCCCCTGTAATGCTCTTTTGTTGGCATCTCTCTACTGGTGTTCAAAAGCTAATTCTTGTTCGTCAAGGCACTTGCCTTCCTTTGCTGAGAAAGGGATCACACAGCAGGGAGAAGGCTAGGGCTCTGTAAGGCTGCCCTGGGTATTGAAGGGGCATAACCCAGATTTGAAGGCCTAGTGATACTGACACACAAAGGGAGACTGGTGTGGTCAAAGCCCCATAGCTGGGAGGTGGAGGCTGGAGCTGCAGCCTGCTTCTTCAGTAAGGTTCCAGTATAGTAAGAGAGGACATTCCTTCGTTTACCATCAGGCCGTGGGGGGAAAAAAGCATGCTTGAGTAGAAAAAACAGGGGTCCCAGCCCAACTCTCCAAAGGCTGCCCTAATCCTCATTCCAGGGGTCAGGACTAGATATAGTACATTAGTAAGTACTAATTCCCCATGCGTGGCTTTACACTACGTAGGTATGCATCACAAAAATGCTCCAAAATGTATGCAGATCATGCTTGCACCGGAGGAACTGTCCACTTCCACCCCGGTGTGGCAGTTTAAGTGTAGCTGGTTAGTCAGGGAAGGGTGGTGGACCCCTGGGCGTGTGCCAGATTTTTGCTAGGTCCGATGATGTATTAGCGCCCCCTATCGATGGGCAGCTGCCGGCACCCTGCCCTCCAAACCGCGGCTTGGCTTACACCCTCCGGGGAATAGCCGCCTCCCGCGTGAATCCAACGAATCCAGCCCCTCTGCTGTAGGAAACTGTACTCGGACTGGGAGCTCCCTCTTCCCTTCTCTGTAGGCTTCCAGAAGCGGATTATAAGCCCACCAGGACAATGAGTGAAGAGACTGTCCCCGAGGCTGCCTCGCCGCCGCCGCCCCCGCAAGGGCAGCAGTATCTGGACCGCTTTTCTGAGGACGACCCTGAGTACCTGCGCCTCCGCAGCCGCGCGGCGGACCTGCGGCAGGACTTCAACCTGATGGAGCAGAAGAAGCGCGTCACCATGATCCTGGAGAGCCCCGTGAGTGGGGTCCGCCCCAGGCGGGCGGGAGAGGAGGAGGAGGAGGAGGGGAAGGGAGCGGAGCAGGCGGCGCCGCCCATTCATCTGGCTGAACCTGAAAGATAAATAACTCCTCTTTCATTTGCTCAGTGTTGTAGCAATTTTAAGCCCGCTGAGCAAACCGGCCTGGCCCTGTGGGTATTTCATTCTCTCCCTGGTCACTGGTAGAGGGCAAAAACCTGGTTTATGTGCAGGCGGTTTGGCTTGGTGCAGGGAGGGGGTGGGTCTGAGAGACAGGAGCCCTGCCTCAGTTTCCAGGCTTCCCCAAAAGTTGTAACAATGAACTAACAGGGATATTCCTGTAAACAGGAGGCCCGCTGGGAACGCCACGTGGAAGGCTTGGGGCCCCCATTTTTGAGCACCACAAAGAACTCCCTGTCGGGACAATAAGGTTGACAGGCATGGGGTAGAGGTGAAGAGGGTCTGGAAGCCCCAGAAGGTGGCCAGAGTGAAGGATACAGAGGAATATGGGCCAGGGCAGGAAGGGCAAGTCATGATCACCCTACCATGGCCCCAGACTTGAGGTCAGTTGGTACCTGCGTGGCATGGACACAGAGCTCATCCTTGCAGCAAGTGGTGCATTGAGAAGAACAAAGCATGGGCCTAATGGACCACGGAAGTAGGAGGGTGATGGAGGCCCTGGGTGAGGAGAGGAAGAGCGGTGTGGAAGGAATTTGAGGGTGGTAGAGCTGGGGATCCTCAGGAAACAGTGCATGATCCCAGGGGCTGGGAAGCTCAGGCTGGGGCTGGGAAGCTCAGGCTGGAGCTGGCATCTCCAGGTGCCTGCCAGGAGGGGCTCTGCCTCAGTCCCCACTGGGCTTTGGAGAGACAGGACACATGGGTGGGCTGTGTGTGACCCTGGCTGAGTGCACACCGTGAATGCTCAGGCTTCACAGAGGAGCACTGAGGTAATGGGCCTGAGGTCTTGGTGACAGGTGATGCTGTGGAGGAAGCCTGGAGGAATATGGCAGGGACTAAAAGCTTTGGGATGATGGGAAAACTCCAGTGTGGGACTAGGAGAGATGACAGAGTTAGTACCAACCCAGGTTTCGGGGCCTGAATGGATAGAACTTTATTCGCAGGCAAGAAATGGGACAAAAGGAGTTCATGTTTCTTCTGTCCTTTTATAGATTGACCAACACATGAGGGGCTCCCTGTTTCCTCCTGAGTGTTCCCTGCTGCCACCTGGTGGACAGTCCTGCCTTATTTATGGTCTGAAAAGCCAGGCTTAGCAGGGCATTAGAAGTGGAAGTGACAGGGAGGACAGCAAATCCTTCAGTACCCGAGGAAACTGAGGTCCAGAAGGGCCATAGGCATGGCTGATGGACAGGGAGGATGGCACACATTTTCGTCCAGTTTTGCTTTTTAAAAGGTCTCTTAATTACTAAAGTGAAGCCCTGTCCTGTCTGATGGCCCAGGGGTGGGGGTGGGGGGCGTTGAGGGGAGTTGGAAGTGGGAGGGACGTCTTGACTATCACTTAGACCCAGGAAGGACCTGGACAAAGGGGACACAACAGCAGACATCTTTTTGCTTCTCAAACAGTAGTTTGGGGAGGCTCCTGAGGTCTCACTAGAATTCCCAATGTCCTCTGAGGCCCAGGGATCCCATGTGTGGCCCTGGCCTAGCTGACCCAGGGGATTGGGGTGGGCTCTTGGAAGAGGGGTCCTCAGTCCCCCCATGAGACCCACTGGGGGGACCAGCACCTTGGGGCCTGCTTCAGTCTTTCAGGGAGGAACTGGAAGGCCTCATCCAGGAGCAGATGAAGAAGGGGAACAACTCCTCCAACATCTGGGCCCTGCGGCAGATCGCGGACTTCATGGCCAGCACCTCCCACGCAGTCTTCCCAGCATCTTCCATGAGTACGTGTGGAGCTGGGGAGCTGCCAGGAGTAGGGGTGGAGGAAGTGAGGTGGGGAAGAGAGGGTGGGTTGCCAGGCTACAGAGTGAGCAGTGCAGCTGAGTTAGCCGACCCGGGGTGGCAGCCAAAGAGGTACCTGGCTCTGCTTCTGAGGCTGCTGGATTTAAAGATCCACAGGAGAATTACTCCTGGTGCCCAGAAATAGAAGGGGGATGGTGACCTACGGGAAAACCTCTTTCTGGCTCTGTTGGGGGAAGGAACGGGATGACAGGGTGTCACTGTTCTGAGAGGCAGGGCAACCTCTATGTGACTCCTCCATCCCCCTTCATAAGTGGGTTAGCATGAAGGGAGGAGCTTTGCAACTCCAAGTCTCTTACATGGCCTCTGCTTGAGGACCCAGGAGTGGAGAATGCGGATTCCGCTCCCTGTTACCCTAGCTGTGGATATAGAACTGAAGGAAAATCCTCGTGGGCTAGCAGCAGCTCCTGACTCAGGCTGCTCTTTGCTCAACCCCGTGGAGCCTCTCCCTTGCAGCTGGAGTGGTAGGGAGGGGAGGAGGCCGTTGAATCCAGTATCTTGGTGCCCCACCGGACAGGCCAACCTGACTCCATAGACAAGGACCACAAGCAGCCAGGCCTGGGCATGAAACCCTCTTCCTGGGTTCTGAAGTTCTGCCCACAACCTTGAAGAAATAAACATCAAGGGCGCCTGGGTGGCTCAGTTGGTTAAGCGACTGCCTTCGGCTCAGGTCATGATCCTGGAGTCCCAGGATCGAGTCCCGCATCGGGCTCCCTGCTCGGCGGGGAGCCTGCTTCTCCCTCTGACCCTCCCCCCTCTCATGTGCTCTCTCTCTCTCATTCTCTCTGTCTCAAATAAATAAATAAAATCTTTAAAAAAAAAAAAGAAACATCAAAAAATACTTTCCCTCAACAACATAAATACAGGATTATGATGAAAAATTAGGGAAATAAGAAAAGGAAATTAAAATTAATGTACTGTGTTCTTACAACTAAGAAATGACTATTTTCAATATTTTGGTATGTATCCTTCCAGCCTTTTTCTCTTAACATATATAAATTAGGAAAACAAAAATGGAATCATATTATACGTGCAAGTTTGATAGCTTTAACATATCTTGACTAATTTTTCACATAATAAAACATGATTCTGTAATATGATGTTTGGTGAAAGTATGCTATTCTATGGCATGACTGAATATGCCATAATTTATTTTTAGACTTTTAAGTTGTTTACAGCTTTTTGCTCTTATGAACAACAGTGCCATCAATCCTTTCATTTATTCTATGACTATTTTCTAAAGCCAAATTACTGGAAATAAAATTGCTACATTAAAGTATTTGCATGTTTTAAAGACATTAATGCATAATGCCAAATTACCATGGAGAAAGATGGAACCAATTTACATTCCCACCAGCAATGCAAAAAGTGCCCTTTTCCTCCACCTTGATCTGTAGTATGTATTATACCATTCGTTTCATCCTCCTGATTTGACAGGTGATAAATAGTACTTTATTTGTGTTTTAATGTGCATTTGTTTGATCACTAACAACTTTGAATGTATTTTCATATACACGTTGGGATGATTTTTTTTTTTGTAGTAAATTGCCTATCACATTCCTTGCCAATTTTCCTACTCACATATCCTTTTCTTAAAAATTTTCAAATCTTTATAAAATGGGGCTATTTCCCTCTTATCTATCAAATACATTGCAATTTTTTCCAGTTTTTCCTTTGCCTTTTTTGTTCATGATGTTTTTATCTTGTAGAACTCTTTAATTTCCATGCAACTGAATCCAGTGTTACTTTCCTTTGTGTGTTCCTCTTTTGCTTGCACACTCAGAAATACCTTCCCCATGTTTTATCATCCCATGGGACAAATACCCTTAATTATTTTTAAAAATAAGAATTATTTTGTCAAGTTCCCCCACCCCATACCTCAAAAATTCCCTTTTGGGATTTTGATTGGGATTATATTAAATAAATAGATTAATTTGGTGGAGAATTTATAAATTTACAATTTTATATTAGAATATAAGCTTCATGGGGGAAAAGATATTTGTACGTTTTGTTCACTGCTGTATCCTAGAATAGTGTCTTGGACTTAGAAAAGTAGCTGGGTTCTAGAGGCGAGGGGGGTGGGAGGATGGGTTAGCCTGGTGATGGGTATTAAAGAGGGCATGTTCTGCATGGAGCACTGGGTGTTATGCACAAACAATGAATCATGGAACACTACATCAAAAACTAATGATGTGAGGGCGCCTGGGTGGCTCAGTTGGTTAAGCGACTGCCTTCGGCTCAGGTCATGATCCTGGAGTCCCTGGATCGAGTCCCGCATCGGGCTCCCTGCCCGGCAGGGAGCCTGCTTCTCCCTCTGACCCTCCCCCCTCTCATGTGCTCTCTCTCTCTGATTCTCTCTGTCTCAAATAAATAAATAAAATCTTTAAAAAAAAAAAACTAATGATGTAATGTATGGTGATTAACATAATAAAAAATTTTAAAAAATAGAAAAAAAATGAAAATCTCAAAAAAAAAAAAAAAGCAGTCACTATGGGACACCTGGGTGGAAAAAAAAAAAGAAAAGAAAAGTAGCTGGCACAGTATAGGTGTTTTAAAAATATTCACACAAATGAATTTTAAGTCTGTTCAGAAATTATGTATGTCTTCTATTTATTTGCTTTATTTGCTTTTTTTAAAAAAATGTCCATTAGAGAAGGTTAGTAGTTATTTTCTTATAGTCCCTACTAATTTCTTGTTAAGTTTATCCTGGAAATTTTATATAACTTTGTTATTTCATTTTATTTTTTATTTTTTTAAAGATTTTATTTATTTATTTGACACAGAGAGACACAGCGAGAGAGGGAACACAAGCAGGGGGAGTGGGAGAGGGAAAAGCAGGCTTCCCACAGGGAGCCCTATGTGGGGCTTGATCCCAGGACCCTGGGACCATGACCTGAGCCGAAGGCAGATGCTTAATGACTGAGCCATCCAGGCGCCCCTAACTTTGTTATTTTAAATGATTTTTTTTCCTCTATTCAATTTTCTTTCTGATTATAGCTGTCATCCAGGGAAAGTAGCTTCTTATTGAACTCTTAAATTCTAATAGCTTCTCAGTTAATTCTCTTGGGTTTTGTATATAGAAAAATCCCATAACCTGCAAATAATGGTCATTTTGAATCCTTCATTCCAACATTTACCCTTTGGTTTCTTTTTCCAGTTTTCTCACTGCATCCATTAGAACCCTCAGAAAAAATGTTTAATAATAGATTAGAGAGTAATCGTCCTTGTCTTGTTTCTGACTTTAATAGAAATCCTTTACCACAAGAGTTTGAGTTCGTATCATGTTGAGGAAGTATCTTTTTATTCTAGTTCAATATGGGTTCTTCTCAGAAATGGATGTTGAATTTTATAAAATGCATTTGGGTCATTTATTGATTTCTCTTTCTTTGAACTATTGCTTTGATGAATTATATTAATAGATTTCTGAACATTGAACTCTTTTTTCATTCGTGAAATCAGTCATTCCTGCTCTTGATGCATCCTTTTGAAAATACTCTTCTAGATTTGATTTGCTAGACTTTTATTCAGGATTTGCATATTCATACATGAGATTGGTCAGAAATTCACTTTTTGGGCAGTCTTCATTTAGTATTGGTTTTAAGGCTATAATTTCATAAGATAAATCAAGATGATCCCCATCCTTCTCTTTGTCCTGATAGAATTTAAATAAGATAGGAAGTCTCTCTTCCTTGGAGGTTTATTGCTCACTTGTAAAGCCATCCAGATCTGGAACATTTTTTATAACATTATTTTTCTCAGTTTCATCTAGGGTTTTTAAAAAATTTATTTTGCTGCTTGAGTAAATTTTGATCATATGTTTTAAATAAATAATACATTTCATGGAGATTTTCAAAATTATTAGTGATTTACAGTATTATTTCTATCATTTAAACTTTCTGCTGTGAATGAGTAGACATCCCATTCTCATTCCTGGTGTTGTACCTTCCCGTTTTCTTTTCTGGCAATATTTTTTTTTTATTATGTGATGTTAATCACCATACATTACATCATTAGTTTTTGATTATTCCCGTTTTCTTTTATGCCAATCCAGATGTTGGTTTATTCATAGATCTTCTCACATAAGCCAATTCTTGGATTTCTATATTAGTTCTACTAATTTTCTAGTTTCCTGATTCATTGATCTTGTTTTTCTATTCACTAATTCTTTTCCATAACTTTCCTTTGGTTTATTTTGTTATTTTTATGTTTTCTAGAGTAGAATAAAATGGATGCTTTATTTTCATATTTAATTGAATAACAAAGACATTTTAGACTATGATTTTTTTTCCCTCTGAGTGTAAGTTTCATCTTATTCCATGCATTTTGACACACTATATCCTTTATGGTTAATTTCTAGATAGTTTGCAGTTGCTGTTTTGATTTTATTTTTATTCTAAGAACTATCTGGAAGTGTGTTTTCTCATTTCCAAGTGATTGAATTTGTAATGTTTTAAGGGTTTGTTGATAACATCTAGTTTGATTGCATTGTGTTTGGAAAATGTGACCTATTTAATGTCTATGTTGAGGATTTATTGAAATTTTCTCTGTGGCCTAATAATATCATTTTTGAATGATATGTAGGCAGAGACTCTATCTCCAGTGCATAGTATTTCATCTGTATCTTCATTTATTTATTTTATTTTGTAAAAAATGAGAGTCGTGTTGTCTTCCACTGGATATTTAATTAGTGTTCATTTCTCTTCGTATTTCTGGTAGCTTTTGCTTTGTATCTTGATGAAATGTTATTCAAAGTGTAAATGTTCTTTATAGCTATAGCTTCATGTTGGATTATATGTTTAATTCATGTAAAATGACCTCCACAGTGGCCCCTCCCAACCATGGCCCCTGCTGCCTGGCTTTGTCTAGGGGGGCGTATGCTTTTGCTCTGCCTCCCTCCTTGCTGCCAGGGATGAGTATTCCAAGGGAATATGGCTTTCCCTGATTTCTACTTTGATGATATTATGACCTCTGTTTATTTTTTTCTTTATATTTGCTGGGCATACTTCTGATGATTCTTCTCTTTTTACCTGCTTCATGTCACTTTATTTTAGTGTTGTTTGTTGGTAACCCTCCTATAGCATTGTCTCCCGGCATCTCTTGCTATAGCAGAGAAATCTGAAACAGCCGGGGGTTTTTTCGTTCCTTTGTAGGTAACCAACATTTTTTTTGGTAGATGTTTGTGCATTTTCCCCCTTATCCTTGTATTTCAGAAATGTGCCAGGAAGCATATAATTGTAGGCTTTTTCTCTTTGTGGACTTTTTCCTGTGGAATGTAGTAAATTCTTATAATTTATTTACACAGGTCTGTTTCTCAGTTCAGAAATGTTTTCTGTTATGTGAGTGCTGATTATTTATATGCCAGCTCTCTGGTCTTTATCTCCCTTAGCTATCCTATTCTTTCTCATCGTTTTCATGTCTCTGTCCTTATACTTTTTCTTTTGAAAGAGATATAGAGCTGACCAGCATTCCCACTGCCTCACCGACCAGCGTCTGTCAGGAAGACAGTTGGATGTCTGAAAATCTGGTTAGGGCATGTCCAGGGTATCTGAGTCAGGGAATGTGGAGAGGGGAAGTTCCAAGAGTCATGAGTTCAAGTGCAGATAGGTTGTTCTTTGTCCAGCTCCATTTGCCGTAGAATTTTGTGGTTGTTTTGTGTTTTTATTTTAGTTTCTTTTTTTGCAACCCTGTGTCCTTCAGTCTTAGCTTTCCTGGGGGCGGTTGGGGAGTTTTCATCTTTTTCTGTGTTTTCTTAGGTCCCTTGAGTAAATGGCTTGGTTAGATCTGAGTCATAAACCTGGCGTTCAGTCATCTTAACTTATAAGCATTCTTTCTCCTAAAACCCTGAGAGCAGAGGCTCTGGGGTGCTTGTGGAGCCTTCTGATCTCTTCTCCCACCCTGGGTCTGCTGGTGGGGTAATCCTTACAGCAAAGCTCCACAGAGTGGGGGAGGGGGACACTGATACAGGACACAAAGGATGGGATGGCATGTTTTTAGGCCTATTCTGGCCTCCTTGCCATCTCTGGGATTCTCTAGTTATTTGTAAGAGAAGGAATTAAATCTGGGTCTGAAGACCCTCTCCCAACAATATCTCCCCCTGCCCGGCTTTGTCTGGTGGGCTTATGCTTTTGATATGCCTTCCTTCTTGCTGCTAGGGATGAAGTAAAGAGGTAATTGCTTGTCTGGGGAATGAACAGAGAGGAGGAAGGGATACCAGAATGGCCAATTCCAATGAGAAATTGTTGACTTTGGAATTTCGTCGTTGTTCTTTCTGCCAGTTCCACTGAGCCTTTGGACCACTTCTTCCTCTGTCAACTATAGTTCCTGGACACATGCCCTGGAGATATCCCTCCTCTGGTGGGCACAAGCTTTTTGGGTTTATATTCCTGACATGGGTGTTTCGAGGTTTGCTCTGCTTGCTTTATGTAGGCCCAACAGCACCTTTGTAGGTCCACCTTCGCCTTTGTAGACCATCTCATCATTTCAGCTAATGGCAAACCTGATGCAGGACAGATATCACAGTGTGTAATAGCAAGTTTATTGAGATGGTGGAAGCTTCTAAAAGGCATTTAATCCATTAAAGTTTTTAATGGGATGCTGGAAGAGGCAGCATTAGGAGGCTCCCAGCCAGACATCATTTTAAGCCAGAACCCTTTCCTATTGATTCTTTTATTGGTTTCTAGACACTGACTAATTGGAAGTGCTGGGGCTCAGATGCCCTCTTATGCCTTCTGGAGGCACACAGGGAGCGGTCATCATTTTTAATGGGATAGACTGGACACCACCTCCTAGACCCCTTATGTGCCTTGAAGATGAGACCATCAAGCCCTCTAGGCCCATTTCCAGATCCCTTCCATATCTCCCCAAATTCCCTGAAAGAATCATAACTAACCAAGGGACTGCACATCCAGAGGGGAGCAGATATGGCCTGCCTGAAGCCTGAAGCCCTTCAGCTAACCACACTGACTTCTGGAAGTTTATGACTTGTCAGAAGAAGTTGAGGAATTTACTTCCTGGCTGAATTGGCTTTCTGATTTCCTCTGTTTCCAAAGCAGAGGAAAAGTTATATTACATGGTATAGTTTAAAACAATAAACAAGAGCAGGTCTAATGATTAGTATCTTCTTCATCAAAACTAACTGATAAAATATACTTATATTTCCACTCAGAAACTTATTCTTGCTTTTATTCAATGTCCATCTTAAGGATTTATTTTGAGCTTGACATCCCGAGAACCCTTCATTCTGTGGTTTGAATCTTGCCATGATTTTTGACCAAAAGCAATGCCATTTTTATCTGAATAAGCAGAAGACTTCCTTGGGCACGACTATCCATTCTATGGATTTTCTCCCCCTGGATGAGGGCCAAAGAATACTTAATTCCCTGCCTGTGGAAGTCTCTTGTGCAGTTGTAGTGTCAGTGAGAATTTAGAGAGGACTAGGGCGAGGAAGGAAGGGGGGCAGACAGCAGCCCTGACCCTGAGAGCTGCCCTGTCCCCACCCTGTTTCCCTGCAGACTTCTCCATGATGACGCCCATCAATGACCTCCACACAGCTGACTCCTTGAACCTGGCCAAGGGGGAGCGGCTCATGCGCTGCAAGATCAGCAGCGTCTACCGTCTCCTAGACCTCTATGGCTGGGCCCAGCTGAGCGACACCTACGTCACGGTGAGCAGAGCATCTTGGAGTGGGGTGGGTACTGCATGTGGCCCTGACAAAATCCCAAGAGAGAGCTCCTGCCCGTTGGCATGGCCATGCACTGAGCCCTTCCAACATTTCTAACCACTGTGGTCACCTGAAATAGACAACCTTCCCTGTGACCACTTCCTGCATAAGGAGCTAGGAACTCCTGGATCCTATTTCTAGGGCTACCCTTGATCATTGGGAGATTCCTCTTGTAGGTCCATTGCCCCAGTTCCAAATAAAGGCCAGGTCTTCTTCATCTTTCATGTGCTGGGGGGGAGATAAGGGTTTTTGGGTGTGAGTTTTAGGTGCAGTGGATTCAGGGGAAGTGGGGATTCAAGCAGAGTGTTCTTGGAAATAACCCTTCTGTCTCCTTGCCACTGAGAACATGTGTCTTCCCTCCAGCTGAGAGTCAGCAAGGAGCAGGATCACTTCCTGATTAGCCCTAAGGGAGTTTCTTGCAATGAAGTCACCGCATCCAGCCTGGTAAGTATAGCTGGGCATCTCATTGCCCATTGCTTATTGAAACGACAGCAGCCTACAGTGACAGGTCATGTTCAGATTAGCCACTGCCGTCCTATCCCTCATGGAGCTTGCCGTCTAGTGGGGCAGAGAAGACACATGGCTCCAAAGCACAACCCAACCATGAGACCAAATATGAGGTGCAGGCAGCAAGTGCAGTAGGAGGTAGGAGGGGGAGGAGCTGGGCCTGAGGTCCTCTGGGCCTGGGATTGGACCCCGAAGTCTGGGAATGGGGAGGCCTTCCCAGATTGGGGAATACGTTAGAATAACAGCCAGTGCTTCGTCTCAAGGCAGCGCAAGCCTGGCGTAGTGCTGGTGTCATAAGCATTAACGTTCTGGAAGCCCCTTTGGTTCTCTCGCTCCTTTTAGGTGTACTTCCAGAACTTGGTCTTGATAAGGAGAGGTTCCTGGGTAGGAGGACGAGAGAAGTAGAAAGGACTGTCTTACAAGCAGAAGAGGCCCCATGGTTCCCAGATGTGTGGGCTGCTGTGCTGTATGCCTGAGGGCAGAGGGTACCAACTCAGGGCCTCTGCCAGGCTTGACACACACTCACATGTTGAGTCCACGTATGCACTTAAAAGAGCCAGCTGACAAAGTCACGGAATAGCTGGGCAGGGTAGACCTTGAGGGCTGCCAAGGCCACTTTATAGGCAGGAGAGGACACTGGAGCCCAGGGAGGTAAGTGGCTTGCACAGGGCCACCTAAGGACGTCATGGCCAAGTCAGATTAGGGTCAAAGACACAAGGAGGCACCGGCTCTGCCTTTAAGGCATTTGTGGCGAGTTGGGGAGCGGGAAGACAAGCAATGATTCAACTCAGAGTGAAGAAGGCTCCCATACAGCAGGAAACTTGGGGAGCCCAGAAAAGGTGCTTGGGCCCAGCAGGAGGGGCAAGGGAAGAGCATGTGGGTTAACCTGATGGTGAAGGAGCTTAGTCCCCAGGAGCCCACAGCATAAGCAGATTTAGACCAGGCCAGGAGGGAGAGACTGGGCAGAGAGAACTCTGTCCTCAGCAGGAGAAGGACAGTTCACACAAAGCCAGGCACATGCCACATCCTGGTGCATTTGGGAGGACAGTGAGGGGCCACGTCTGGCTCACGTATTCAGTGTCTGGAAGTGAGGCTGGGGAGGGGATAGGGACAAGATGAAAAATGGTACCAAAAGCGTGGTTATGGTGCTTTGGCTTTACTCTGCTGGACATGCAGAGCCGCTGAAGCATTGTAAGCAGGTGGGTGATACAGTCACACACACACATTCACACACACGCGCGCGCGCGCACACACACACACAGTGTGAGATTGTTAGCCATGACACCTGCTAGCTCCTCGGCATCAAAAGCAGATTATAAGACCAGTAACTAGTTCCTACCTGTCCTTTAAGATCTAGCTTTTGGGTGATTGGTAAATGGGTGTTTATTTTACTATTATCTTTACCTTTGTGTATTTTGCTTAAAAATTCAAAATAAAGAGTAAAAAAAAACAAGAAAAAAGCTCAGGTTAGATGTTACTTCCTCTGGGAAGGCTTCTCTGATCCCCCTGTTTTACTGGGATCAAAGACTCCTCCCATCTGCTTCTAGAGAATTCTGTGACTGACTCTCTTCTAGCTTCCCTACCCAAGGTGTGGTCTGTGGACCAGCAGCATGGGTATCTCTTGGGAACTTGTCAGAAATGCAGACTCTCGGGTCCCATTCTGGGCCTACTGAATCAGAATCTGCATTTTTTTTATTTTAAATTTTAGTTAGTTAACATACAGTGCAGTATTGGTTTTAGGAGCAGAATTCAGTGATTCATCACTTACATACAACACCCAGTGCTCATCACAAGTGCCTTTCTAATACCCATCATCCATATACCCCCTCCCCCACCCACCTACTTCCATCAACCTGCAGTTTATTCTCTATTGTTAAGAATCCCTCTCCCCTTTTTTCTCCCTCTTCCCATATGTTCGTCTATTTTCTTTCTTAAATTCCACATATGAGTGAGATCATATGGTATTTGTCTTTCTCTGACTGACTTATTTCATTTAGCATAATATACTCTAGCTCTATCCATGTCATTGCAAATGGCAAGATTTCATTCTTTTTGATGGCTGAGTACTATTCCATTGTGTGTGTGTGTGTGTGTGTGTGTGTGTGTGTGTGCCACATCTCCTTTATCCATTCATCAGTCGATGGACATTTGGGCTCTCTCCATAGTTTGGCTGTTGTTGCCCCTTCAAATCTGTATTTTTGTATCCTTTGGGTAAACGCCTAGCAGTGCAATTGCTGGATCATAGGGTAGCTCTAGTTTTAACTTTCTGAGGAACCTCCATACTGTTCTCCAGAGTGGCTGCCCCAGTTTGCAGAGAATCTATTTTGACAGGATCTCCAGAGGATTCTTATGCCCGGTCAAGTTTGAGAAACTCTGCTCTAGCATTTTCCCTGCTGAATCATAATCAGTCATGTCTCCTGGTAGCCTGTGTCCTCACCAAAAGCAGGAACCAGGTCTCTTCTTCTCCCGACACCAAGCACAGCCCTTGCTCCTGGGGTGCGGGAATGCCTGGAGGCGTTGGGTGTGGCCCACCTGCGGGAGGGTCCTGAGGGCCCCCACCTGCCTTGTGGCCATAAGGTTCTCTTCCCTGGCCCAGATCAAGGTGAACATCCTGGGAGAGGTGGTGGAGAAGGGCAGCAGCTGCTTCCCAGTGGATACCACAGGCTTCTGTCTACACTCGGCGATCTACGCTGCCAGACCTGATGTGCGCTGCATCATCCACCTGCACACGCCGGCCACGGCAGCCGTGAGTGTCCGCTCTAAGGGCAGCATTTCGTCCCTGAGGCTGGCAGCAAACCCCTGCTGCCCCCTTCTCTGAGGTGCTCCCTGACGAAAGAAGTAAGCCCCCCAAGCTAGTGGCAGTCTCGTTATTTAAAACAGTTCTGGAAACATTTCCTGAACTCAAGCCAAGGTGAGGAGAAGGAACACCCCATGTGGTAACCCTAATCCTCTCCATTTTTCTAAGCACAGAAGTCTTGGTTTGGGGACATGAGGCAAAGATATGAAGTGTTTGCTCTGCTGCGTCCCCCACCCTGCTACACACACACATGAGCACCATTTACCCAAGTGACGGCACCTCTTGAGTTTCCACTCAGGTCAGTCCTCTCGGACTGAAGGCTGGTGCCTGCCCCAACCCCCACCCCCAGCCCAGGCTCTGGTGAGGAGAGATCGTGATAACAAATAAGATGGTGGGAACCTGGACTTGTCCACTTTTCATAACCCAGGGTTCCAAGTGTCACTTGGAAAGACCACAGCCAAGCAGGTCTGGGTGTCCCCTCAACCTTCAACCCATCTTACTGACTTCCAGACCTTACACCTACAGGAGCAGAGCGGACTTGTCATTGGCCTGGGTTTTTTCTGTGAAGCACACCAGTTATGAGCACTCAGATTTTCCAGAATATGGGACAGAATGAGGGAACAAAGGCGGGAGGCTCTCCTAAACCTCTCCATGCTCCTTGCTTTTAATAAAAGGCAGGATTTGAGGCATGGATTTTAACCCTATTCCCTGGCACTCTTATTGCCTTATCACTAGTGAAAGGGGGCCTCTCAGTGGGCCTCCCGGTTTCTGCCCTGACCTCAAGGCTGAGGATTTCCACCAGCTCACCCCAGAGCACGCTGGACCCTGCTTCACTCCAGCCGGGTGCCAACTCTGCTACCCCCTACCTTTTCCCAGAGTCCTAGGACGAGAGGAGAGCAAGGGGGTGGGCAGGAGCACTAGCTTTCTCAAAGGCATTCTTTGTAGCAATTTTAGAGAGAGGTATATTGACATGGCTGCTGTCAAAATGATGGTGGAAAGACGTCAGAGGAAGCAGCTGGCAAGCCAGAGCCCAGCCGGGTGCAGCAGAGTCACAGGGCAGTGCCTTTCTTGGGGGCTTGCTCTCTCCCGCACTAGTCCTCAGAGTAGAGCCTGGCTGTGCCGCTCTGAGGAAAGGGCACAGACCGGGGTGGGGGAGCTGCAGGTGCTAACCATTCCACTGTCTCACTAAAGGTGTCAGCCATGAAGTGTGGCCTCCTGCCTGTCTCCCACAACGCCCTGCTGGTGGGGGACATGGCCTATTATGACTTCGATGGTGGGATGGAGCAGGAAGCGGATCGAATCAGCCTGCAGAAGTGCCTTGGACCCACCTGCAAGGTTTGCTCAGCTGTTTCAGAAAGACACTCTGGGGTGGGATTGTCCAAAACCTACATCATGAGTGACATGTGTTCAGTGGACAATGTTTAGAAGTTGCACTTAAACAAAAAAGTGAAATAAAATTCTCTTTATCCCACTATCCTGAGGTTTTGGTGCATGCTCCACAAATATATTCACATATATTTAGAAAACGTAGATCATAAAATATATCCTCTTTTTTCCTTTAGTAATATCCAGTAAACACCTTTGTATATTATTAAATATTTTCTAAATCACTATTTTATTTTTTTTAAATGTTTTTATTTAATAGAGAGATAGAGAGCACAAGCAGGCAGGGTGGCAGCCAGTGGGAGAGGGAGAAGCAGGCTTCCCGTTGAGCAGGGAACCCCGATGTGGGGCTCGATCCCAGGACCCCGGGATCATGACCTGACCTGAAGGCAGACGCTTAACTGACTGAGCCACCGAGGCGCCCCTCTAAATCACTATTTTAAAATTATTAGATTATACCTCATTGTGTAAATGGCTGCGCCACCATTTACCTTAACAAACTGGACACCGGAAGCTCCCCCCCTCCACCCACCCTGAATTTTTCCTTGATATAAACAACACATGATGAAAATCCTTTTAGCTAAATCTCTGTATATGCTTGAGATCATTTCCTTAGGATAAATTCCCAGGGACACACATTTTAGAACTCTTACTTCATTCGGGCGCATTGCCCTTTCCTCCCCCAGAGTCTAGTATATGAGAATGCTACTTCCCTGCACTCTCCCCAAACTTGAGTATTACTCCTTTTTTTTTTATTTTGCTAACTTGATAGAGAAAAACAGAATCTCACTATTGTTTGGCTTAAATCTAAAAACTTATTTTTTAACAGTACATCATTAGGGGTCGCCAGCTTAGTACAGGAAGTTCTGGAGCTGAGCCTACGTTGATAGATGCTTGTTCCCATCCTTGAAAGGCACTCACTGCCTAAATCATTTCCAGTCGGAGAGTCTCTGCCTTCCCATTCCTGACACAGAGGAGAAATCCCTGCCACTCTCTCCCAACATTCTCTAAAGCCTCATTAGCAGTGCCAGGAGAGGGAGGAGATGTTCACATCTACAAAATGCTACAAGAATTTCAGAGATTTGCTATCTACAAAATCTTTTTAGGCCAGAGTCATCATCTCTTTCTATTTCTCTGGCGCTTGAGAAGAAAAACCTCCAGCTGTTTTCAGCAAGAGAGGATGTGATGATTAGACCACTAGGCCTCAGCCCACGTCTGCAAGGACACATCCTACACATGGATCTGTGTCCCTCCTGCTAGGTGGGCATCGTCTGGTTTCAGAGAGTTCATGAGGAAAAAACCAACCAAGAAACAGTTTCTGCATCTGAACTCTAGGGAGTCAGGCTCTGTATAAGTTCATTTCTGTTTCTTTCCCCCACCCCCTTTTGTCTGCCTGCCCCTGGCTGAGTCACAAACGTTGCACCAACGGTGAGAACACCTGGGCTCTAGTTCCGATTCTGCCCTTGATTAGCTGGGAGGCTTTCACTTTCTTTAGGCTTCTGTTTCCTCTTCTGCAAAACCAGAGAGTTAAGAGTAGAAGGTCACTATGGCCTCCTTCACAGAAGTGGAGGGTCTTAGAGCTACCAGGGCATCGCTGAGTTCATGGAGAAGAGACTTGAGGTCCAGAGAGGTGACATGACGCACCTGTTTCTGCAGAGCCACCCCTCAGAGAGCCACCCCCTTGGGTTTTGATTTCCAAGTCAACTAAGTCACAGGAGCAAGAGATTGCTTTTGAGGTTAGACCCTCCTATTGGACACAAAGTAATTTCATTCACTTTAACACAGACACCAGTTTTTCAGACTTCAAAGCCCTCCGAGGCCTAAAAATCCAGGTATTGCCCAAAGAAATCCACCAAGCTCTCTAGTCTCCGTTTTAAAAAGCATTTTCTATTTTTTAGAGAGGATGCTTAGGGTTAAAATCACATCCGGGGTAGCATTGGGGTGTTTGCACGGGGAGAATGAACAAGGAGTTGGGGGCATGCTTTGGGACTGGATATGGAAACTGATTTGGAGTAAATGAAAAATCTCTCCTTCACTAAAGTTTAAAAGGCTTGAAGTTTTAATTGGCCGTTTGCTCCTATGCAGATCCTGGTGCTAAGAAATCATGGAGTGGTTGCTCTAGGTGACACCGTGGAGGAGGCGTTTTATAAGGTCTTCCACCTGCAGGCTGCGTGTGAGATACAGGTGAGCAAGTTCCTCTGGGGAGTGGGCCCTAGCGTGGCTCTGACGGAGTCCGCACTGGCCATGATTTAAGGAGTCCTGGGAGCCAGCCATCTAAAAGCCTTGCCCTATTTCTTCCCTGCCTTGGCACCACCTTATCCTTCTAAAGTTTCGCACTTAGAATCAGTTTTGTAGCTTTAAAATATTTATCACTGTTGCCTAACAACCAGTATCTACCTCTTGGGGGTCAGTGACCAGGACAGGGAGCTGCCTAGGCCCATCAATCGGAAAGTGGGAGAAACCGTAATAGGGGATATAAAAGTTCTTACCATGCTCACATATTACCTGGGGTATAACTGTTACATCTAGCTATGGCAAATAGACACCACCTCGTAAGTGGGTCTTTTCTCTTTTTGTCTGGAGGGTGTAGTTTGCAAAGACCATGAACATGGTCCAGCCCAGAAAGGGGTGAAGTTAGACATGGCAAGCCTGAACACCAGGGAACCCCCAACGTAATGTCCAGGGAGCCCATCGTAAGGTTCTCCTAACTAGTAGGGGGTGGGGTGGAGGGTGGGTGGGGATTGTCAGTGATCATGAGACCCCTAAAGGAATTGGTGGAAAAGCAATAGGAAAACACAAATCCTATAGTTTTGCCAGATAACAAGGTGGTGTTACATAAGCCAAACACATGCTCCTTTCAGTGTGGCAAGCTGTCAGGGGTGAGTAGGGGGGCCTTGCAAACTGAATGGACTCCATCCTTTCCAGCTCTGGGATATGTGTCTTTGGGTCAGGGACTTGCTTTCCTCATCTGGACAAGGGGGGGCCTATGGGATCCTTGTGAGGATGGGGCCTTTCAGATAAGGAGAGGTGTTGCTGATGGTATTTTTAGGACTCAGTTGACAGAAGGGAAGACTAACTGCTCCAGGATGAGTCAGCTCTTCGCAAGGTCCTTTGGTGTCCTGTCTGCCCTCTCCTGGCTGGTCTGGGCAGAGCAGCGCCCCAGGCGGAATGCCTGCCTTTGTCTTGGCAGCTGGGGGACAGGGGAAAGAATGGGATAATCCCAGAGGCATTGCTAGTGGAGGTTCTGCAAGTGGCACCTTTCTCAAGGGTTTTTAAATGACTATGTTGAGAGGACAGTTGTTAAGACAGTGATGAAGAGGTGTTAGAAGTGGTATGAGACTGCCCCATCCCCCCAGACAGCGGTGGTCATAACAGAAGGTGGAGAAGGTAGAACCAGGGTCAAGGCAGTTCCTTCCTGATGCAGCCCCAACCAGAGATGCTGGCCCTGAGCTCTGACCCCTGACTGATGTTAGAACCTGGCAGAGCCTCTGATATGCCCACTTTCTTTTCCCCATATCTGTGCTCTAACGAGTTCCCCATCTTCCTTCTGAAGAAGAGGTTTCCATGAGAAAATAGTTCGTACCATTTTGCAAAGACAGCATGGCCTGGAAACGAATGGAGAGAGATGCCCATGTGTCCCCATCATGTGGTAAAGACCTGTCCCAGGCTACACGCTGAAAAATGGCCTCCGTACAGTTTAACCAAAGGCAGGATGGCCGTCTAGCAGCTGGGGAGATGAAAGCACAGAGTTGCCAGCCACTGGCCCCAACAGCCCCCGCAGCTTCTCTCGGCCCTATCTGCTGTCACTTTCTTTTCCGTCAGGACTGCCATGTGACCTTGTTAAAGTGCATCAGGCGATAGAAGCAAATAACCTCCAGAAAACCTCCAGTGGCTTTTTTTTCAGCTCGTGGAGCAGGGAGGCTTCTAGAGAGAGAAAGGAAGCTAGAGGGTGTGGAAGCAGAACAGGCCAGATTAGACCAGAGGTGTGGGTGGTTTAGGGCATGCGCGACCCCATGGGCCAGTGGTCTGCAGATGCTGTTGGGATGGTAGCCCCTGGGCAGCTCATTTCTGCTTGAACAGCCAGCACTGAGGTTCTATTTTCATCGTGGGCTAACTTTTCTCCCTCAATGATCTTGGCAAACGAATGTGGCTGTGGTCATTTTAGTGGTTCAAGGCTAAAAGCCTAGTCCATTCTTCTGGGGACAGTGCTCTCCATTGGTTTAGGGTTCTAGGAAACTGGGTCATCCCCAGCTGAGAGAGGCAGCTCCCTGCTCTGCTTACAGGCAGATGGGAAGAAGCTCAGGCAATTCTTCTCCATCTGCTACCCATCGCCATGGAAACTAATGGGGGAAGGGGGAGGTGGGAGGAGGCACAGTTCTTGTAAGGATATGGGCAGTTCTTTCCTCCATGAATGACTAGGCACATTGTTTCTTTCATAGTAAAACCTCGGAATTTTTTGATCATAAACATTGATGTGGCACTCTATGCCCCAGGTACTATTCTAGGTGCTTTACAAGTATTACCTTCCATAATGCTCACGAGGTAGATACTACTATTTTTTTCATTTTACAGATGAGAAAACAGGCCCAGAGAGGGTAAATAGCTGCCCCAAATTACACAGCGAGTAAGTGGCAAAGCCAGGATTCAAACCCAGGCAGCCTGTGTCCGCATCCATGTCCTTAAACACTACGTTGCACTGCCTCGGGGGGAAATGAAGGTCGGTGGGAAAGATCAGCTGACAGTCAGCACTCCAAGTCAGGGTTCCAGGGTCGCAAGGGCTGGAGCCCTGCCTTGGCCAGATGGGGATCTGGGATGAACCAGGTAATTGATCTACTGGCTGGGATTCACTGCCTTTGAGAGTGCATGCCCACACGCTCAGCCTGTGTACGTGTGAGGGACTTCAGCATTAGAAAATATGGCAACAGAGGCCAGAACCGGAACTGGTGAATGAGCATAACAAAAAGGTGGATTTGCACTTCGTGTAATCTACGCCAACTCACTGTAACCCTTCTAACATTTGGACCACAGTATAGTAGGCTGCCTCCCTAGGCACGGAGCTGACTATCTCCAGGGATATTGGACAAGGACCCTTAGCTTTGGTGGATGCAATTTAGCTTGCTGGCTAAGTGATTTAATAAACGACTATTAAAGTCTCCATCTTTGCCAGATAAAAATGGAGCCTTCAACTGGACGCATGCCTCGGATGAAGAGGGTATGGAAAATGAGTATTCTTGCTTCCTCCTCTTCACCCTTGCAAAGGTGGCCTGGCTGACCTCCAGGAAGTCCCATAGGAGGCATTTGTTACACTGGTGAATCCAACACACTCCAGGGTGTGTGCCGGATCCTCACAGGTTCACGGACTCATGTTGGCCAGCAAGCTAAATTGCATCCTTTCCTTTTCAGTAAAAACTGGAACACTGGAAGTTTATGTAATCGGATCATTCTCCTGTAATAAGTAGGCTTACAGGAGATATCAAATATTAATCAGATTGCAGCACAGAACACCTGGCTTCCCACTGAGACGACTGGGAAACCATCCTCTCTCACTGTTGCTGAATCATTGGTTATGCCAAATCATAGCCAATTATATCTGAGTGCTGGATTCAGGGAGTGGACAGAAGGTACCATTATATGGATATGGAATTAGAAAATAAGGAGATTGGTTAGATTAATAAATGTCTTCTAGGATCATCCTAAAATCGCCTGCTGTATACACACACCTCTTGCCCTAATACTCAGAGTCCATTGCCTGTAGCCACTTGTTCTGTCCCCTTGCCATGGAGCCTGGACAGTGGGGCAACTACTCCAAGTGCACTGGGGAAGCTGCATCTCCCTTTACAGGGCCCGGCTGTGTATTACACAGGGAGAGAGATTTCAAACACACAGAAAGATGCAGAAGAATAATATACACCCACTACTCACCACTCAGATTTAAAAAGTAAAAGCCTTTTTACTTCAGATCTTTTCCTCTTGAAGCAATAAAATATTATAGACAAGAACTGAAGTCCCCTTTGGAACCCTTCCTGACCTCAACCCCCACCTTCCCCAGAAATAGTCACAAATTGAGGTTGGTCTGTATCCAGGTAACTTTTCAGTCCTCTGCATTGCTTTATTCTGGAGGTTTAACACTTGCTGCTTCCTCCTCTTCTATAGTCTCTAAGAACTAGCATTAAGAAAGAAACTGCTAAGACCTCTTTCCCTGGAAGTGGGTACGTGCCCAGTAACTCTGGAGCAGCTTTTCCTCTGGGAGGGAAAAAGCCAAATACAGCTCACATTTCTAGACATGTGTGCACACACACATACATGCACGCACACTGAGGTCTTTCTGCTCTTTGCTGCAGGTCTCCGCCCTGTCCGGCGCCGGGGGAGCGGAGAACCTCATCCTCCTGGAGCAGGAGAAGCACCGACCCCACGAAGTGGGCTCCGTGCAGTGGGCAGGGAGCACCTTCGGGCCTATGCAGAAGAGCCGGCTGGGGGAGCACGAGTTTGAGGCCCTCATGAGGATGCTGGACAACCTGGTGAGTCGGTTGAGACTCAGCCCCCTGTAACCAGTAAGGGGGGGATGCAGTAGGTGGACATGGGAATCGCAGCATCATGAGGCTGTTAAAGCCTCATTGATTGGCAACTGACTCAGAATTTGTGGTCATTCTAATCGTAGTTGAGTTTTCTTAAATGATGGCCTTTACCACCCCGTTCTAAAGGCTGTCAATGCCATCTTATATTGTGGCTCAGTTCACTCTTTTCTAGTTAGTTCTGCCTTGGTATCTCGTGACTTTAATGTAGAAACCATGTAATACTCTCATTTCCTTATTCTGCTGAGCAACATTCTAACAATATCCTGTCATAATGATTGAATGAATCAATCCTGTAAGGAGTTAACTGGTATGTGTCTAGGGGTGGGCTTTAAAGGATACAAAATCTAACAATCTAGTTGATGATAGGACATATAAATAGGAGACAGTTGGAGAACAAGAGCAAAGTATGCACAATGAAGAGCTAGTTGCAGGAAGAGAACATAACTTCTTCGATTGCTCGGAGAAGTGAAAGATGAAACCTATCTTTGGACCGTTTCTATATCTGATTCATGTTCCCCTCCTGACTGCTACTCCCTTGGACCCTCTTTATTGTGTCCAGATCACTGGAATAATTAATCTTTTTCTCCTTGCCTCCAGTCCCTCCAAACCATCCTTACCTTATTACCAGGCTGACTGTGAGGGTCACTTTATAATGATGAAAAACACAATCCACCTTGAAAATACAATTCCTGTTAACATTCATGTGCTGAGTAATCCATGCCTAAATAAAGCACCAGAGCCAGACAGTTTCATACAGGAATTCTTTCAAATCTTTAAGAAACACACAATTCTTTTTTTTTAAGATTTTATTTATTTATTTGAGAGAGACAGAGAGAGGGCACAAGCAGGGTGTGAGGCAAGTAGAGGGAGAGGGAGAAGCAGACTCTCCGCTGAGCAAGGAGCCTGATGTAGGGCTTGATCCTAGGACCCCAATATCCCAGGACCCCAGGATCATGACCTGAGCTGAAGGCAGATGCTTAACTGACTGAGCCCCAAGGTGCCCCAAGAAACAGACAATTCTTCTGCCATTTAAACTGTTTCAGAGAGTGAAAGTGGAACATGAAACTGTAACAGTTATAACACATTCAGACCAATCTTGCTTTGAGTTGATGAAAAATGCTACATGAAAACTAGCAGGTAGTATCCAGCATAACATTAGAATAATAATACATAATAACAAGCGAAGGCTCACTCCTAGTATTCAAGGATGGTTTAATATTATAAATCTTTTTTTTTTAAAGATTTTATTTATTTATTAGAGAGAGAGAGCACAAGCAGGGGGAGTGGCAGGCAGAGGGAGAGGGCGAAGCAGTCTCCCCAATGAACAGGGAACCCAATGTGGGGCTCGATCCCAGAACCCTGGGATCATGACCTGAGCCAAAGGCAGATGCTTAACCGACTGAGCCACCCAGGCACCCCTATTATAAATCTTTTAAATATATTTCATGATATTAGTGAGTCAAAGGGTTAAAAACCTTTTGGTCATTTTAATAAATACCAAAGTCATTTGATAAAAATATAGTATCAGTTTATAAAAATAATAGCTGTTAAGACAGGAGGACACTTATTTAACATGATTAAAGTAATTTTTTTCTCAAAACAAGAGCCAATATACTGGTAACACTAGAAGTATTTCCATTAAATTTTGAAACAGAACAATGATTCTTTCTGTCAGCACTTTTAATATTGTTCTGGAATAATACTGGAACTCAATCTAAGGTGGTGAGGCATAAAAATAAATATTGAAAAGGAAACAAAATTACTATTCTATATAGACAGTATGGTTACATGCCTATAAAATCCCAAAGAGCCAACTAAGAAAAAATATTAGAAATAATGAGTGCATTTTAAAGTAGTCAGTTATGAAAATATATTTAAAAATTAGTAGCTTTTTTTGCATCTTAACATATAATAATATATTTGAAAATACAGTAATGGGAGAAAATAGCCCTATTTGCAAATGCAGAAAGAACATAAAACATTAAGCAGAACTGATTTAAAGAAAACCATAATAGTTTATCAATAGACGTCAGAGACGGGCGCCTGGGTGGCTCAGTCGTTAAGCGTCTGCCTTCGGCTCAGGTCATGGTCCCAGGGTCCTGAGATCGAGTCCCACTTCGGGCTCCCTGCTCTGCGGGAGGCCTGCTTCTCTCTCTCCCACTCCCCCTGCTTGTGTTCCTGCTCTCGCTATGTCTCTCTCTGTCAAAAAAATAAATAAAATCTTGGGGCGCCTGGGTGGCTCAGATGGTTGGGCATCTGCCTTCGGCTCAGGTCATGATCTCAGGGTCCTGGGATCGAGTCCCGCATCAGGCTCCCTGCTCCTTGGGAGCCTGTTTCTCCTTCTGCCTTTCTCTCTCGCTCTGTCTCTCATGAATAAAAAATAAATAAATAAATAAATAAATAAATAAATAAATAAATAAATAAATAAATAAATAAAATCTTAAAAAAAAAAAAATAGACGTCAGAGAAAACCTGAACTTAAGAGCCACAATTTCCTCTTGGTTAGAAAATCCCATAGGGTTAAGAGGTTGCTCTTCCAAATTAATAAACTCAGTGTAATTCCTTCAATAATAGGGGAGCACAGAAGGACTTAGCAAAAATGTTTTTCCAAGTGAAATTCAGAATGGCTAGGAAAATCCTATAAAAAGAAGAGTAATTAGAGATACTTGTCCCATCACATGGTAAAGCATGAAAAATCTTCAGCAACTAAACAGAGGAGCACTAGTGCAGAATGAACAGGTGAATCAGTAGGACAGCTTAGAGAATCCAGAAATAGACCCTAAATGTATGGGAACTTACCACAGGGCAACTAGGCATCTTATAAAGCAGTGGGAGAAAGATTGAGTGCTAGCCCTTTGGGAAATAAATAAGGTGGATCATTCCTTTCGACAAGATGAATTCCACAGGGCTCCTGGGTGGCTCAGTCAGTTAAGCGTCTGCCTTCAGCTCAGGTCATGATCTCAGAGTCCTGGGATCGAGCCCCGCATCGGGCTCCCTGCTTAGCAGGGAGCCTGGTTCTCCCTCTCCCTCCTCCCTTCCCCCTGCTTGTGCTCTCTCACTCTCTATCTCAAATAAATAAATAAAATCTTAAAAAAAAAAACAAGATGAATTCCTAATTTATCAAAAATTTGAACATAAAAAGTAAATTCATATAGATATTAAAAAACAGATTTATATTTTTGATGCTCTTGTGTTGGGAAAGAACTTGTCAAGTATGGTGAGAAAGTCTAACAAATATTGACAGATATGATTATATTAAAATTGAAAATGTATATTTTTATAAACTATCTCTCCCATCATAAACAAAGCTGAAAGACAAACTATGGAGGAAAATATTGCAACATCTGTGACATTCAAAAAATTAATATCCTTAATGTAGAAAGCGGTATTATGAATCAATGTGAAAACAGTAAACATCTCAATAGAAAAACAAACCAAGAACACAAGCAGTTTACAAAGGAAGAGATTCAAGTGGCCATTAAAAATATCTAGTTTTACTAGTAATAAAAAAAAGAATTTAAAAAGTTGGAGGATTTTACTTTTAACCCTTCTGATGGCCAAAGTTGTTTTTTTTTTTTTAAACCTCAGCAATATTCAGCAGATGGGAGGGAGGTGAGAACTGGGAACTCCAGCACAATTGGTAGAAGTATAAATTGGTTCAACATTTTGGGAAGATAATAAATACATGAAAACTTTTAATGTATACCCCTTGACCCAGTAATTTTTATTCTAGGAGAGAATCTTTAATTGCCTAAAGAAAACTGTATAAATATACTTATTTCACGGTTGTTTATAATATTTTATTTTATTTTATTATTTTTTTAATTATTTATTTATTCATGAGAGTCAGAGAGAGAGATAGAGGCAGCGGCAGAGGGAGAAGCAGGCTTCCCGCCTAGCAGGGAGCCCGATGCGAGACTCGATCCCAGGACCCTGGGATCGTGACCTGAGCCGAAGGCAGACGCTCAACCATCTGAGCCACCCAGGCGTCCCTATAATATTTTTAAAATGACAAAGTGTCAGTGCTATCAATTACTTTTTACTAAATCATAAAAAAATAAAGGTTTCTGTGTGTTTATAGGTTCAATAATGTGAAAAAAAATCTCTAAATCACATCAATAAACTAGAAAAGCAGCTTGTAAAGTTGCTTATGCAGTATGGTCCCATTTATATACTGTTTTATATATATAATTATAGAACACATATATATAACATATATATTCTATAGTTATGTATTATGTATATACTTACATACATGCACATATATATATGCTTACAGAGATGACCAGAAAGATTTTTAGTGGTTATCTCTGGGGATGAGATTTTTTAATAAAACCCACTTCTTTCTTATGCTTTTCCATATTGCCTGATTTTTCTAGATAGGTCTGTATTTTCTTTATAATCGGAAAAATATTTTAATGCCTCTTTAATTTAAAAAAAATAAGAAGAAGATAGGCAAAGCCAAGAAGGAATCACATGAGGAGCTCTCAAGATGACTGAATGTTCTCACCAAGCAGGAGCCATTTCTACCTCTGTGGGACATGGTCCTGCTTAGGAGACAGGGATGTTCGTGAGTCAGATTTCAGGGTTCCAAGAAAGAAATGGCTTAGAAGACTTGGAGTCAAGAAAATGAGGGTTGACTGTTAGAATCAGCTGGCAAGATTTTAAAAATCCTGCAGCCCAGACATTGTCCACTGAAATCAGCAGCTCTGAGGTGGGCACAAGTACCAGCATTTTTAAAGCCCCCAAGGGATCCCAGCATGCAGCCAGGGCTGAGAACCCCTGGAGTAGATGGAAAACTGGAACACTGTTAGGGTAAAGAGACCTGTCTGTCTGGTCCACAATGTTCTAGGGCTTTTCTCAGCTCTGATCAGAGGGCTTGTTAGGGTGAAGGAAAGAGGGCGTTGGGGGACCAGGAGAAGGGAACAATTCTGAAACACATCAAAGGAGCAGCATTGTGTTATGGAGATTTTGGGTTAAACTAAGTCCTTCAGAAAGAAGAGGGCAAAGGGTGTGTGAGATATGTGCATGGAGGCCATGTTTCCCACAGTAAGTGGTTCTGTTTCTGTCTGTTTTAGGGTTACAGAACAGGCTACACGTACCGCTACCCCTTTGTTCAAGAGAAAACCAAACACAAAAGTGAGGTGGAGATCCCAGCCACTGTCACAGCCTTCGTGTTTGAGGAGGACGGCGCCCCGGTGCCCGCCCTGCGGCAGCATGCCCAGAAGCAGCAGAAGGAGAAGACCCGATGGCTCAACACGCCCAACACCTACCTGCGGGTCAATGTGGCTGATGAGGTTCAGAGGAGCATGGGCAGCCCCCGGCCCAAGACCACAGTAAGGAGGAGATTGGGGTGGGGGGAGGGTGCATGGCTATATCTGTGGGTTAAGCAGCTTAATTTAAAAGGGGAACAGAACAAATATCCCATGGGCTGGGATATTACAGTTTCCCTTTAGAGCTTCCTATTGGGCATCTAGGAGCAGCTGCTTGTGCCCGCAGAACCTCTGATCACCTGTTTCTTGCACCTCTGCACTGAGGTTTGGGGCCCAAAGAGCAGATTTCTCCAGGGGGTGGCTGGACCTCACTCTCAGCAGCACAAAATCTAGGAACAATTGGTTTTTGCTTCTTCTCCCCCATATACAGGGCTGGGAAGTTCATGGGCATCCAACATTTGGATTGTTCATCTGATGCAAACCCAGAAGATGGGTGGGATATGAATTTCGATTAAGTTGTCTTCTCCCTCCCCACACCTCTTCTCGTTTTCTCTCTCTCTCTCTCTCTCTCACACACACACACACACACCAGTGTGCATACACACACAACTCTTAACTGATTTTTCATTAACATTTAAGTAGCTGAAGGCAAGTAGAATAGCTCTTCATTAAAAACAAAAAACAAAAAACGATGAAGCCCTGCAAATTAAAATCAATAAGTCAGGGCACTTGGGTGGCTCTGTTGGTTAAACATCAGACTCTTGATTTCGGCTCAGGTCATGATCTCAGGGTTGTGAGATTGAGCTCTGTGTTGGGCTATGCATGCTCGGAGTGGAGTCGGCTTAAGAGTCTCTCTCTCCCCTTCCCCCGGCTCTCTCTTTCTTTCTCCCTCTAAATAAATAAATAAAATTGAAAATCAGTAAGTCATCTGATGCTAAAGGCCAAGTGGCTGCCTGTTTGTCAAATTGGTTGTCAAGGTTATGAGCCCTACTCTCCAGCACTCTTTACAGCTGACTATTGACCTGGGGGCCTTCTTTGGCAAGCAGGTCATTTGTTCCCCATCTCTGTTCTGGGAGACAGACCTCAAGGAGGCCCTAGAAGAGAGAACATCTCTCTATAGGCTTGCTGACCTTGCACATGGACCGGTTGGCCCAGATCTCAGGGGTGGGCCATAGGGGAGGACATGGTGACTTTATTCCTTTGCCTTACCCACCTGACCTTGTGTGTGTTCAGTGGATGAAGGCTGACGAGGTGGAAAAATCCAGCAGTGGCATGCCGATACGGATTGAAAACCCAAACCAATTTGTGCCTCTCTATACCGACCCCCAAGAAGTGCTGGACATGCGGAACAAGGTAAGGTGGGAGCTGCTTCTCTTGCCATCTCTTCCCACAAATATGAGCTGAGTTCCCAGGATGTACCTGTCGTATCAAAAACCCAGATTCCTCTTAGGGGAAGGAAACTACCATATACGGGCCATTCTCTAGCACCGTGCTAACGCTATACTTACGTGGTCCTAAATAACCCTCGTACATAAAGAAGTGCTTGCTTGTGACGTTAGATATGTCTAAGAAACCTGCCCATAAATTGCGTTTTTATGAATTTTATGCTATTTTCCTTTCAGCTCATTTTCAGAATTTCAAAATCCTTTATATTTCTCTCTCAACATTTGCTTTATAGTTCACTCACTCACATTTCTCATGTTACTTTGAAAACTTAGGTTGTAGTAGACCACCTCCAAAAGGTCAAGTATACTCACAGAACAGTGATTTAATGTATGGTTCAAGGACCTTCTGCAGTGCTGATTTAAAATGCAGATGCCCAGGTCAAATCCCTTGTTCCTCTGCAAGGAGAGACTCCGATTCAATGGCTGTGGGGTGGCCCCCAAAATCTGTGATAGTCAAGACATTTCTCAGGGGCTTCAGTAAAATGTGAGGCCCTCCCTCAAGGATCTACTGTGCCTCGTTTCACTCTTCACCTCTTAGTTACCTCCTCAGAGTTCATGAGAATCCAGTATTTTACATAAACTAATTCACTCTGAAGCACACATGGAGACTGTCTCTTAGAGGACACACTGTGTTAGAAATAGGGGAGGCAGGCCCCCGCCCCACTGGAGGACCTTTGTAGACCCTAGTCACAGGGCACACGAGACATCAGGATGCCCTCCAAGTGCCCCCTCCCAAACTCCATACCCTGATGCTCAACAGCTAGCTCACTCTCCCCTTCCCTTGCCACACAGATTCGAGAACAAAACCGACAAGACGTGAAGTCGGCAGGGCCTCAGTCCCAGCTCCTGGCGAGTGTCATCGCTGAGAAGAGTCGAAGCCCGGTACAGCAGAAGCTGCCCCTGTCTGGAGGGGAAACGTGTTTGCCTTCTGGGTCTTCAGTGCCTGGGGCTAGGCAACAGGACCCCTGAGTCCTCGTGCCCACCGTCCCCTGTGATCTTGGGCACTGGTGCTCTTGCTGCAGGACGGATGCTGTGAGGACCAGGGACAGTGTGCAATTGCCCCCTGTGGGTACCGGGCGGGGGTGCAGCAGCCCAGCCTGCCCCAGGAGTGATGCTGACTTCCATGCTTCACCCATGGAACTCCACTCTGCCCTCTATTGCTCTCCTGAAAAGTGGGCATCACAGGAGTGCGGCGGGCAGCTCCCAGCTGCTCCAGGCCTGCCTGCTCTGAGCACTTCTGGCCTCTGTGTGTGGATATGGCATCACCAGGCCGTAGCTCTGGGAAGATGCTCATGGGCTCGCAGAGGGGAGGCATGTATATAAGGACTGGTGCTCCATTCGGGCCGTTAGTTGCCCACACAAACCCACATAGAGTTACAAAGTATAAAATTGTTTCCATGCCTGAGATAGGACAGTGTTTGTCTAGTGCTTAGCAAAAGGGGTGAAAATCAGAATTCTGGCTTGTGTTGAAAATCACTGCTACTTATGGCAAGTAGCAACGGGCATGGCATATTCCTTAGCGGTAAGAAGGGGCGAGATACAGGAACTGTTCCTCTCTGCAGAGTGAACTGAGATCATTTAGATCAGGCTGCAGCCCACAAGGTGGGTGCCCATGCAGGGAAGTATGAAGGTTATGTCATTGTACCACATTGTCACCCACCGCCAGTAGCCACGATGAGGAACACCAAAAGTGCCACAGGGCCAAGAACAGAAATACCCCATGATCCTGGGGTGGGGGTGGCAGAAGTTCAGTACAGTGAGCAAAACTGTTAAAAACTCTGCCATTTATACCAAGTGTTCTCCTTGGAGTCCCTCTTCTTGAGATCCTGGTCTTGGATTCTCTTTTGAACACTGATTCCTTAAGATAGGCCAATGCTGCTTCTCTTTCGGAAGATGCCCATGGGCCCATCATCAGAGGATCGGGGGGGCCAGGAAAGGCGGCCTAGAGTGTGTGGTGTGGGCCAGCTGCTCTGGGCTCACCTCCCCTGAGTTTCATGCTCTTTGTCTCCTCCTCAGCTTCAGAGCAGTGCATTCGCAAAGGTCAAGATGAGGATGCCAAATTAGGAAAAAGGGCTATGGGGTCTGAATTTTAGACTCTGTCATGGGCTAGAGGGGTCAAAGGACTTCTGAAGCTCACACAAGGTCCAGCTGGTGAGCTCCCCAGAGCCAGGGGCTCCACAAAGTCTCCCAGGGATTTTGCCAATGTCCCCCAGGGACCTGCAGTACAGGCAGGTTGAAGATCCGAGATTCAGGACCTTGGCCCCTTGTAATTTATGACTATGTGCAAAACAGGACTAACAGTTTGGACTGAGAACGCTGAAGCCATTGTGTGTTTTGCATTTGACTTCCTGCTGTGTGCTGTGGCTTGTGCACCTGTTGGGGGTGGGAGGAGGGCATGGTGGGGAATGGCTGGCATAAAGCGGGCTTGAGCCAATGCTTTGCTTGCTGGCTTTTGGCTAACTGACTTTGGGCTGTTGACTGTATTTGCGTAGTGATGGCTTGCAAGCATCCACAGGAGGGGTTGCAATAAACGTATGTCTTCCTTCTGCTTGGGAGCATCCTTCGATTTTATTTCTGGGGCAGAGGGTGGACTCCCTGCATTTATCCAGGCAGTTGCAAAGAACCCAGGTCTGGGGGTGAGGTAGCCATGGGAAGGAATGAACAACCCCTACCCCAAGGCCCTGAGCTGTTTCCAAGGAGCTGCATGCCATGCTGTCCCTAGCAAGACCACTGGCAGCCACATGAGTCTGAAAGGAAGCTCGGGCCTGGGCCCCAGCTGCGGCATTCAGAGAGCAACACACACTCTGTGGTTAACTTTCAGTCTACAGAGAGCCAGCTGATGTCCAAGGGCAATGCAGATACCAAAGACGACTCAGAGGAGACCGTGCCCAACCCCTTCAGCCAACTCACTGACCAGGAGCTGGAGGAATACAAGAAGGAGGTGGAGAGGAAGAAACTAGAACTTGACGGTAAATAACCCCGGGTCGCCCAGGGGGAAGGGAGAGCTGGGGGCACCCAGAGGGGCAGCAGAGCAACCAGCAAGACTCACTCCCGCCAGTGGCCCTGGGAGCCACGCCCCCCCACCTGGCAGGGCCCTCAGGGCTCTGTCTAGCCTTGCCTCACCTTCATGTTCAGCCTTCACTTCTCTCTCTCCTCTGTCATATTCTCAGTTTGCCCTTCCTGCCCCATCAACCAAGTCACATTCTTACCAGCATAATGCTATTACTTACGTAATGGTCCTCATGGCTCAGTGCCTAATGGTGATGCCGTGCTGCCATGACCTTGTCTGAGCCTCTCACCTGGGTTTAAAAGAGTTAATCCTTATAGAGTGCTTAGAATAGGGCCTGTAAGTATGGCTTAGGTCAGATAAACATTAGCTGTGATAAGAGAATTATAATAGTGATAATTACTATTAATCTATCAGATCCAGTATAAACCTTTTAGCCTGGCAACGAAAACTCCCACCAGCTACCTCTGGTCTTTTCCTTATTCCTTTTTTATTTCAAAATCTTCAGTCCAGCCCATCTCTCCATGTTGACTCCCAGATATGCATATTCATGATAGCTTGTATGCTCTCATTCATGCCTTTGTCCCTTCCTGGCACGGTTTCCCTTCTAGGCTAGCCTGATCCGAGAACTTCCATCTCAAGCCCCCCTTCCAGCTAAAAAAGCCCTCTCTGTCCCTCTCCACCCCCCTCTCCACTTTGAGCTGGCCCTTCTCTTTGTTTCAAGAGCACTTGGGGTCTGAGACACTGAAGAATTCAGCTCCTGGTTTTGTCCACCGGGCTAGGCTTTCATTCCCTCAGGGCAGGGTCGATATCGTCCATGACCCCCCTCCCCCCCACCCAGAGTCAGCCATCTTCCTGGGCACAAGCAGGCTCTAGAAGAACCCTTGCTAGCTTGCTTGCAGTTCTAATGGGACAGTTGAAAAAGTAGATAGAAAATGTGGTGCTTTATATCCCTAGAGATATTTGGGCTGAACATGAAAATTAGATAAACAATAAATTAGCTACATGCAACAAATCATGGGTGGGACGCCTGCAGTCTTGGGCTCCACATCAGGGCTAACATTCCACTGGCAGATGTGCCTGGATGGAGGAAACAGAATATGACTCTGACTCCTCCCATTTGCCTCCCCCCGGATGTAGCAGAAATTTAAAAAAGTTTCAGGGGAGGAGCTAACTTCAGCTAGGAGAAATGAGGACTAGCTGGAAGAAACCTTTTTTTTTTTTTTTTAATGTTCTCTCTCTGCCCACCTTTCCTCTGTTTGACCCCTATCCTGAGGTGGTTTTCTGTATTTTCAGGAGAGAAAGAAACCACTGCAGAGGAGCCTGGCTCACCTGTAAGGTCTGCACCAGCTTCTCCAGCACAGAGTCCAGCGAAGTCAGAGACAAAGAGCCCCGCGGTCTCTCCCTCCAAGTCTTTAGACGGTGAGTGGAACTGAGCAGCTGGAAGGGAGGAGGCACCTCCACAGCTTAGAAAGGGGTCTGCATGGAAGGCAGGGCACATGTGCAAACTCCAGGGACCCTGCCTTTCAGCAGATCTTGCCTGCTACCCAAGAAGCTTTCTGTTCTGCCATTTCTAGGGAATCTGAAATAGGGGTTTGCAGATTTAAGCTTATTTCATCCACAAGCTGTGACAACACATCTTACAATTTAAGTCCCTGTCTAAGCAATAATGAGTAAGTTAATGATTGACGCACAGCCTTCTCACCTCTCATTCAGACTAGGTTGGCTGATGGGTCTTTCTAGATGCACCAGCCCAGTGCTCAGACTTTAATATGTGTAGGGATCGCTGGGATCTTGTTAAAATGAAGATTCTGATGCAGTAGGTCTGGGGCGGGACCTGAGACTGTATATTTCCAACAAGCTCTCAGGTAAGGCTGATGACGTTATTCTCAACCTTTGGAATTTCAATACATTGGAATTACCTGGGGAGCTTTAAAAATCCTAACACTGGCCTGGGTCCCACCCCAGCATCCCCAGTGGTTCTCAGTTAAATGCTCTGGGATCAGGTAGAGAAGAGTACAGTGGAGTTTTAAGATCTCTCCAGGTAAATCTAATGTGTAGCCCAGGCTGAGAACCACTTCATTAGATACTAGTTTAGAGAACTAAGGTCTAGGCCCAATTCAACTGCTAACTAATAATAACTCAACTGCTAATTTTAGAAAATCAGATCATCTTTGTGCCTCAGTTTCCTTGTCTGTCAAATGGGACTACCAATATTTTCCCCTTTTAAGGTTCTTACACATAGAAGGGAAGCTGTAGATGAAAACATAAAGAATGAAATACAAAACATAAAAGAAATAAAAGAAAGAATAAAAACATTTAAATGTAAGATCTGGGGCACCTGGGTGGCTCAGATGGTTAAGCGTCTGCCTTCAGCTCAGGTCATGATCCCTGATTCTGGGATCGAGTCCCGCATCAGGCTCCCTACTCCTTGGGAGCCTGCTTCTCCCTCTGCCTCTCTCTCTCTCTCTCTCTCTCTGTCTGTCATGAATAAATAAATAACATCTTTAAAAAAAATAAATAAATGTAAGATCTGTTTGTGATTATAATTAATAATATACATATGGTGGATAATACTGCTATTATGGTCTATACCACCTACATCATAAAAGTGTCTTTATTGAGCTCCTGGAATCACCCTAGGGCATGAACACTCCTCCCCTGGGGCCCTAAGATTTTCCCTGTTCTGGAAAGAATGACCACATGTGTGGATGCTGCTAGAATCCTCCATCCTCTGAGCTCCCTCCATAGGCAAATTGCTGCCTTGCGTGCAGTCCCAGTGTTGCCAGAGGAAACCCATCTGCTTGTGGCCAGAGCTCCAAGTGGATGTCCCCTAACTGTTTGTGTTCATTGTGTCTTATCCTGGTGTTATCAACCTGTCTCCACAATGTCTTCCTTTCTCTTCCCATTTGTGCCTTCATCAAAGGAGTTTCCTCCGATTCTGAATACTTGTCTCTGTAGTAAGTATAGAGAGGCTGTTTACTAACTCCCTCCAACACTTGCAATGGGGGAGGGAGGACTTCTTCAAAAAGAAATGTGTTTCTCCCCAGCTTTTTCTTTGGCAACCCTGACTTGGGGAGGATTCCTGGCTATAAAGTTCATGACCAACTCCACATGTGCTATGCATGGGCTAGGCTTCCCTCTAGGATATACACACATAGGATGGACTCATGCACACACACACACACACTCATCCACACATGGGGCATACCACCCAGAAGCAGCAAGTCCGCACAGTGAAAGGACAGTGGGGCCAGCTCCTGGGCACTCCCTGTGGGGGAATGCTTATGGCCCTCACTAGCACATCTGCACCTCTGTTCCTAATGGCCCCTCCAAGGAGCCCATGACCTCTTCTAGGGCTGGGGCCCAGAGCTTGAATGGCCCTAGGATCAACTGCCTTATAGAGATGCCTAGAGCACCTGACCTGACCATGTCTTCAGCATCCCTCAGGGCATGCACACCAGCCACAGGAGAGAAATCCAAGCTGGAGAGGCAGCTTATGGCAGCAGTGGGACAAGGGGTAGTAATTGCATTTCAGCTCCTGGGAGCCCCTTGGAGCAACCTCTGCTGTTCAGAGGGACAGAGAGTGGAAGGAGGGGTGTATGACAGGTAGGATAACTGCTTACCCACCCCTGACATCATTGCCACTGGTAGCATGATTTCTGCCCAATCTGGTCCAAATCTGTGCCCTCATGGAGGAGCACACCTGGTTGAATTGTTAGAAAAATCAAGATCCTCCCTGAAGACTCTTCTTGTAGTTTAGACAGAGCTGAGCCTGCATGGTGAGGCCAGAGTTGTAGCTGCCTTGGGTGACCAGTGTGGAGCAGGGCAGGGTGGCCATGGCCACGCTACCCGATGGCTTGCCCAGCTCCTCAGGGCAGACAGAGCTGACCCTCCCACGCCCATCAACATGAGCATTTTCACATGTAGCTCACCCACTGAATCAGGGCTGGCTTTTTACTGTGTGTCACCATGCTCTCAAATGCGCTGGTGTGGAGTCACCTCCGTGTCCCTCCTCATCTGTCTCCTACCCCATCAGCCTCCCTGAAGGAGACACTTTCAAACCCTCTTCCTCCACATCTGGTCATCTCTGTCATCGCCTTCTCTTTGACAAGCTCCTGATCCCTGCCCCTGCTGACTCCATCTCCCAGTAACCTCTCAGGAGCACTGGCTGTGCCTGCCAAGAAATAGCCCTGCATTCAGCATCAGAAGATCATCGCTGTCACTTACTGATTTCGCCATCTCAAATAAGTCACTTAAAAACCCTGCAGAATGGGGGGCTGCCTAACATGAATCCTTGCCCTATCCTAAGTCATAGCATTGTTATTGGGATAAAATGAGCAAATGAATACAAAAGGGCCTGTGCTTCCATCTATTAGTTCTCGTTATGTACTATGTTCTTGGGATTGTGAGAGAGAATACAGGCTTGCTGTTTTAAGCCACTAAACTTGGGGGTGGAGGTTGTTATGCAGCAGTAGATAATTATTAAATCATGGTGTATAATAAGAGCTGGTTTTATGGAAATTAGTTTTTCTGTGGGTTGACTAGCCTCAGCTGGATGGTTCTGTTCCATTCAAGTCAGCTGCATCTGCAGTCATCTGGGAGCTTGACTAAACTGGAACTTCCAAGATGGCGCTCTTATGTCAGGTGCCTTGGCAGGGACAGCTGGAAGGCTGGGGTCAGCTGGGACACTGGGATGGCTGGGTCTCTGTCTCTGTCTATGTGGTTGTAGGGCCTCTCCATGTATGTTTCCATCAAGGTAGTCAGACTTCATTACATAGTGGCTCAGGGCTCCCCAAACTCTGAAAGCAGGAACTTCTAGGCCTTCTTAAGTCTTCAGCCTAAGGCTGGCTCGGTGGCAGTTTCTCATCATTCTGTTGGTTACTGTGAACCATGGGGCCAGACCAGATTCATTGTGGGAGGGGACCACACTCAACTATGTCCTCTTAAAAAAAGGGTAAATGACACATGAAAGTGTAAAATGGATATATTGGCAATAGATTTAGAGAAGGGCAAGATCATTGTCAAATGTCAGGAGAGGCTTGAGCCATACCAGAGAGTTGATGAGGCCAACTGGCAGGTGATGTGAGGAGAGGAGAATGGACAGAAAGAAGGTTGTGTTTAGACGAGTGTATTGATTTCAAGACTATTGCCAGGTGATGACCATGGGGACACATGGTGGGAGGGGAGGGGAGTGTGGGCCATTGGAGTAAAGGGCATTAGAGAACTTAGTAGCTGGATGATGATAGGACATGGGCCAAGCAGTAGAAGGATGGGAGCTGGGGTCAAGGTGTTGGGTACTAAAAGAGAGACAGTCCTCAAGAGTCGTCTGGAAGAGGACATTGACTTGCCCAGAGAATTTCAGAAGTTAGGAAAGACCAGAGTTTGCCCATAGTCAAACTAGCCCATTCTACCTCTCCCCAGATTTACACCCCTCTGTCCCATGTTCCATGTAACCATACATTTCTCCAGTCTTTACCCCTGTCAAGAACCTTAGTTTTTTCCTAAAACTTCTTTCCCTGCCCATTCCATCTGTAAGTCAGACCAGTCATACTTCACCCATTACTCACATTCCTATAGAGGGGAGCATGCCCAGTGCCTTCTTGTGGTGTGAGATCTCACACAACTCACTCACACAACTCACTCACACACACCAACACTCACACACCACACCCACACACTAATTCACAAACTCATATGGCCACACACAAACTCAACACAACTCATACACTCCACCCACACACTCATACACCACACTCCCATGCTTATTCACACAGCTCACTCCACATTCACACACTTACAAATTCACACATACAAACATGCTCTCATACATTCACACACTCCTCTCAGTTTCACATAGTGAAAAGAACAAAAAACTGGATGTCAGGAGATTGAAATCTGCTCACTTTCACTACTTAGTTTTCATTTCTGTAAAATGGGGAGGAGCTGAGCTAGATGATCTGTAAATTCCTTTCTACTTTTCAGAGTCTGTGGTTTTATAATTTCCCCTCCTCCCTCCCCATCCAGGCATTTCAAAGCTTGAGTGGAAGCGAGGTGGGGAGAGAGTGGGAGGGAGGAAAAAGGGCAGTAGGGGGGCTTAGTTTCTGGTCTGAGCAGCTGTGGCTTTGAACATGGCAGCAATCCAAACAGGTTCCCTCCAGGTGACCACTAGAATGGGCCAACCAGCCATCTTCCCCTTTGGTTAATCCTTTTATCTTGGAAACATGGGGTCCATATCACTCAAGGAATTCCATTCTCCCTCTGTCTTCCCCTCTCTGCCTACTGGGGAGATATTCCCCATTTTTCCAAAAGTTCCTCTCTGGTATAGGAAATGAAATGGGTATAAAAACATGTAATTTCCATGTTAACTAACTGGAGTTTAAATAAAAGCTTTAAAAAACTTTAATTTCCATATTTTTACTGGTGAAACTGAACCGGTTACAACAGTTCTTAGATTCTTCCACTGAGTTGTATGTGTTACTGGTCTCCTCCTTCCTATAGCCTCTCTCCTCACCTGGGTCTGTCCCCTCATTTAGTCCTACAAAAGCTCTCAACTGGGCCCTAGCTGGGCCCCCTGCCACGTTTGGACATCATTACCTGTTTACATTTGTAGACAAGACCCCAGAGTAACAGACTTGCCAAGGGCCTGTTCCCAGAGCAGGCTGTGTGGAAGGGGGTACAGGGTTTGGGTGAGAACCCTGCCTAACCCTTTCCCCCTACGATGTCAGCCTGTCCCTCCTGTTGCTCTAGGTTTCTTTTATAGAATTGCCTAGAAATGGTTCTGTTAACCCCATATGAAAACTTTCACCTGATGGAAATCTTAAGGGTCATATCTCTTGATCTTTTTCTAGAAGGTGCTAAGAAGACAGAAACAAGCAAAGCCACTACAGAGCCTGAAACCACACAGCCAGAAGGAGTGGTGGTCAACGGGAGGGAGGACGAGCAGACCACAGAGGAAATTCTCAGCAAAGGCTTGAGCCAGATGACCACCAATGCCGACACGGATGTTGATACCTCTAAGGACAAAACCGAGTCGGTCACCAGCGGCCCCATGTCCCCAGAGGGCTCACCTTCCAAGTCTCCCTCCAAAAAGAAGAAGAAATTCAGAACCCCATCCTTCCTGAAAAAGAGCAAAAAGAAGGAGAAAGTGGAGTCCTGATTGGTAGCACCCTTGGGCTCCCATCTGCACCCTCTCCCTCCACCCCTTCCCTTCTCCCATCTCTGTCCCTGGAAGCACAGGGCCAAAGAGGGATAGAATAGGACCCTGGATCACACTCTGAGGGGGAACTTAGAGATTACCCAACCAACCCCTCATTTTACAATTGCCCCAGAGAAATCAGGTGACTTTCCCAAGGTCACACAGCTAGTTAGTGGCAGAGCCTGCACTAGAATTGGGGTCTCCTGGCCCCTAGTCCAGTGCTCTTTCCACTACATAACACTGCCTAGTTGTGGGCCACCTTTGTGAGGATGCTGTCCACCGATCTGAGCCCAGGGCAGAAGGCCTGAGTGGGCTGCAAGCCCTCACAATCTCAGATCAAATCAGACAGGTTCAGACTTCCCCTGAGCAAGGTCCTTTTCCTTGCAGGAATCCAATCTCCTGCTAATGGAGCTGTCACAGTTTAGAAATCTCTCTTTTCCATAGGGTCCCCGCCCTGCTGCTCTCAGTAACCAGATAAATTGCCCTGTCCCCTACACCAGAAGTTTATCTTTGTTCCCAAGGTCTGATGGCTTAGCTTGTGCTTCCCCAACCACTAACCCTGAGCTTTCTTCATGGAACCTCCTGAATGACGGATGGATGAAGAATTGTAAGAGCGGGCAGACATAAGGGCAAGCCGAGTCAGCCACAGGATTGGGAATCATTTAATCAATATAAGAAGCCAGGAACTTGGCCCATTTGAATTGTGCATCTCAGGCGCTTCAAAACTAAAACCAAATTTAGCTTAGAGAAAAGTTGTCTCATGCTCAGGGCAGAAATTCGGGGAAATTTAGATCCTCTGTTGGCTTTGGGTTGTACAAGGAGGATCAAAACAACACAGGAAATGCTATGCCTTTCTAGCTTTGCATGATACATGGAGCAATGTGGCTGTACCCATTTCACTCCTATGTGGCGGTCAGGTGTCCCCTGACCTTCCTTCAAACCTGGAAGCACTGGCTCACAGACTGGAACTGGCATCTTATTCTTGGCACCTTGACCTTGGCTCCTTTGGATTCCGACTCAGTCACTCTGGGTCCAGCAGAGGAGAATGAGATGAGCCCTTGAGATTCATTCCTTGGATCAGCTATCAGAAAAATCAGCTTGAGTGTCCTTGCCCTGCCACTATCTGTCCACCTTGGGGCCTAGTAAGAGCCACAGCTGCTGTTGTAAATGCCAGCACTATCTTTTCATATTCTTCCACGGGACATCGAATAATGAGCATTGTTGGCTCCTAAAAAATAGACAATCCATTCTCTTTATAGCACAGTGTCTTCAAAGAGTATTTTTCCTTTTTGTCCTGATTATTGTGAAAGTACTTTTGAAAGTTCTTAATCACAGTTTTCCACTTTTGAGCACTTACTTTCTATATATAGACACTGTGCAGGCTTTCCATGTGTTACACCCTTTGACTGTCATGATAATCTTGTGATGTGGGTAAGATATTCCCATTTTATCGGTAAGAAAACTGAGCCCCAAAAGGACAATCGACTTGCTCCAGATGACTTGGCTAGAAAGATCCAGAGCCTGGATTTGACCCCTGAGTCAGAGTCCAGAGTCTTTGTTCTTAACAGTTACGATGATTAGAAAACTTGAAATCCCCAAGGCCGGGGGCTAATTTAGTCCAGGACCCATTTCTGTGATTGGTCTCCACTGTGTAATGTCAGCATTTGAAATGAAGGCAGAAAACTACCTGTGTTCTCCCTCATGAGTGCACGTTAAGCTCCTGATAAATGTGGATTGTGGCAAGGCCAATGTGGACCTCTGACGAAGGAGAGGCAGGAGCCTTCTGGGTTAGGCCACAGTATTTGGGGGGCGGGGCTATTTCTTGAGAAGAAAAGAAGCTGACACATGACTAAAGAGAACCCAGTACTGCATCTCTCTAGAGCAGATTCCTAACTACTACCCCAGCCCCCACTCTGCTCTACTTTCTGATGGTCCTTGTGATGGGCAACCCAATGGTCAGGGGCATCCAATGCCTCACAAAAAGTCCATGTTGTGGGAAATGCCTTTAAGAGCCAATCCTTTGATGCCTTCTTTGAAAAAATAGATTTCACATTCATTCCTTCATCCCTCACAATATTTGTTAAGCACCCACAAAGCACCAGGCATTATGTCGTCATTAAAAGAAACCACTCATTGTGGCTAGGATCATCAACAGCCAGCAATGTTAAGAGAAGAGTGGAGTGGATTACCATTGACGCAGCTTTTTATGCTTGAGTGGTTGTAGCTCAGAGATGATGTTGATTGACTCTTCGCATTCAACAAACTCTCTTTATTCCCTTTACAACAGTGAGGCCTCATTTAGGTGAAAATGCCAGAGTCTTGCTGGAGGATCATCCTTGGGATTTATGCCGTGGGTCCACCTTATATTTATCCATTTGTTCATCCTCATGCATTCGAACAAAACAACCACAACAAAAAACCCCATGGGCTTGGGACATGGGTCAAGTCTGAAGGCAGAACATAGTCCCTGCCCACAGAAGTTTTTAAGTATAGGAGGCTTGTAGACAAGTTATGGAAAGGGCAAGGGGGCAAAGGGGACATAAGGAAGTAATGATTTATTGTCTTCTGGACCAGAGAAACTTTCCTGAAAGATGTGATGATTGAGTTAGGTTTTCAGACAAAGAGGAATTCTCCAGGAAGACAAGTGTCGGTGGGATATTCGTGCTGAGGGAAGAGCGTGTGCAAAGGCACGGAAGCACAAAACTCCACAACAGGCCCACTGAGTCATGCAGAAACGCCAGAACATAACGTGTAAGGGGGGCAGGGGCTTTGTTTCATAGGTGAGCAGGGCTGGGTCAGAGAGAAACCTATAGAAGTGTGCAACTAGATTTTATCCTGAAGGGGGTTTGGACCTGCTGATGGCTTACATCAGGGTGTCACGATCAAGCTTGAATTTTACAAAAATCCGTTTGGTGGCTGGAGAATGACCTGGAGAGGAGTACGGTGAAAGCCCAGGAGATCTCCTAATGAGGCCCTTCTGAAATGTCAGCACTGAAACATGCCTGGTGGCCTGCCTTACACCACGTTTTCCTTAGAGCAAATAGCATGCTTCCGGCACAGAATTTGGCTTCCCTAACGGTCTTTGGATAAGGCATCTTAGGAAAGATTTTCAACAAGGAGAGGGAAGCATTCAAAGAGCTAATGCTTGGTGCCGTTTCCAGGTCTGTTTCGTCTCGCTGCAGAACCGCCGCGGGAGCTGAGGCCCTCTGCCCATT
Source organism: Mirounga leonina (assembly GCF_011800145.1). NCBI lineage: Eukaryota > Metazoa > Chordata > Mammalia > Carnivora > Phocidae > Mirounga > Mirounga leonina. Next base: position 44,087,187 of record NW_023270305.1, read on the forward strand.
TCTTGCTCTCCCGCACCTGTCGGCAGTGGTACGCTTAGCACCAGGTTCAAGGTGGTGCACTGGATGCTGTTGCAAGAGACGTGCTGTCCAAAAGAACCATAGGCTTTTAGGGAGAGGATGGGCGTTTTCTTTGGATCTGGATAAAAGTTGGCTGAGAATTTTGACCAGTGTCTGTCTGGAGAAAATGTCTCTATGGAGAGCTCAGAGTGGTAGGTAGGAGGGTCATTTCTAGTGAAGCCGCTGTACTTGGATATGCCGCAGAAAGGGATGAGAACATGTGAGCCAGTCTGCAGTGTGACGGATGGCTGAGCTGGGCAGGGGGGCCGTTTGGAGGCTCTTTCCATGGGGCGAGATGGGAGGCAGAAGGAGAGACAGTTACAGAGGGACAACTCGGTTCCAGTGACTTTCCGTGCACTAGTGGCTGGCACCCAGAAGTGATGTGGGAGAACCGTCCACACCACGTGACCTTTCTCAAACTTTGCAAAAAGCTTTGTCAAGGGCAAGCCTCTAGCACAGATCTGTGCTCCATGAGAGCTTCCTGGCCTGTAGTGACCCAAGTAACTGTCCAACTTCGGCCAGGTTACACACAGATAAAAATAACCTCCCCCAAGGGGCGCCTGGGTGGCGCAGTCGGTTAAGCATCTGACTCTTGGTTTCGGCTCACGTCATGATCTCAGGGTTCTGGATTGGGTTCCACGCTCAGCGCAGAGTCGGCTTGAGATTCTCTCTTCCTCTCCCTCTGCCCCTCCCACTTGTGTTCTCTCTCTCTCAAATAAATAAATCTTTTAAAAAGATAGTTTCCCTCAGCAGTCCTGTAATGAAAATGGGGTTCTTCCTCTGCAGATAGAAAAGTTCTTTTTAAGGGACTTGCAGGGATTTGGATGAGGACCCTGGTCTATAAGAACCCCACTGGAAAGCATTGCTCTCATACTATGGATTTATGTATACTGCCTTGAATCTTCTCCCAGCATCTGATGCACTGAATGTGGCATGGCAGCCATTCAGATGTCATTTAGTACCGTCCTAACAGGGCTACCGCTGTCCTTAACAGGCCACTTCTCTGATTACCATGGATTTGAAAGAACCATTCCCCCAACAGCATGATTCCCTTCTGAAAGCCGAAAAGATCAAAAAGAAGTTTGGATTTTTCGAGGGACATATGCATAGGGGTAGATAGACACATAGCCTACCATCGGCCTGTGGAGGCCATCTTTTGCGCAAGTCCTTACTCCTTTTCCTTACGCAAGTCAGCAGAAGCCCTTGAAGTGGTTGCTAGAGCTGCTGTTGACTCTCTGAGCGTAGAGGCAACAGGTCTTATATCTTCTCTTACCACTTGAGTCTAAGCAAACTCAAAGACAATAACGTTGAGAGGGTCTGAGAAGAAATTAGGGAGGAGGTAAACCCATGCTCTCCAATTCCCACAGAAAGGACAAGGCACCCCACAGTTGTTCCCCATCTGTTCCAAAAGGGACAATTGAATATGAAAAGCCAGAGGCCTGAACAGACTCTGAAGAAATACGCTCATCAGTTATTTATCTGTTGCAGTTTCACTTGTGTCTCAGTATGAGAATGCAGACACGGTAGAGTGATGACTTCCCAATGCCCTGTCTAGCCAACCTACCCACTTGGATGTGGCTTACTTTTTGCCAGAAATAAAAGAGCACACGTGAAGCCCCATAACCAGGGCACATTCAACCCTCTTGAGCCTCTCGCCGTGAGAAGCCACCCTCACCCAGGAATCAATGTGGGCATTTCAGGTGGGGTGTCCTTCTTTAGTGGAGAAATCTTCTTTCCTCATTTTATGTAGATAGGCTTCTCTTTTTAGGAACAATTAGAATCTCCAGTTGAGGGTTTTCTTAAAAATACAGAAGTGATGGTTTGTATTGGTTTGTACTTGGGTTTTGCCAAATCGATGTTTGGTGCCCTTTGCCTTCAAGATGACCCCAAAAGTTGGGTCATCGCTATGAGGAATTGGGCCTGAAGATGGAGGAGAAATGGTTATAGTCACTGACACAGGGGATGCAGTTGTGGCCAGAGGCCGAGCCTCCCTAGCTTTCCTGGTGTGGTGGCTCCTCAGCTCTCTTCCCACCCACTGGTTCCCGAGGAGCAGGATGAGGCCATCTGCAATGTGGCAAGTCCCCAACCTTTAAGTAGCTTAGAGAAAACGTGGGGCTTTGGGGTGGTGGGAGAAGAACTGTAGAAAACTCCCAAACTCTTTTCCCCTCCAACAGATCATCTCATACAACTTTTAGATCTTCCCTTTTTAAATGAATCAGAAGGAGGAAGACCGTTGGCCAAGGACGGAGGGGCCAATTTAAATACATCAAAGCTCTTATAAAATGAGACTATATTTTGGGGATCCCTGCCCCCACACTTCAGGCCCACCTTGTGCCTATTGGGCCTGCCTTCTGGGTGACAGCTTGATCTCTGTGGTCTAGTCCACCTTTAAATTCCTGCCATCCATGCTCCAGCCGCCGAGTCTGGCGCTGTGTTCCTCCCTCTCCCAGGAAGACTCGCGTGGGGAGAGGGTCCGAGGCCTGGGCTCACCTGGCTGGGTATGCAGGGGTCTAGATAGAGAGTGCCGTGTCCTCTAAAGCCGTGGATGGTTTCAGTGAAATGTCTGTGTCTGACAATCGTCTTCCCTTGTACATGCATTGTCTGTGTATAGCTTTTCCTAGTATTGTGAAGTCTCAAATAGGGGTTCCATGTAAATACTCTTTCTGCTACGGAAATGCCAGCCCCCTGGATCATGCATCATCCCCACAAACGGTTTGCCTTTCTCTACGCTAACACTTTTTGAGCCACTGGTGTGCAGATTGATGATTAGTTTCTTGGGCTTTTATTTTGCAAATTTATATATACATATATACACACACATATATAATATATATATATATTTATGGGTTGGTTTTGTATAGTTTTCTGTTTGAATCTCTGAGCACCAAAGCTGCCCGTGGATTTTCAAGAGAACTTTCCAAAGCCACTTCCTGAGGCCCCCCACTCCCCTGCTGCTTTGGTGTTTGTGGTGCCGGGTGGTATCTCTGCCCGTGGATTTCTGTATGTATGTGCTGTTATCTCCCCTGCGGATATTACCCTAGTAAATCTACCGTGCTTGGCTTCCTGGTGTGTGACCCATCTCTGTCGGCCACCCAGCTCTCCCTGCTCCCAGGGGAGCAGAAGCCAGAGAGGGGGGTCCTTGTATGGAAACCTCCAACCACACAGGAAACTCTTACCTTTGAAACCATTCCTCACACATGGAAAGCTAACATATGACTAATTGAGTTCTGATGGGGAGGGAGGTGACAGAATGCTGTAGACCTCTGAGAAGGGAAAAGCCCTGTGGATTTGCAAACAGCTCATGGAGGGAGAGCAGTTTAGATGGGTTGGGGGAGGGGAGGGGGATTGTAAAAACAAATGTGGATGGTCCCCACGGGGAAGCAGATTCACCAGCTGGACTGGAAGGAGGTGTCAGGCCAGAATCAGCAGGCTGGGGAGAGCTAAGAGGTCCCGCCAGAGCGTGAAAGGGGAATGAAGATAGTAGGGAAGAAAAAGAAGAGGAAAGAGCCCATTGCTCCTCTTTACTCAAATAAGGAGCCCAGGAGTCGTTGAGCATCTGCACACATAGGTCAGGCATTGTGTCTCACACATAGCACCTCGTTTGAACCCCATAAAACCCAAAGGGAGGTCCTATTATTACCCACTTTATAGATGAGGAAACCGGCTCTGAAATGAGGTTTTCATGGGCCACAGGTTAGTATGTGCTGAAGCCCAAATTCAAACCGAGGTCTTCTAGCTAAGCAAGCCCTTGCTCTTCCCAATTTGCTTTTGTCCTGAGCAAATCCCCCCAAAACAGTCTCCATCATTACTTCTGGGCCTGCTGCTTCCTGGGGGGCCTGTGTCCCCAGTGCTGCCTCTACACCCAGGTACCCAGAGGCTCCCACGGGCTCCTGCGGACCCAGGCCAGCCCTGCCCCAAGGCCGTCAGTGTCTTCTCTCCTGAGATCACCACGGGGACACCCCCCCCCCCCCCCCCCCCACCACGACAGCTCTAATGTCTCTGCGGTGAGCTCGGCTCCCGCCAAGGAGCACGGTCAGCGTGCTGACACCACCCCACAGAGCTTGCTGCTGTGGAAGGTGGCGGTGCAAACCCTCAAGGGGAGCTCTTCCTCCACGCCTCCGAAAGGCCCACTGCAGAACCGGCTCCCACGAACACGGGAGCAGAACGCCCTCTACCTTCCAGAACTGCTGAGGGCTTTCTTCAGAGTATGCTTCGTGGGCGAGAAGGCCTCGGGCCCCGCGCCCCGCAGTTCCCTGCGCGTGGAAGGAGCACCGCCCGGCCAGGAAGCAGAAAGGCCGGGCGGCAGTGAGGCGGGGCGGGGACACGGGGGGAGGCCGGTGGGCTCCGGGCCGACCTGAGAGCGTTGGCGAGGTGCCGGGGTTCACGCTGTGGAACCGGGCTCGCAAGCTCTAAGTCAGGAGGCAGGGAGGGGGCGGCTTCGCGCTGGCTACCCTAAGATGCCGCCGGGGACTTTCAGCCAAGTCCTTGGGGATGGCTGCTGCCACCACACGACTACTCTCTAATCGAACAAAACGTAACCACTGGAAACAGAAATCTTTCCTCTTCTCTTCCTTTGGGCCTTTGGACATGGATCCACACGTCTCTGACAGGAACCACATTTAATCTGAGAGAGAGCTCACTCTGTCAAGAATAAGCACGGAGAAAAACAATGTGGTAAAGATTTAATAGTTCAAAAGCAGGAGACCCATCTGAGAGGTTGGAAGACCTGCCCCTCAATGGAGCAGAGTTACTGCAAGAAGCAGCAGGGAGGTTAAGAAAATCTCTGTTAATATCCACTTATCAGAAAACACCAGCCAGTCATGAAAAGGGAGTACTTCAAATCAAGAAAACATTTACTGGTGATGAAAAACAATGCCATATTTTAAAATGAGGCATAGACAGTCAATGGCAGGTTCCATATTGTTGATGAATGGGGAGAACATAAAGATATGTTTAGATATGTAAGAATCCCAAGCCCACCACTTGAAAAAAATTAGCCAATCAAGTATCTAGTTGATTGGGAAATCAATATAAGTAAATAACTCAAGAATGGAGAATTAAAAAATGGTAGTGAGCAACTAAAGCACATAAATTTACAGCTAGGTCTAGTTTTTCATTATTAATTCAACAAACCTAAGGCAATTGTTTAAGAAGTAGTTACTGGTATACACACACACATTTGGGTCAGCAGAGAGGTAGACGATGCTACACTTACCATAACTGATGAGAGGGATGTAATAGATCAGTTCATTTTTCAAATTGTTACTATAGGAATAATGGTTCACTTACATATAAAGTTGTAAACATAGAGATGATTTATAAAAATGTAAAGATAATTTTCATTAAGACATAGCTTCCAAATCACTGAACAGAAAAATAACAATAAAAAAATCAATAGGAATCCAGCTAAGATGGAGTAACAGAGACCATATTTACCATCCTGCCTAAAGCACCCCCAAAATGGATAAAATACATGAAAGAATGACGTTTAAGACACCTGAAAATGATCATCCAGGAGGGCACAAGAAAGCTTCCTTGTCTTACCACCCACCCCAAAGCTAAGACGAATACCTCTTACTGCCGCTACTAAAGATGACCACCAGGAGGCGACATTTCCTTTCTCTGCTTCCACTTTGCAGCAACCTGCCCAGCGGTACTCCCATTTTCTGGCAGATAGACCCTAGCAGTTCTGTCATAGAACTCGGCCTCTTTGTCACCAGCAAAAGGGTCAAGGATGAGCAGTGAGCCTCCTGACTTATCTAAGACTTAAGAACCTGATTTCTGAGCAGCCCTTAACACTTTCCTAACATCCAGTACTCTGCCGGGTTCCCAGAGTGCCCATCTTTTGGGGAGCCTGCCCACTGACCCCAGCTCACTGAGGTCTGTTTTCTCGTGGCCTAGAGGCCACGAACGATAGTGCTTGGGCTGAATCCTGATCCTGTGCCCTTGGATAAGCCCCTTAACATCTCTAAACTTCTGTTCCCTCTTCTGCAAAATGAGGAAATAATCAGTATGGAAAATCAGAATTGGGGGGACTAGTTTTTGGTGATTTAAAATTATTTTAATTTTTGATTGTACAGTGAGGGATACCATAAAATTTTCACTCCTTCGGGATTCTAAAGGTCAGCTTCTACTATTCTTATAATTAATGCATGCACCTGCACACAAACACATGCACAGACTCTCCCTCTCTCTCTCTTACTCACCCTTGGCTTCATTTTAAATGAATTTAAAATTGATTATCTCAGCTTCCATTGTTTTATCTGCTCAAAAGATCCTGCCTTAGCCAGCAGGAGTCTCTCCTCTCTCGAGGTGGATCTTTGCCTCTACCACCTCAGCCCGTCACAAAGGTCACCCCTGACCAACATAAGCACTCTGGCCTTTGGGAAGTGCAGGCCCAGAGTATACGTGGAAGCTCTCCTACTATAAACACTGAAAAGTTTTAAATCAAGCTAAACATTTTAAGTTAAATATGTTCTATTCTCCTACCTTTACAAATATACACTCAGAATGAGGTCGAAGGCCATGTTCAAATTTAGAATTCTCAGAATTGGAATTCTGCAGAGGAAAACGGTAGTGTGGGAAGAGCTACTCCCCCAGTCTCTATTAGCCTGAGGCCTGTTACCCTTCTTTTCCAAACGCTGGATCCATCCCTTGCCACAAGGTGGCCTTGTAGACACACGTGTGGACACCTGGACCTCATGTCCAGGCTCTGTCCATAACCCCCCAAGCAAACAGATGCCCTCTGGCCACACTGTGAGTCCTTGGGGGATATGAACTCTGTAAAGAACGTGTGCAGACACTAGGGCAGGGCATTCTGGGGTCCTGGATAGCAAGAGCATGGGGTAGCACCAGGCGGGCTCGTCGCCTTGGCCCTGCTGGCTCCACCCCCACGGAGGGTGCAGCTAGACAAAAGTGTCAGGGCAGGACCCTCTGTAGTGCCGGACTCGGGGCCCGGGCCCCTCTTGCTCAGATCTAAGGCCAGTATCGCTGCCCAGAGTCCTAGGGAAGGACCAGGAAGGCAATACAATATCCATATTCCCATTAACCGTAAAATGAATACTCACCACGGGCTTGGGTGAGAAGTGTTTTAACAAGGGAAGACAAAGAATACTTGACAAGATCTGGCCTAAGGTGGCTGCTTGGTTTACCAGGCTAATGAGGGCTGAAAGAAACCAAGCTGTCTTTAGCCTTGCCTGGATCTAAACACTGCATGAGCTCCTTCCGGTGACTCCCAAATGCAGTGAGACAGGAACCCTCTCCCGGCGTCGAAAGCACTCCCATTGCCTCCCTCTCACTCTCGGCTACTGAAACGTGGTGAATACAGACAGGAAACAGCACTGGATTGTTGATGAGTTCACTACCCATCTGCCTCTCCCCTTTGTAGGGCCAGAAACCTGACTTTATCAGATCACCCAGAGGTGATCCAGCTCAGGATTATAGCTTATTTTCCACAGATTGCATTTTCGGGTGATTACTTCCTGGTGACGCTAGGGAGGCACCTTCATCTTATCCTTCAGGCATCTCGCAAACACAGGCTCCTTCTGGGAGAACACGCGGCCGCCAACCCCGGCCTCTGCCTCTCCATGCTCATTGGTGCCCCCAGCAGGAGTGGCATCTGCTGATCTGGCCACCAGCTTGGGCCTGCAGCCTCCCTGTGTCGTCTATAAACATCACCCATGACCCACAGCTCAGCCTAGGAGACATGCCTAATTTCTTCCCATTCATCGTTCAGTCTCCATGGGACCATTTTGACAGAGAGACCAGCATTCCCCTCTTGAGGCCTCCCCCAGCTGCCTCTAGAATTGTCCTAACACCCAGGCTTGGGGGGTTGAGTCTGAAGTGTGGCATTCAAATACTAGGAAGATAACCAGAGAGTAACGTGAACCCATTTCTGCCATTGTGACTGTCACCAAGGCTTGCATGGCTATGGAAATGGATCCCGCATGGTCTGAGGGATGCTTGTCTACAGATGAGTGGTTCTCCAACATTGGCCCAATCCCCGCAGGGATCAAGCTTTGAGGCAGCCACTTGTTCCCAAAAGGGAACAGAGGCTGGGGGAACTGGGTCCAGTGGAGCATCCAGCCTCAGCCCCCACCAGCTCCTAGGGCTCTGCTGGGTCCAGGACACCAGCCACACTCCCTTAGAAGCCTGCTCATTCTTGCCAGCCAATAGACCTAGGTTAAAAGGGTTAGTCTACCTTAATGATCAAGACGCAGGGAGAACTTATAAGGTCTTGGCCTCTTCATTCTGTAAGTGCCCCCTCGATCTTAACAGAAACTAGCATAAACAAAAAGTTTGGTTTACTGGGTAGATATAGAGGTGCTCAACAAACCAAAGGAAGTAGCGCAGGAATAGGGGCAGGAGCCATGGGGACTGGACCCAACCCTTAAAACCCTGGGACTCAACTTTTGCCTAGACTCATCATTATCTCTGCTGCAGACAGGTTTTCGCCAGGACCCACCATCTCATATCCCATCAGTTTCATAATCCAAGAGGCAAGGGAGTATGCTCCTTGAGATGCACAGAAAAATCCTGGGGAAGGGCTCTGATTGGCCTGGTCCCACTCAGCCCATGCTGAGGTGCCCAGTCTGGGGCCATTTTCTAGAGCTGGGGGTGGCCATCACTGGCCCAGCTGGGTCATTTGCCCATGTTGAGACAGGGAGAACTGGAGAAGGATCGGGCTGGAGGAGGGCATGAGCTTCGTGTTGGCATGCTGTGTTGCAGAGTGCTAAGATATCCAAGTAGAGCTGCCAGATGTTTGAATCTAGAGCTCAAAGGAGACGTCTGGCTGGAGATATCGCCAATGACCAATGACCCAGCTTGGGGGACAGATGAGGACAAGGAAATGGATGAAGAGAGAGAGTAAGAAAAGAGCCTTAGATGAGGTTTTGAGGAGCCCTCAAGCCATGGTGGAGAAGGGTGACCTGGTAAAGGAGGCTGAGAAGGAGCAGCTGGTGTGGTAGGAGGGAAGCAAAAGAGTGTGGCCCGTGGGCGCCAGGGGAAGAACGTGCCGAGAAAGTGGGAGTCGTTAGCAGTGACAGAAGCTGGTGACAGGCAGGCCTGAATGTGCCATTGAATTCAGTGACATGGAGGCCATTGGTGACCTTGGCAAGACCTGCTTCAGAGGGATGATCAGAAGCCAGAACGGGATGGAATGAGGAGGAAGGTTCCAGATAGGGAAATGCAGATAGGGAGGATGGCAACGCTGTGCAGACCTTTGATTCTGAAAAGGAAAGGAAGAACGGTGACAGCTGGGGCAGCATGACAGGGGTGGGGGGTGCTTTAATTTATTATCATTATTTATGATAATATAGTTTTTGTTACTAAAGATTAACTATGTCCTATAAAATAATATAGTATGTTATTTATTGTATAATACATAACAATGGTATATAGAACATGTTTTATTTATAAGCATATAGCATACAATACATGTTACATATTATATATTCCATATTATGTATACGTACGCATACATAATAGCATATACAAGGATTATAGTTAATATACTTATAAAAGATTATGTCACAGTAATAATGTAATATTATTAATTGTATGTCTTAGTTCATAGCACATTCTCATCTTAGGTACATATATATTGGAGATATTTATTTATTAAAATTAATATTATAAGAAACAGTTGTGAAACTATCACCCAACGTAAGAACTAGCCTATGACAATAGCTTACAACGTAGTCCTTCCCCATCCTGCCCTTGGCCTCGCCCCACTGAAAGTAAGCACCATCCTGAATCCTGTTTTATCATGCCTTTGTGGCATTTTCACACATGGAACATTTCAGAGCAGTTAAAACGAATGAACTGCAGGTCCGTGCAACAACATGGATGCGTCTTAGCAATGCCTATTAAGTGAAAAAAGTAAGCTCCAGGAGAACACCTACAGCATGCCAACTTTTTAATCAAGTTATAGATATGTAAAATAAACGTATTGAGAAAAACTACCACAGGAGCCCCTGCCGAGGAGGGACACATGCAGGGTGAGTGCAGATGGGTGAGTGAGTTTCTTTGGGGTGACAGTTACTCCTCGTTCCTTCTGAAGCAGGAGGCAAGGTGATCTACTGGGAGTCAGGAGGGAGCCGGAGGGGAGGCTAGAGGTGTGTGGAGAGCAGAGACCATTGAGGGTAAGTGGGGGAGCGTGCTCCCTAGACAGACCCCACCCCCGCCCGGCAGGCGGCTGTGGGCATTGAGTGACCGCCCTGCAGACCCGTCCTGGGCGGCGCCCTTGCTCCTGGCTCGCAGTTGCTGGGACCCATACGGTCAGGGGAGCTGCCGTGGTGGTTGGCCTGGCGGGGAACTGAACCGACCAGGGGGTCAGAGGCATCTCGTTTGTTGTCAGGAGAGCCCAGGGAGGTGAAGGGCAGAGGGACAGGACAGGGAGGGAAGCGGAGGGCCTCTGCGAGGGTGAGGAAGGGCTGGTAGAGGCTGATGGATGAGCACCAAAGGGCAGAGTCTGGACCAGGGGTCCTGATGAGCCCGAGTGTGACCCTGAGGGGTGCATGGCTCAGGCTGATGGATGAGAGGATCCCAAAATGAGATTTTGGAGAAAGAACTAAGACTGAAAAGCTGACAAGAGGAAGTGAGCCAGTGCTCAGTGGCAGATCACTGGGAGTCAGGCAGGGATGGCAGGATCTTTGTCCCGAGGGCCCAGTCGGGAGCCCACTGGCCTCACACGCGGGACTCCACTCACAGCAGCCTGGGGCAGAGATCTCCAGCACTCTCGGGCTCCATGGCCACCAGCGTTCCAAAAGGGGGCTCTGCCTTCATGTTCGACCAGGGTGCTAGCCCCTCTGATTTTCCTCCCCCGGCCTCCACCTGTCAGCGCGGGAGACTGGATCTAATGGCTGTTTGCCCGTGGGGGGACACAAGCTTCTTGGAGGCATGGGCTGGTCTTACCTTTCCCCGGAGCCCCAGGCCCAGCAAAGCAGCAGGATCATGCATTACGGTAGGGGCTCAGATATTTCTCAAACTAAGTCAGAGCAGCAGATATCAGAGCTGGAGGAAGTCATGGAGGTCCCGGGGTTTCCGGCCGGCTTGTCACCCTACAGATGAGGGAACGGAGACAGAGGTGAGGCGGCTTGCCCCAAGCCACACTGCTGCTCCGTGACTGAGACCCAGCAAGTGCCAAAAGCAAAGACCCTCTCTCCAGAAAAGGACCCATAAACACAAAACCTTGCATGCATCCCCCAGCCGAAGGAGCCCCTGCAGCTCCGTGGGCCGTGCCACTGAATGCTGGCCTCTGTTGGGCATGTCGAGTGATGAGATGACAGATCAGTGGCCGAGAGAGGGCTCCGGAGCCAGGCTGCTGCGGGTCAGGTCCCAGCTCCGCCACCTACTAGCTGCGTGGTTACTGAGCGTCCTGACCAGTAAGCTGGAGATACTGGGTCCTTGCAAACATGAGCACAGCAAGACATGGAGCAAATGTTCTGGAAGTGTTCGCTGTGGCCATGACTGTCAGCAAGTGAACCCCTAAGTGAAGTACGGCAGCAGCAACAATATTTTTTAAAAGGCTTGAACAATCCTTTGATGAATGTTTGATTTCATCTATTCAGGTGTGTGCTGGGACCCTTAACAGCAATCATGAAACGACTTGCTTTTGAGGAAATCTTGCTTCGTGCCTTAAATTCTCAGTAACGACACGCTTGATTCAACACGCAGCAGTTTCTTTTGCAGAAAGTTGGACCAAGGTTAAAAATAACACATGTGTCTTGTCTCCAGTGAGTTGGTTGCGGTCTGTCCCCCGGCGTTGGGGGGAAGGGGCCCCCCCACTCCTCCGGCTCGCTGCACTGCCTCGCGGCCTCCAGGGGGCGCCCGCCCACACATGATTCCATCCCTTGTTCCCATCCTTGCTTCAGATCTTCAAGGGCCGCCGGGTCCCCGTGGGCCACACCACTTACTTCACGCGACTTAGCAGGAGACCTTTTGGATCTGGCCCTAAGCGCGCCGCCAGCCTCGCCTGCTGGCCTCTCGGACACCATCCTGTGTCCCAGCCGTCCCGTGTTCGCTCCTCTGCCTGCCTCACCTACTCTCCACCCGGGCTGTCTGCCTACTGGCGCCAAGTGCGGACCCCTGGGGCTCGCCACCTGCACGGGGGTCTCCCCATCCTGCGCCCCGCGGAACTGCAGCGCCCGGCACCCTGCCCAGCGAGCTTGTGTCAGGGGAGGAACGATGCAGAACAGGCCTCTGGGGGGCGTGGCAGGTCCTGGGGAGTTTTCTCCGGCCTGGTTATTCACAGGCACTCAGGCGAGAATCGAATCGGAGCCGTGGTGCTGTGGAATCTGATGCCACTGATCTGGAGTGCACCGTCATTAACTACAAAATCAGCCCATCTTTTCATTACGGAAAGGAGAAGAGACACTTCACATCCCACCCCAATTTTTTTTCCCTCCATCCAACAATGTTTCTCAAGCTTTGGGAAGGGGTACAAAGCAACACCCAGAATGCTATTTTCAATTATCTTCTCTTTGACGATTGCTTTTGCAGAACTAATTAAGGCTAGAACGCTTTGGCTTTTCTGGACCAAAGGATTCAGAAGCCCTGTGGGGTTTTGAAAGGAACAAAATAACATTTTAATCTAGGACATTCTATGCTGTTCCTCCTACATAATCAAGCCACTGGAGATCTGACTAAGTCTTGCACAAGTACCAACCCCAAGAAAGAACCCAGTGATACAATAGCCCGTGGCCTGAGGTGGGAGGCGGGATGGCAGGCCCGGCCTGGAACTCTGGTCCCGAGACTCCTTTCACTTCCGTGCAGAGTGGAACTTGCCTGAACACTCTGCCACATACTGTCTCATTAGACTTTCTTATTCTCCTATCAGCCCTGGCTTTGGAGTCAGCTGACCTGCATTCCCGCACCCACATCTCTACTGACTTCCAAAGCCAGTCATTCTCTTCAGGCCTTGATGTTCTCATCCACAAAATGGGCTCCATGGTGGTACCAGCCTCCTGAGATAAGCAGGTGTAGCTCTCACGCAGTATCGGGCACCAGCAAGTGCTTCACAAAAGTGTTTCACACCAGAGGTTATTATGATTATTATGATCATTACTGTTTCTCCCATTTGTCACATAATGAAACCAAGACTCCAGTCAAGGAATTTGCCTGAGAATCACATGTAGAAAGGGCCGAGGCTGGAACCCCATCTCCTGGAGGCTTCCATCCAGGGCTCTCAGCTTTCCCAGTGAGCTGAGATGTCCTACCACGGTGACAACCCCATGGTTCCTCCTCTATCCGAAAGGAGGAAGATGTAATTAATGCTTTCAAGAGATTCCAGATGCTTAGATGAAAGAAAGCTCAGGCATGTCATTACCCAGCATTTTTGTCTTATCACTGCCTTTGAAATTTGTTTTGGTGGAAGAACATAATGGTTTCCCTCCGTCTGGTCCATGTGGCCAGCCCCCGGGCCCTGGGCTCACCACAGTTCCTGGGCCTCCACCTCTAGATCCTCCTCCCAGCTAGCAGATGGGGCTCCTGACACGAAAGCCCACTGTCCACATCAGTTCTGAGCAGAGTGAGTGGAGGGCTAACTGGAAGCCCTCCCACCCCCCAGAATCGCCTTCTTTGTACAAAAGGCTTGGTGCTTCTGTGTCCCTCTTTCTGCTTTGCTCTCTAATAGTGCAAACTAGGGTGACACGGTTAACACACAGGCGTGGGCTGTTGCTTTTAGGAGGACTGGCACGACTTAGGACAGCTCAAGGCAAGAAGGGGAGCGAGGAGGGGGAAGTGGAGAAAAACTCCCTCACAATTACGAGGAAGGCTGAATCATTAAAGACATGAATCAGATTTATTCTTGTGGCTTTTAAAATAAACACCACAGGGCTAGCATGACCTGACAGCCTGTCCCTCCCCACAGAGGCTTTGGTCTCAGTTTAAAAAAGAAGAGACAGCACGTTCCAGCCCAAAAGATTGTGTCATCCTGAAGGCTGTGACCAGCACTCTTGCTCTTCCATGGCGAGAAAGAGACCTGTGACCCTGGGCTCCTGTCTTCATCTTCATGTTGTTAGGGGCCTGGTTGGGTCAATGCAGCAGCTGGAGAGGAACAGGCCACAAACGACAGGAAAAGGTGAACCTCAGGGGAGCGTTCTGTTGCCACCTGCTCTCCCCGACCCCCCACCCCCCCACCCAGGCACTATTGGAGCCCCAGGGTGTGGGGAAGCAGAAGGGAAGTTCTACCCTCTCAGATGAGGGCGAACCTTTCTGTCCCCAAATGCCTGCCCTCACGTCTGAGCTCATGAGTGGAGGGTAGAAACTCACAAAGTGTGATGGCGGGGTTCCCAGAAGGACACTTTCTCAAATATCTGCCCCACTGCCTTTCACCAAGTTTGAAAATCTGTCTCTCATTTAATCAGTTATTCCATTTATTTAGCTCTCAAAGGAATCTTTGGTTTTTAAGAGCCTCTCTTAAAATGCAAACTCACACTGAAATAATATTAAAAGATTTCCCCTCAGCAAGGGGGAAGAACTGTCTTTCTGGGGTGGCAGCTGGGTGGAGCCGGACCGTCAGCTCGGGCAGAGGCGCAACCAGGCAGCCTGGCCGTAAGCGTGCCCCGCCAGCTTTAGAAAATAGAAATTCTCTTTTCCACGCTGTTCTGAGTTGCACTGTGTCTCCTCCCCAAAGGTATGTTCAAGTCTTAACCGCCTCAGAGTCCGACCTCATTTGGAAATAGGGTTGTTGCGGATGCAGTTAGTTAAGATGAAGTCGTATTGGAGTAGGGTTGGGCCTTTTATGCAATAAAACTGTGTTTTTATAAAACAGATGTGAAGCTATGAGGGGGGAAGCCACGTGAAGACCCCCAGCACAGACGGCAGCCGGCCACGTGAGCACAGGCAGAGATGGGAGCCAGGCTCTCACAAGCCAGGGAACCCTGGGGCGACCGGAAGCCGGAAGCCGGAAGCCGGAAGCCGGAAGCGCTGGGGAAGGACCCTCCCCTCAGGCCCTTGGAAGGAGCATGGCCCTGCCCACACCTCGATGTCGTACTTCTGGCCTCCAGAACCGTGAGAGAATACATTTCTGTTGTTCAATGCCACCCAGCTGGGGGTCCTTTGTGACTGCAGCCCTCGGAACTGACTATACGCTCCTCCCTGAGTAGCGAACTGACCACGTGACGGGAGAGCAAATGCGGGCTCCTGTCAGGGATTCTGCACCGGGAGGTGGTGGGGCCGGACACACGAGGACCCCTTCAGCTCCCACGGCGCTTTAAGGATTGTTGAGGTTAGGAGAGCAGTTCATTCATTCCGTTAATTATCTCTGAATAGATTCCGTGCCAGGCTCAGGGTGGGGAGCAGGACACTGCTCTAAGGGAGGGGGTGTCCTTGTCTTTCAAAGGGAAGGTGAGCCTGTTAGAACTGTTCGGAGGCCGCCGTGAGACTGGCAAGCAAAGGTGCTTGGAGAAATTAATCCATTTAAAAACTAATTATTTAGCAGTGCACAGTTTCAAATGTCAAACTGAACTAACATTTTTTTTTTCAAGATTCTGTTTGTTTGAGAGAGAGAGAGAGAGAGAGTGTGTAAGCACAGAGGCAGAGGGAGAAGCAGACTCCCTGCTGAGCAGGAAGCCCAACGTGGGGACGCGATCCCAGGACCCTGAAATCATAACCTGAGCTGAAGGCAGACGCTTAACTGACTGAGCCCCCCAGGCGCTCCAGAACTAACATATTTAGAACAAAATAGGATTCCCTGTTCCAGCTCTCCGCACTCCGCACACGGTCCCCTCCTGGAGGCCACTGCTATCAACTGCTGCTTCCCCAGGTTTACTCATCCCCATGTTTCTAAATAACAAGTATACAGTGTTGTCTTTTACTTTATCAATTCTAGATGCAGTCCACTGACTTCCTCTTATGGTAGATGAGGATCTCGTTCTCTGACACGTCCATCCGCATCCCTCTGTTTCCTGTTCCTCCTCCTCCCCGTGTAGATTACAGTTTTTAGATCAATAGTCACTGTTTACATTGTCTGCCTAGGACAAATATTATTCACCTCAGAGCATTGTAGTGCACTCCGATTACATTTCCTTTCTTAATTCTTGTTTTATCTGTAGTTCATAATTGCCTTGCTTTTTTAATTTACTGAATTTTTCGTACTTGATTGTCAATTCACCCTACAACTCCCAAAAGTCTCTCAGAACATTTTTCTACAAGGTCAACAAACATCAAGCAATTCAATTGTTTCTTTCTTTCTTCTTTTTTTTTTTTATTTTTTCTTTTGCTGTTGGAACCACCCCTCATGAAGACCTGTTTTCTCCCATCAGGGCCGGTTTTTGGTCTGTAGGCTGCTGCATAGCTGTCTTCCTGGGACTGACTTCTTTTTGCTGTCGTCCCTGAAATTATTTTTGCCTTTCTTTTTGGGTTGAATTTTCTGTTTCCTTCATGTCTTCCTCTTTTTAGTTTAATAACTTGTTGGAATGGAATACATGCTCCAGAAGCCTGATCAGGTTAAAAAGACGGTCGAGGGTATGGCCATGCTCATCACGCCTGCCCTTTTTTGAGTGAGCCTGCTCCAGTCTGGACAATAAACCTGCCCTATCACCTGATCTACAGCTGTCACTTTGGCATCCCCCTTCACCTATTTCTAGTGATTTCTTCTCTGCGTTGAAATTAATCCTCTTTATCCCACGTTCTTCTCTTTCTTGCTTTACTTCCAATGGCCTCCTGAGAAGGGGGTACACGGGAGGTAGAGTTTTTGAACCCAAAGATGTCTTTATTATGTCTGTCCCCACATTTCCTTGATTGTTTGAAGAGGAAAAATCTGTGTCCTAAGATGGCCAACCGAGCCAGCAAGGGAGTCCTAGTCCCTGCCCTGGGGGCTCTTCCAGGTTCTTCTCCCTGCTCCGCTTCCCGCGCATGCCAAAACGTTTCCCACGCGTGCCAGAAGTGCCACGTATGTGGAAGTAGAAGTGTATAAATTACCCCCCTTTGCTTGTGCTTGGGGCTCAGACCTTTGGAGATCATACTCTGAGCCCGCCAGTGTTAAATAAACCTCCCATCCTCCAAGATCTCCGAGTGCCACTTGGTTCTTCCGTCGGGTGATCCAATCCCAGTTCCATAACAGTTAAGTGACTCTAGAATTCTAAGTCGGAGATGATTTTTTAGGCTGGAATTTTTTTTATAAGTCGGGGGGCATTTCTCCACTGGCCTCTAATTGCCAGTGTTGCTACTGAGAAGTACAAAGCCATTTGAATTCTTTTGTATGTGATCTAGTTTTCCTGTCTGGAAGCATATAGGATCTTGTCTTTGTTCTGAAATTTCACAATGATGCCCCTTCACGTAGATTTAATCCATTTGCAGGCTCTCACTGGGCCCTTTGAATCTGGAAAGTCATGTTCTTCAGTTCTGGGGAATATTCTTAAACTATTTTTGATGACCTAGTCCCCTTAGCCTCCTCTGTTCTCTTTTGACATTCTTCTTGGTCAGATTTTGGATCTTTTATACTTAACCTCTAATTTCTTATGTCACTTCTCTTAATTTCTATTTCTTTGTTCCTTTTGCTCCATTTTCCAGGAAGTTTCTTCCCACTTAGCTTCTGGTTCTTCTACTGAGTGTATCGTTTTTGCCCTCCTATTTTAATTTTCTTTTTTTTTTTTTTTTAAGATTTTATTTATTTATTTGACAGAGAGAGACACAGCGAGAGAGGGAACACAAGCGGGGGAGTGGGAGAGGGAGAAGCAGGCCTCCCGCCGAGCAGAGAGCCCGACGCGGGGCTCGATCCCAGGACTCGGGGATCATGACCTGAGCTGAAGGCAGATGCTTAACGACTGAGCCACCCAGGCGACCCCCTCCTATTTTAATTTTCAAGAGCTTTTTTGGTTGCTATTATTCAGGGGTTTTTGACAGATAATTCTTGCTTCACTGATGTCATCTCCCCTGTTCTCCAGGAGTATTAATGATAGCTTTAAAAAAGAAGTTTTCTTCTAACTTGCATTCATTCCATTTCCTCAGATTCCTTTTTTATTTTATTTTATTTTATTTGTTTTAGAGAGAGGGAGAGGGTGGGGCGGGGCAGAGAGAGAATCTTAAGCAGGCCTCACGCTCAGTGCAGAGCCCGACATAGAGCCTGATCCCACAACCCTAAGATCATGACCTGAACCAAAATCAAGAGTCAGATGCTCAACCAACTGAGCCACCCAGGCGCCCCTAGATTCACTTTCATTATTTATTTGTTGGGCTTTACTCACTGGCACTGGGATCCCGCCTGGAGTCCTATTTGGCCCCTGGAAGTAAGTTCAATATATTTAGAGAAGAGGCCTATAGTTTGGCGCCTGAAGGAAAATGCTAGGCTTCCTACAATTGACCTCTTGGCAAAAGGGCTGAGAAGTTTGCTGCCTTGTGATCTCAGCTCTCTGATGGTTTCTAGAAAAACTGTGATTGTGCAGTAGGTTAGGATGGGTGACAACTGTCGCTTTCTACATCCTAAGCAGAAGTGGCCTCTCCACGGATTGCACTTGAAATTCATGATAGCATTTCCTTTACTGCAGCTGGACAGTCCTACTGTGGCCCCCCCACCCCCGGTGTGATCATTTTGTCCTTCTCCTAGATGACTGTTTCATACTCTTCCTCCTGAAAACTCACTCTCAGCTGGTGAATTTGCTTCCCATTTCCCTGATAAATTCAAAAGAAACCTTCCACCGACTCCTGCTGTGACACCCGCCACCTACCCAGCTCTACACTCTGCCCCCCTCCTGTTACAGGGTGAACAGCCCATGATCCCAGCAGAGAACCACCCCCTCACCTGTGGACCAGGTCCCATCCTCTCTCATCTGCTGCAGGTATCACCCCTGCACGGCCCCCTCCCTCCCTCCTCATCAACTTCCCCTCGGCCTCCAACAGCCCTTCTAAACTTCTCCAGGTATACTCTATAACAGGGCCTGCATTTGTGTGTTTGACTTTCTCAAAATGGTTATGTGGGATTTTATTGCCATTATAAAAATGGAGGCGGGCCTGATAAGGTTCCTTGAACTTTTCAAAGTTTCTCCAATCCTCCTCCCGGAGACTCCTGCAAGTTGGCATGCAAATCGCTGAAAATACTTCTTGATGCCAGCAGAGGGCGCTCTCACAGTGCCCACACTTTCCAGGAAGTGTACGCGGGAGTCCAGGGGAGCTTTGGTTTGGGAAACATTTGCCCAGGGTTTCTGGTTATCACAGTTCCCCAACAGGCACCTGTTTGACTGGCATTTCCTGGCACCAACCCATCTTAGCATATTTCTTGGTCGGTTGAGTTTGGCTTGAAGGGAGGTTTCAGTAAATTCATTACTTCACACCATCAGGTAAGTTCCAGTTTACTTAGCTTGGAAACCAACCTAAGCGAAGTGATGAAAATAAACATAATCTTGAGTAACTCTACATGGATATTGCTGTTATACTAATAGGGTGTTAATTAGTAAAGAGTGCTTAACTTTTTTACTGCCAATCTAAACAAGCCGGCTTTGTCTTTGGCTCTGGGCCCTACAACTGCATCTCAAAGTGATTTGCAAACATTAATTAAATACTTCGGTGCACATCCAAGGAGTAGGTATCATCAAGCCCTTTTCCAAAATGTAAAAAACAGATGCCCTAAGCCAATCTATGACTTACCTAAGGTAAGCACCACACTGGAGCTGGATTTAGAATTCTGTAAACGGTTCCAGGACTCTCTGTACCCATTTCCCTGGAACTCTCTGGCAAGTTATCACTTCTCAGCAGACAAACCTGTCTCCTCCCTGTCTTCTAACTTCTGTTCTAGAAAATGTGGTATTCAAGGGAGTGGTTCACACCATTTGATGGACGGGCAAAATGGATGTTTCATGGTAACTCCTGAGCTGTAAGTCCATTCCCCACAGCCAATGTCTGAAAAGGGGGGGGGGGGGGGTGTCTTTTTATCATGGTGGTTCGGGACCCAGGTTTGGGACCACAGGATTTGGTAGACTCAAACCTGGGAAACGCTCAAGCTCTGTGAGGAGGGAAGGGCTCCTTCCCTGGGCCTTCTATTCTCTGAGAACAAGTAGCACAGGGGGGCCCAAAGCAAGGACCCCCCCCCCCCAGGCATTCCATGTTGGTGAGCCCAAGGCAAACTATTTATGCTCTGCCCTGTCTGGAGGGGGGCAGTGGCTCACAGGCAGGCTGGCCAGTTTCAGAGAGAAGACGGTGGAACCCCGTCCCATGCCCAGAGGCCAGGCTGGCTGTTGGGAGTGAGCCCTGCAGAGTATCGGGCTCAACACTCCGTTCTGTCTCCCCGGACATGTGCTTCAGTGGCAAACCTGGAGGCTGCAGCACAGCCCGAGCTTTACCGCCTGGCTCCCGGAAGTGATGTCAGCCTGAGTTACTAGAATAGTCCCCAAAGAAGTTTCATGCCAGAGGAGGAGGATGAACTCAGAATGTGGCCAGCCGTGTATAGCTCACACCTGGCTCCTCCCGCAGGAGGATCCTCTCCTTTTAGTTAACTAAGGAAGGGGGAGTTTCGTGGGCATCTTGACCTCCAGCTGATGCTCAGCAAGGGCGGCCTAACTGGGATAAGGGATTTCAGCTGCACGGGAGCCAGGCAGCATATAAAGTGGATTTATTCCAGGAATGAAAGGTAAGTTCAACAAACCAATCAATGTAATACACCAGATTAATAGAATAAAGGGGGGAACCCACATGATTGTCTCAATAGATGCAGACAAAGCATTTGACAAAATCCAACACTCTTCATGATAAAAACATTCAACAATCTAGGAACAGACAGGAACTTCCTCAATCTGGTAAAGAGCATCTTCGAAAATTCCACAGCTAACAACATACTTAATGAAGAAAGACTGAAAGCTTTCCCACTGAGATCAGGAAGAAGGCAAGGATGTCTGTTATCCCCATTTCTATTCGAGAGTGTCCTGGAAGCTCTAGCAAGGGCAATAAGACGAGAAAAAAAAAAATCAATAAAATGCATCCAGCTTGGACAGGAAGAAGTAAGACTCTATTTGCAGATGACATGGTTGTGACCTTGAAGGGGAAGTGTGGGAATGGTCCTTGGCCGTCCTCTAGCCTCACTGGCTTCTGCTGCGGGGCAGCTTGTCCATGAGGCCTTGACATGCCCCTGCTCCCCAGCTGTACCTGCTACTGAAGTGAGGCTATCGATTGTCAGGGTCATACGACCTTTACCCTCCTTGTCCCAAGGCCTGGGCCTCTTTGGGTCAGCGAACGCTCCTGCCCACCTCCC
The DNA here is from genome assembly GCF_011800145.1 of Mirounga leonina. Taxonomy (NCBI): domain Eukaryota; kingdom Metazoa; phylum Chordata; class Mammalia; order Carnivora; family Phocidae; genus Mirounga; species Mirounga leonina. The sequence goes on from NW_023270305.1 coordinate 44,108,425, forward strand.
TGGACCACATTGGGGGCACATGCCCCTGGGAAACTGTTCTCAGGTCCACCCACCAAGATGCCGCATGAGCCATGAACCTAGCACTTCTCAGGTGTCATGTTGGAGATGGGATTTTCAACCTCCCAGGCTACACGGGGTGGGGGTGGGGGGCGAGACACCAGGCCCCAGCTTTCCCAGAGAGTGAGCTATTCAAGGTAGGAAGTGGAAAAAAGGCTCTGTGCAGAGCCTGAAGACATGGGCATTCGGAGCAGCGATTTACAATGGATGACTAGGCTAAGGGATTATTCCCATCACTGGAAAGGGTTGGGAAGGACTTTACCCAAGGAGGAAAGAAGCAGGGAAGAAAGCAAAGCACCATGACAGGTGCAGGTGTGAAAGTCTTCGCTGGCAGGGAGGAGGCTGGTTGAGGAACATCCAGGCCGTGGGGGGCCCCAAGCAGCATCCAGCAGCCCGGAGCCTTGGTGGGGGTCACACACAGGCTGCAGGGCACGGTGACTCCGGGGCCCCACAGTGGCTTCTGGAGACCAGGTGCCCGAGGGACCAGCACGCGGCCCTGGAGGTGAGGGAAGGAGATCCAGGGGCTTCACAGAGACTCACTCTTTGAGAAAATGAGCACCATTTCTGAAGAGAAACTTCCAATGCGCCATCCACTCATGGTCATTAATAGAAAGTGATTTTAGACTTCCATCTCCCAACTGCGGTGGGCGCAGGAAGTCCATATGAAAAGCCGGCGGGGGCCTCCCCATGTGCCGGGGTTTTCATTACACGGCTCAGAGAAAACTGCTTCCTCCCGGCCCACATGTCTCGAGTGCACCCTTATTCTCAGTGCTGTGCATCCAGTCAGATGTCCCAGAATTGTGAATCCTTCCATAAAAGTCATCGATTAAATGTGCACATGAGCAGGTTGTCCTTAGTCGTTATTCCTTTGATTCGTGCATATGTGTAAGTTAGAAACAGGCCCGGTCAGTCCATGCGTCCTGACTTCTGATTCAGGAAAGACCACCCCTTCCCCTCCCGCCTGTATACATGACTGAGTAGTGACTGAGGCCCCTTCTGCTAGGTCCGACCGGACTCAGGGCAGGAACAAGTGTAAAAGGGGGTGCTATAGGCGGTGAGCACCACCATAAGTTCAAAGACAATGAGCTGTGCCCAGTCCCAAACCTGCCAAAATGGAAAACATCTCTCCCACTCCCCAGGCCACTGGGCAAACACCGGCTTGTTCTCTGAGGTCATTCAGTCTTGAGCTGCAAATCTTTATGATGTCTAAATAGGCACTCGGAGCAGAAGGAAACACCAAACACATTACTTTATGGATTTCTTTGTGTATAATGGGAAGAGTGTTCCCGGGATTCCGTGTCACAAAGCCTGTTGGAATCACAGCCTCACCCCTCAGATGTGTGTGGCTACAGGTAATCTCCCTAGCCCGCCAGACTCCCCACTCGCCCCCCGGTGGAAGGGAAGCTTGCATCTGCTTCACGGGTGTCGTGCAGATTAAGGAAGGCCTGTTCAAGAACGTGTCCACAGCAGGTGTTAAATAAATGCCTGTTCTTGTTCCTTCGTTAGTGGAAGGAAGCAATGAGACAAGCCAATTTAGGATCAATAGAGGACACTGCACGCTCCCTGGGGAAAGGCAGACCACCCTGGGCTCCTTTCATTCCTGGGTTTATTTGGATGGCCAGTCTCAGGGCTTCATCTATATAGGATTTGGTCACACAGCAGAGCCTCCAGCTTGAAAATATACCATTTGTTTCCCTCTCCCTCTGTCATCTCAGGCTTTCCTGGCAACCTCCTGAATAATGCATGACCTCCTCAGAAAGCTTATCTTCATGGCCCCACCAGCCTTAGCCATGCTGCAGCAGAAAGAGGGCCATACATCTTCTCTGCCCAGAAGTGGTCATGTCCCGGAACACAGCCTGCCTTCTCTGGGCCTTTCACCTCCTGAGCTGACGTCAGTCCCGTTCTCCTGGGGGCTCTGCACAGACTGAATAGGGGTTCCGCACTGCATCCCCACCCTGGGGTTTTCAATGGCTATCGTGTGGGGAGCAAGACAGCGGATGTGTCCGTGGCACCAGCGGTCTCTGATGCTGTGGCCTGCAAACCCTCGGGTCACCAAGCCAAGTGCTGAGTTGGCGGGGGTTCCTACAGTCACAGCGGCTGGGTCTCCATGTAGCATAAAGAGGAGCATTGTCTGGGCGGCAGAAGAGATGGTGAGATGAATAAGGCTGGTAGCAGGACTGCTTATTATTACCTGACCTCAGTTGGTTCTATGCCCAAACAGCGAAATACATGCAATTCATGGAATTCCTTTCTTTCTTTTGCAATAATTACACAGCACAAGCTATACGAGTCTGCCACCAGTGGTATTTGCAAATAGATGTCCTACAGACCAACTTTCACATTCATATTTTTTTCCTGCATTGAGAGACCATCACTAAAATGTCTTACTCATTTCTTTCTTTTTCCATGTGTCCATCCTGAGCTGAGTCTTCAGACCTAGCTGATGACCCTTCATCGTGTCCACGGTCAGCATCTTCTCTCTTTCCAAGTCCTCAGAACTGTCTCCCAGCTCCCTGTTCCATCCACCCCCTCACTATTATGCCGGCAGAGGACCTACCACCCACTTTATCAGGATAATGGGGGGGGGCACCAGTAAACAACTTCCTTTTATTTTTTCCTACCTACAAATTTATTCAAATACCACCTCCCCCAACCCACCCACCACCTCTACCTCCATCCCTCCAGACTCAGAGCACCAGGTGTCTGGACTTGGGCCCAAAGCCAACCTTTCTGCTACATTCCTGATTTGTTATTTGCTCCTTGCCTTTGGGACCTTGGTCCACTAGCCTGCTCCTCCCTTTCCCACATCTTCAGGCCCTCCTCTCTACTGGCTCTTTCCCTTCATCCTACAAAAATGCTGAAGTCTTTACTACCTTAAAAAATGAGTACAAGACGCCACCAGCTAGCTCCTTTCCTAGCTTCTCCTTCCCTTTGAGAAGGGAGTCTACACTTGCTGTCCCTCCTCCCTCGCTTTCTCCACTTACTCCTCTGTATTCAGGCTCCTGCCACGCACCTTGCTGCAGCTGCTCTGGAAAAGGTGACTAGCCTTCTGGAAGGCTAAATCAAGAAGCTCTGTCCTTCTCCCGTTGTGCCCTTTTCTGCAGAATTTGATGCACTGATCACTTCTGTCTTCAAAGTTTCCTTCTTGTTGTTTCCAAGACAATGCTCCTCTGTCCTCCTGCCTCTAATTGCTCCTCTTCAGGGTCCCCTTCTTGGTATGTTGCACTTCCCTCTCCCTTCTCACCACATGATCTCCCTCTCCCATCATTTTACTACCGTGTTGTGCTGAGGCCCCTCAAACAAATAGCACCAGGCTTGGCTTCTCTGTGGACTTCCTCACACTGGTGGGTATAACGGATTGATAGGTATCTCCACTTCGAGGATCTGTAAGCCTCTCAAACCCAATACATCTAAAATCCATCTTCCTTTTCCCCTTCCCCAGACCTGCCCCTCCTCCTGTGTTGCCAATCTTATAATATATTCACTTTTTAAAATCCCAAGCTATAAGGATGCCTGGGTGACTCAGTCTGTTAAGCATCAGACTCTTGATTTCAGCCTAGGTCATGATCGCAGGGTCATGAGATGGAGCCCTGCATCCAGCCCCATTTCAGGCTCCCTGTTGGGAATGGGGTCTGCTTAAGATTCTCTTTCCATCTCTCTCTGCCTTTCCCCACCTTGTGCACATGCTCTCTCTCTCGCTCTCAAAAAAAAAATAATAATAATAATCCCAAGCTCTAAACCCAATAGTCTAAACTCCTTCCTTTCTTTCATTCCCCACTTTCCAATAATCACCTATGTCAATGTTATCTCCTAAATATTCCTAGAATTTGTTCTTTCTCTCCACCCATCCAACTATTATCTCTTTTCAATAACTTTTCAATTTATTAGATTCCATTTGGGGTCATGTTCAAATCCCCCTGCCACATAGCCTCTAGAACAGTTTGCATAAAAGAAATATCTTACTATTTTGCTTCCATGTATGACAGGAACAGATAAATTACATTTAAAGTTTTAAAATTCCTGCCTGACTTCTGCTTCTGGGAAGATAGAGTAGATGCACTTTTCCATATTCCTCCTGCTAAGTACAACTAGAAACCCTGAATATTATATGGAAAACCAATGTAAAAAAAGACTCTGAAAGGTATAGAGAAGAAGGTAGACAAGCTGGGAACCTTGAACCCAAGGAACCTCCATAGTGATGTCAGAGAAAATCAGCTAAAGCAGAAGATCTAAAAAAGACCCAGAGTTTCAAAACACAATATAAAAATATAAAATATATATAAAAATATAAAAAACACAGTATAAAAAAGGTTTTAATTGAGAATCACTCATCTGATTTTTTAAGAACCTAGAAGAAGATCTCAAATTGATTTTTTTAAAAAATCAACCTATGTCAACATCAAGACTTCAGAGCTGGTGGGATTATTTGACAAAGATTTTAAAGCCCCCACGATAAAAAAAAGTCCCAATAAGCAATTATGAATATGCTTCAAACATATGAAAAAAGACAAAGACATAGCAAAGAAATAGAAGATACAAAGAGTCAGGTGGAAATTGTAGAACTGAAAATACAATAACTGAAATAAAATCCCCAGTGGATGGTCCTAATAGCAGAATGGAAGGACAGAGGAAAGAATCAGTGATCTGGAACATAAAACAATAGAAATCGGCAAATGTGAATAAAAGAGAGAAAATGAATTGAAAAAAAATGAGCAGAACCTCAGGGACCTGTGGAACTATAACAAAAGGTGTAACATCCATATTATTAGAATCTTGGAAGCAGAGAAGGAAGATGGCAGGACTGAAAAAGCAGTTGAAGAAATAAAGGCTGAAAAGTCCCCAAATTTGGTGACACATAAACCTATAGATTCGAGAAACTAAGTGAATCCCAAACAGGATAAGCCCAAAGAAATCCAGACCAACACACATCCTAACTAAAGACCAAATGTCTTCCCACAAAGATTGGGAACAGGGCAAGGATGTCTGTCTGTTACACTATTGGTTAACATGTTCTCAAAGTTCTAGCTGGTGCAACAGAATTAAAAAAGGAATAATAAAAGCATACAAATTGGAAAAGAGAAAATAAATGTGACCCTGTTTGCAGATGACATGATTGTCCACATAGAAAATCCCAAGGAATATTAAAAAAAAAAAAATTGTTAAACCTTCCTGGAACTAATAAGTGAATCCAGCAAGATCATAGGATAAGAAAAACATATAAAGATTGTATTTCTATATACCAGCAATGAACACATGGACACTGAAATTAAAAATGCACTACCATTGAGAATCACTGAAAAGAAAAGAAATACTTAGATATAAATCAAACAAAACCTGCGTAAGACTTCTGTGCTGAACAGTACACCATACTGATGAAAGAAATGAAAGATCTAAAATAGTAGGAGGGACATAATGTGTTTATGGATTAAAACACTCAACATAGTAAAGATGTCGATTCTTTCCAAATTGATGTACTAGCTTAACATGATTCCTATCAAAATCTCAGCAGGAGTTTAAAAAATATAGACAAGATTACTCTAAAATTTGTATGGAAAGGCAAAGGAACTAGAATAGCTCAAGCAATTTTGGGGAAAACAAAAGGAGAAAGTGGGAGGAATTTGTCTACCCAATTTTGAGACTTCCGTAGTTACAGTAACCAAGACAGTATTGGTACTGATGAAGGGCTAGACACATAGATCAATGAAACAGAACAGAGGACACAGAAATAGATCCACATGAATTTGCCCAGTTCATTTCTGACAAAGAGAAAAAAGCAATTCAAGAATTGCCTTTTTTTTTTTTTTTAAGATTTTATTTATTTATTTGACAGAGAGAGAGCGAGAGCAGGAACACAAGCAGGGGGAGTGGGAGAGGGAGAAGCAGGCTTCCTGCCGAGCAGGGAGCCCGATGCGGGGCTCAATCCCAGGACCCTGGGATCATGACCTGAGCTGAAGGCAGACGCTTAACGACTGAGCCACCCAGGCACCCCAAGAATTGCCTTTTTAACAAATGATGCTGGAATAATTGGATATAAGAAAAACAAAAAGAACCTTTATCTAAATCTCACCTCTTGCATAAAAATTAACTCAAAACTGGATCATGAGCTTAAATCTAAAATCTAAAACTGTAAAGCTTTTAGGAAAAAAAAAAACACAGGAGAAAATCTTTGAGATCTAGGCCAAGGCAAATTCTTAGATTTGACCCCAAAAACACAACCCTTAAAAGGAAAAGTTGATAAATTTGACTTTACCAAAATTAAAAATGCTTCCTCTATGAAACACTCTGTCAAATGGATGAAAAGACAAGCTACAGGGTGGGAGAAAATATTTTTAAACCACATATCTGACAAAAGACAAGTATCTAAAATAAAGAACTCTCAAAACCGAACAGTAAAAAAAAGCAAAAATGCAGTTAGAAAATGGTCAAAAGACATGGAGAAACATTTCACTGAAGAGGATGTACAAAAGGTAAATAAGCACACAAAAAGATGCTCGGTATCGTTAGCCATCCCGGAAATGCAAATTCAAACCACAATGAGATATCACTACATACCTATCACAATGGTGAAAATCTTTTTAAAAATGGTAACACCACCAAATGCTGGTGAGGATGCTGAGAAACTGGACACATTGCTGATGGGAATGGAAAATGATAAGGCCACACTCTGGGAAAAATGTTTGGCAGTTTCTTTAAAAATTAAACATGCAACTACCATATGACCCAACAATTGCACTCCGGGGTATGTATCCCAGAGAAACGATGACTTCTGTTCATACAAAAACTGACACACAAATATTTATAGCTGCTTTATTTGTAATAGCCCCAAACTGGAAACAACCCAGATGTGTTTCAAGTGTTGAACAGGTAGGTTGCAGCATGTCCTTACCATGGGATATTACCGCTCTGGTATGAATGGTGGTGTCCCCCCCCAGGTTCATGAAGCCCTAACTCCCAAAGAGATAAGGATTAGTAAGCAGGTGGGGTCTTGGGGGGGGGGGTGCTCAAGTCAGGAGGGTGATTAGTTTCATAAAAGAGGCTCCAGAGAGATGCTTAGCCCCTTCCACCGTGTGAGAACACAGCCCGAAAGCACTGTGGCTATAACCACGAAGTGGACCCTCATGGGAACAAAACCATTGCTGGCACTCGGTCCTGGACTTCCAGCCCGCAGAACTGTGGAGAAGTAAATTTCTGTTGTCTCTAAGCTGAACAGTCTGTGGTATTTTATGATAGCGGCCCAAACAGACTGAGACAACTACTCAACAATGAAAAGGAATTATTAATACAGATGATGAGGGAACAGAAGGCTGGCTGAAGACAATGCATAAGCTGACATCCTGCAACCTCCCCCGACGCCCCACTCCTGGGTGGGACATGTGTGACTTTCTTCCAGGAAGTTCCCAACTATCTTTTTTTTTTTTTTTTAAAGATTTTATTTATTTATTTGAGAGAGAGAGAATGAGAGAGAGAGAACACATGAGAGGGGATAGGGTCAGAGGACGAAGCAGACCCCCCGCCGAGCAGGGAGCCCGATGCGGGACTCGATCCCGGGACTCCAGGATCATGACCTGAGCCGAAGGCAGTCGCTTAACCAACTGAGCCACCCAGGCGCCCAGTTCCCAACTATCTTAATGTTAATGCCTTACTAGGGGGATAAACACCCTTAACTTGACAATGGCAAGGCCTCCGATAACCTGTGAGTCTTCTTTAGCATATGAAAGTTCTTTTGCAAACCTCTCTTTTTCCTTACCGCCCCCAAGCCCGTGGTATATAATCAGCCACCCCTCACAACCCCGGGAGAGCAGCTCTTTCTGCCCACAGGTCCTGTCCCCGTGCTTTAATAAACCACCATTTTGCACCAAAGACGTCTCAAGAATTCTTCCTTGGTTGTCGGCTCCGGACCTCACTTATATTCTAAAACTTCATCACATGTACATGCACCAACCTGGTTGAATCTCCAGAGAATTATGCGAAGTGAAAGAAACCAATCCCCAAAAGTTACATACTGTATAATTCCATTTTTTAACGGTCTGGAAGTGACACAGAAATGGAGGACAGATCAGTGGTGGCTGGGAGCTTAAGAGGGGCCTGGGAGGGAATGGGCGTGGCTCTGAAAGGTGAACGGGAAGGATCCTGGCGGTGCTGGAAATGTATCTTGACTGAATCAATGATGATATCATGGTTGTAAAATCGCACTAGGGTTTGCCACGTCAGGGAGGACGGTTTCATCTCGTTGGCCATGCAAGTGGATGTGATGAAACACAGGACAGAGGGAGATTGGAAAAGAGGGAGCAAGGCAGAAAGACAGACAGGGATGAAGGGACAGAGAAACGGAGGAAAAACCAGAGAGATTTAGATCTGGAGCACTTGCCATAAGAAACTGAAGAGAACTCAAAGTTTGGGCAGGCGAAGAATTTTTAGAAAGATTTCAGAGGATATTTTGTATGGTATGCTAAATAATCCTCTCTTCTGGATCTAGAAGAAAACTTTAGTAAATGCCTGCGTTACTTACCTTTTTTTTGGTGGGATTTGTGTTTATTTGGATATGACACCATAGCAATGGTCTGCAAGGCAGCCTAGAAAGTTCAGGTCATATTTGGTGGTTTGTGTGGGTTTTTTACCCCCCTAGAACTCTGACCAGAATGAGCTTTCACAATGACCATCCAGTTGTTATGCTCATGGTGCAGAGCGGAGGTTGGCCCGACGGGGGTTGTGCAAACCTTGGTTAAGTCCTTCAAGAAGAGGGAAATTCTGAAATCAGAATTAGAACCATGAGGGGAGGGCATGGACTTTTAGGGCCCCGATGGGTGAAGTGGAGAAGTGTGGCTTTATGTAAGCAAGGCTGAGAGGGCCTAAGAAAGTCTGTCAGAAGGCACAGGCTGGGAATTAGTGTATAAATACACAATTTCTGCGGATCCTGGGATCTTTCCTGGATGAGGAGGTCAGTGGCAGACATGCCGGGACATGTTCAGAGGCCCTGTCTGGCCCCGGCAGGGCAGGAGGTCACGGAGGGACGAGGGATCGAGCAGACCACCTGCTGTACCACATGCGGCCGGCCCGTGGCCGGACGCTGCTCCCGGAGGCAGGCAGCACCGGAGGTTGCGAGGGTGTGCGAGGCCCTGCCTTAATAATTACCCGTGGGCAGCAAGCCACAGAGACCAGCTCGGTGGCAGACCGCCTGCCAGCCCTAGAAGGCTCTACGGCAGAGCGGCGATGTGCCAGAATTCAGACGAGCTCCTGGCGGCCGCGTCTGGGGAAGGGAAGCTGGGAATGGGGCGTGTGGTCGGGGGCCCAGGGCCGAAGGCCGCAGTTCCTCCCAGGGCGCGGCTGAGCGCCCCGGGGAAAGGCAGGACCAGCTGGCTCAGATAACTGAGGAACACTTCATGGTCAGGCTCCTGGGTGAACGGAGATTTCCTCAGGAAGCCTGATTTCTTGCTGGGGGGGAGTCCAACTCAGGAGGCGGAAGAGAAAGCAGCTCCCCTCGGGGAAGGTGACGGCGCTGCGGGTGGGTTGGGGCCGGAAGAGGGACGCGGGCCTGGGCCGGGCGGTGCGGCGGGGATGATTCAGCTGCTGAGGTCAGGCCCTGACGGGACAGGTTGGGTGGGTGGGGAGGAGCCGACGGCCGGGGTAGATTTGCTTTGGGTGAGAAAACACGGAGCGGAAAAAGATTTCGGGGGTGGCGGAGGAGGAGGAGGAGGAGGAGAAACAGATTCCAGGGAGAACTTCAGGAATTATTGCCGTGTTCCGCGCTGTGTAGCCACCATCTCCCTCCTCCGCGTCCTCAATTAGCCTCCAACTGTGTACTATGCCCCACTGCCCTTTCCCACTCGGTAGCAGCTCCCCTATGGACAGCTCGTCAAGACTCCAGAACTTTCTTTTCTTTCTTTCTTTCTTTCTTTTTCTTTTCTTTCTTTCTCTTTTTTTTTTTTTTTTTTTTTTTTACCGCTTTTAATTATTGAAACAGTCTCACTCCAATACTGAAAACTCCAGGCTACAGCTGTGGCCCCAGCAGCTTGGAGTTGGGGGGTGGGGAGGGGGGGTCAACTCTCAGGTGCCTCCCGTCTGGTCCCAAGCCTCAGCTCTGAGGGGAGGCAAGGAAGAGGTCCCTCTAGTGGTCCCTCTGTGGATGGTGTTACTTTTTCTAGGTAACACTGACAAGCCCCTGGTGGCCTCTGAGGGTCAGACACCCAAATGCTGTCCTCTCTTGGGCCAATAAGACCTCCCTCATGCATTTCCCTGACTGGGGTGGTTGTTCCTCAGAAAATGCCACTGGGATTTTCTCACCTAAAAGATTGCTCAAGCCTAGCCACCTCCTCTGGTGTCTACTGAACTGTGGGGAACCCTCCTTTTTTGCTGAGCCCAACGACAGGGGTGCAACTGCCCTGTGGCCACCCTTATAGCAGCTCTGCCATCTCCCCGCCACCCCTGTCTCCAGGCTCCAGCAGAATGAGAAGGTCTGTGGGTCCAAAGACTCAACAAATCCCAGAAAGAGAGCGTCACTAGGCCCCAAGTTGTTGAGGTGGGGATGATCCATGTTCTCTTGGGTCACCCCTCTTTAGCATGAGGTGCTCCGTTGACATTTCCAGCCTCAGCTGTGCTGGCCCCAGCTTGCATTTCATGTCCTGGTTACGGCAAAGTGTTTGTGTTTCACCTGCACTGTGGGGTTCCACATTTCAGGGTCTTGTGCCTCCCACCCCCCAGAAAATACTCCTCCCTTGAAATCAGGTCAGTCTTTAGTCCTCTCCCATGCAGACTGGGCTAAGCATTCCTTCCCACTGCTCTGATCCCTGTGGACATACATGTTTCTTTCTTTCTTTTTTTTTTAAGATTTTATTTATTTATTTGACAGAGAGAGAGAGCGAGAGAGGGAACACAAGCGGGGGGAGTGGGAGAAGGAGAAGCAGGCTTCCTGCAGAGCAGAGAGTCCAATGTGGGGCTTGATCCCAGGATCCCAGGATCAGGACCTGAGCTGAAGGCAGATGCGTAACCAACTGAGCCACCCAGGTGACCCTGGACACATGTTTCTAGCATGTGTCTCATGGTATTAAAACAGGGCCCCTAAGGACCTAACTCTCCACATTAGACTACATTTCTTGAAGGCAGAAATTGGCTCTTTGATATCTGCATGTTGTGCTGTATGTTGTGCCCACAGCTTCTGATTCATAGAAGACAGTCAATGCATGCTTGGTGATCAGACTAAGGAGAAGAAAGAGGGAGATGGACCAAGTCTCTCATCTTTCACCATGAGGGGCATGTACAATAGACACTTCAGTGTGGGAAATGCCAGCCTCTGACATCTTCCTAGGTTCAGGGAGAGGGAAGTGAGGCCAGTCTTTCTCAACTGAGCTAAAAAGCCAAATACTGTCCCCCTAGACACCTGGTGACTAGAGCCCAGGTGGGTGGCCTACATTCAGCTAATAGGAAGTCCCACCAGGATTTAACCCCCAGGAAAGACTGTCAGGACGGGGAGGCCGGTGCCCTGGGGCTGTGGTGGCAGCTTCCTGACCCCTTTGTAGGAAGTTGGACTCCATAACCCAGTGGAGGCCACCAACCTTCACTCCTCCAGGTTCCCCTAAAGCAGCAATAAGCACCCAACTTTCTGCCTTAACTCCCTCTCCACATGAAAGACAGAAGATGGTTTCTATTTCCTCCACAGAAATCGGAGTAATGTATATTGTTTACAAAAGGCAGGCCTAAAATAAAGTGACCCATAAAGCTCTGCTCTAAAAGGATGACAAAGATATGAAAACAAAGCAAAGCAAAGCAAAAAGTAAAGTAAGGATGGCAATATTGATATCAAAGAATAATATAGAATATTTTATCAATACAAGGTGCAAGTCACAAAGAAGATATAAGGTTCATGAATATTTATGTTCTGCATAAAATAGCATCTAAATATTAAAAGTAAAAATCTTAGAAATCAAGAAGAAATTAATAGGACTGTAATCCAAATGGTAACATTTATCATTTCTTTTATGCACTTTGATTAATCAAGTGGACCCACAAATGAAGGAATTAAATAATATAATCAACAAGCTTTTCAACATTTATAGTCTACAAAAACCTAACTCATATTACTATAAAATAGCCATTGGACATTTATAAAGTAAAGTAATATATTAGGTCATAAAAGAAATTCCAATAAATTCTTAGATGTAAACTCTCTTTGACCATAATCCAGCAAAACAAAGAATTACTAAGAAAAATATTAAATAATAGAATCCAAATACCAGGAAATTAAGCAATATTCTTCTAAATAGCCCTTGGGTAATAAAGGAAATAAAACATGTAATTAAATAGTGTTTTGAAAATAACCATAATAATAACATCAGGTTTCAAAACTTCTGGCTTGCGACAAAGCCATACTAAAAAAAAAAAAAATCATATTCTAGAATGTTATTATTTTTCAAAAGGAATAATGAAAATAATGAATTAAGTATTCATCTCAAGAAGGAAAGTTTTGTTGTTGTTGTTTGTTTCCTGTGTAATTGGAGAGGGTGGTTTCATCTCTTTATTCACCCACCTCTATCTGACAACCTTCACTGTATATTCTTTTTTTCCCAACTTTATTGAAGTATAATTAACAAATAAAAATTGTATATATTCAGAATATGCAACTTGATGCTTTGATTTACATATCTGTTGTGAAATGATCACCACAATCAAGCTAATTAACATATCTATCACTATTAACAATAGCTCTGCTAATATCTTGCATAACTGAAGCTTTGTACCCTTTGATCATCACCTCCCCAATTCCCTCTCCTCCTAGCCCCCATTCTACTCTCTGCTTCTATGTGTTTGACTATTTTAGACTAAGAAGGAAAGTGTTTTTTAATAAATAAATGTAAAGCTATTAAAAAGTATTAATACAATGAAAGCAGAAATTAATTCATTGAAAAACAGTAAAGTATCATTGGTAATTCAATCTAATCTGGTTTCTTTAAAACAAAAACAAATTAGACAACACCTAAAAGGTTAGTAAAAAAAAAAAAGAGAGAGAGAGAGAGAGGGAGAGAGAAAGAGAAAAAACTATGCTAGCTGGCTTGAGGATCTTAATGAAATGGGCTGATTTTCAAAGGAATATGTAAGTTACCAAAGCGGACTAAATAGGAGGTAGAAAGCCTGATTACACTACTAATCCTTAAAGAAATTTTAAAATCATAGAAGAAAACATCTAGTCGCCATGTTTGGACGATCTCTTGGACAACTCTTGGGCACTACTTGGAATCCTCTAGACCTTAGTTCTTCTCTCAGTATAGGATGCCACTGGGACCCTGCCTGATCAGCCAGAGTAAGAAGTAGTTAATATCCTTTGGGTCAATCCTCGACCAAGGCTGAGGGGAGCAAGTGGTTAAATACTTCCCCATTTCTTTTCCTAGGAGCAAGACACTGAGCTGCATGTCATAAAGTTCAGACTGTCCATCGGGACGGAGCATCCTGGAGCAGTAAGTCAATTTGATAACACATCCTTGTTTTGACTCTCCTTCTTTCCCTGTTTCATTTCCTTATCCTTCCCTCGCTCCTATCCCAATCCCAGGTCTACACTCCCAGATGAACAATCATACATGAGCCTTGGTCTCAGGCTCTGCTTTTTTTTTCCCAATTGGCTTTTGATTTCATTTTCAGTTTAAAAATCTTAGTTTTTACATAGCATATTTGATTCATTTATGTTTAGTATAATTATTAATACATTTGAGTTTACATCAACTTTATATGCACCTATTTGTTCTTTTTTTAAAGATTTTTTATATTTTTTAGAGAAGTTTTAGGTTTGCGGTAAAATTGAGAGGAAGGCACAGAGATTCCCTGTATAATCCTACCCCCATACATGCCTAGCATTCCTCTATTATTAGCATCACTCACTATAGTGTACATTCATTACAAGTGATGACCCTACATTGACACATTGTGATCACCTAAAGCCCATTGTTCACCTTGGGGTTCACTCTTGGTGTTGTACATTCTATGGGTTTGGACAAATATATATAATAACGTGACCCCATCATTATAACATCATACAGAGGATTTTCACTACCTTGAAAATCTTCTGTGCTCCATCTATTCTTCCCTCCCTCATCTCCCCTCCCCCGCTTCTGACAACTTACCTTTTTACTGTCTCCATAGTTTTGCCTTCTCTAGAATTTCGTATAGTTGGAATCATATAGTATGTAGCCTCTTCCAGTTGGTTTCTTTCATTTAGTAATATGCATTTAAGTTTTCTCTATGTCTTTTCATGGCTTGATAGCTCATTATTTTTTAGCACTGAATATTCCATTGTCTGTTTGTTCATTTACCTACTGAAGGGCTTCTTGGTTGCTTCCAAGTTTTGGCAATTAGGAATAAAGCTGCTATAAACATCTGTGGGCAGGTTTTTGTGTGGATGTAGGTTTTCAACACCCCTGGGTAAATACCAAGGAGTGTGATTGCTGGATCATATGGTAAGAGTATGTTTAGTTTTATAAGACACCGCCAAACTGTCTTTCAAAGTGGCTGTTCTTCTTTGCATTCTCACCAGCAATATATGAGAGTTCTTGTTGCTCCACATCATTGTCAGCATTTGGGGTTGTCCATGTTCCAGATTTTGGTCATTCTAAGATGTATACTAGTATCTCATTGTTGTTTTAATTTGCATTTCCCTGATGACACAGGATGTGGGGCATCTTGTCATATGCTTATCTGCCATCAGTATATCTTCTTTGAGGTGTCTGTTAAGGTCTTTGTCCCATTTTTTACAATTGGGTTGTTTGTTTTCTTATGGTTAAGTATTAAGAGTTCTTTGTATATTTTGGATAACATTCCCTTATCAGATGTATCTTTTGCAAATACTTTCTCCAAGTCTGTGGTTTATCTTCTCATTCTCTTGACATTGTCTTTAGCAGCACAGAAGTTTTTAATTTTAATAAAATCCTGCTTATCAACTGTTTATTTCAGGGACCAGGCCTTTGGTGTTGTATCCAGAAGGTCCTCACCATACCCAAGGTTAACCAGGTTTTCTTCCATCATCTTCTAAGAGTTTTATAGTTTTGCATTTTATGTTTAGGCCTATGATCCATTTTGAGTTAATTTTTGTGACGGGTATAAGGTCTGTGTCTAGGGTTTTTTGTTGTTGTTGTTGTTGTTTTGCATATAGATGTTCAGTTGTTCCAGCACCATTTGTTGAAGACACTATCTTTGCTCCATTGTATTGCTTTTTCTTTTTTGTTAAAGATCAGTCGACTATATTTATGGGGATCTATTTCTGGGCTCTTTATTCTATTCTACTTATCTATTTGCCTTTTCTTTTGCCAATACCACACTGTCTTGTTTGCTGTAGCTGAATGTCGGATAGTGTCAGTCCTCCAACTTTGTTCTTCTTCAATATTGTATTGGCTATTCTGGGTCTTTTGCCTCTCCATAAAAACTTTAGAATCAGTTTTTCAATATCCACAAAATAACTTGCTGGAATTTTGATTGGAATTGCCTTGAATCTTTAGATGAATTTTGGAAGAACTAACCTCTTAACAATATTGAATCTTCATATCTATAAATGTGGAATATCTCTTCATTTATCTAGTTATTCTTTGATTTCATTCATCAGAGTTTTGTAGTTTTCCTCATATAGATCATGTATGTATTTTGTTAGATTTATACCAAACTATTTAATGGGGGGGGGGGGTGCCAGTGTAAATGGCATTGTGTTTTAAATTTCAAATTCCACATATTCATTGCTAATATCTAGGAAAGTAATTGACTTTTTTATTATATTATTTTTGTGTTACATATACTTGTATCCTGCAACCTTGCTATAATCACTTAGTTCCAGGAGGGGTTTTTTGTCAATTCTTTTTGGATTTTCTACATACAGAATCATGTCATCTGTGGACAAAGATAATTTTACTTCTTTCTTCCTAATATGTATACCTTTTATCTTATTTTGCCTGTTGCATTAGCAAGGACTTCAAGATGATGTTGAAAAGGAGAAGTAAGAGGGGACATCCTTGTTCTTGTATCCAATCTTCATAGGAAAGCTTTGAGTTTCTCACCATTAAGTATGACACTAGCTGTAGGGATTTTGTAGACATTTTTTATCAAGTTGAAACATTTCCCTCTAGTCCTAGTTTACTAGGAGTTTTTATCATGAATGCATGTCAGATCTTGTCAAATGCTTTTTCTACATCTATTGATATGACCATGTAATTTTTCTCTTTTAGTATTTTGATGTGATGGATTACATTAATTGATTTTTGGATATTGAACCATCCTTGCATATTGCATACCTGGAATAAATCCTACTTGGTCATGGTATAGAGTTCTTCTGTGTATGGTTAAACTCAAATTTTGTTAAATTTTGTTGAAGATTTTTGCATCTATGTCCATGAGAGAGATTGCTCTGTAGTTTTCTTGTAATGTCTTTTTCTGGTTTTAGTATTAAGATAATACTGACCATGGGTGCCTGGGTGGCTCAGTTGATTAAGCATCCGACTCTTGATTTCAGCTCAGGTCATGATCTTAGGGTTGTGAGATCAAGCCCCGCATAAGATTCTCTATCTCCCTCTCCCACTGCCCCTCCCCCATCTAAAAAATATAATACTGGCCTTATAGAATGAGCTAGGAAGTATTCCCTCTGTTTCTATCCTCTGAAAGAGATTGTGAAGAATTAGTATAATCTCTTCCTTAAATATTTGGTGGAATTCACCAGTGGACCCATTTGGGCTTCATGCTTTCTGTTTTGGGAGGTTAGTAATTATTGACTCAATTTCTTTATTAGATATAGGCCTATTCAGATTGTCAGTTTCCTATTGTGTGAGTTCAGCAGATTGTATCTTTCAAGAAATTGGTCCGTTTCATCTAGGTTATGAAATTTGTGAGCATAGAATTGTTTATAGTATTCCTTTATTGTCTTCTTAAATTAATGGGATCTGTAGTGATGTCCCCTCTTTCATTTCTGATATTAGTAATTTGTGTCCTGTCAAATTATTTTTCTTAGTTAGCCTGGCTAGGGGCTTATTGTTTTTATTTTTTATTTATTTATTTATATTTATTTATTTATTATTTATTTATTTTTATTTATTTATTTATTATTTATCTTTTCAAAGAACCAGCTTTGGGTTTTGTTGATTTTCTTTATTATTTCCTGTTTTCAATTTCATTGACTTCTCTAATTCTTATTTCTTTTCTTTTGCTTACTCTGGGTTCAATTTGCTCTTCTTTTTCTAGTTTCCTTAGGTGGAAACTTAGATTATTGATTTTAAATCTTTCTTCTTTTCTAATATATGCTTTCAATTATATAAATGTCCTTTTAAGCACTTCTGCTGTATCCTACAAATTTTCACATGCTGTGTTTTCATTTTCATTTAATTCAAAATAATTTTCAAATTTCTCTTGAGATTTCTTCCTTGACCCATGTGTTATTTAGAAGTGTGTTGTTTACTCTTCACATATTTTAGGATTTTCTAGTTATCCTTCTGTTGCTGATTTCTAGTTTAATCCCATTTAGTCTGAGAGCAGACATTGTATAATTTTTATTCTTTTAGATTCATTAAGGTATGCTTTAGGGCCCATAATGTGGTCTATCTTGGTAAATGTTCCATATGAGCTTGACAAGAATGTGTATTCTGCTGTTGTTGGATGAAATCATCTATAGATGTCAATTACATCCAGTTGATTGGTGGTGGTGGTGAATTCAGCTATGTTTTTACTGATTTTCTGCTTTCTGGGTCTGTTTCTAACAGAGGGGTGTTAAAGTCTCCAATTATGATAGTGGATTCATCTATTTTTCCTTGCAATTCCAGGCTCTGCTTTTAGGGGAACCCAAACAAAGACAGTTGGCACCAGGAGTGGTCCTAGAAAGTGGACCCTCAGGATGGGACTTTATAGATGAGTCATTCACTTAATGGTCATCTGGCCATCAAGTCCCCATAGCTTGTGGTTAAGTGGATGGTCATAACTCCTAACACATATTGGCTTCAAAATTACTAAGTCTCTCACCTGCACCAAACTGTCTACAAACTCACCTATGGTTGACTGGGATAAGTTACAGATTAAAAGTGAAGTATTGGGTTTGGAGGTGCTTGAATTATTGGAGGCAATTGCAATTATAAGGATTTTGAAGTTGTTTAGTTTTTGTTAATTTCATTGAAAGTCTTGAAAAAAGAAAATAAATGGAATCAGACAGCCAATTCTCAGCACACAAAGCATGCTGTGTAAGCCAGATTGCTTCTATAGAAGTCTTTAGTGAGACACCACCCCCTCACCCACCCCCCACCGCCCCCCAACTCACTTCCAGCAGCTCTAGGACACACCATGTCAAAAATCTGGCCCAGGATCTAATTGTAAAGCTATCAGAATAGAAAAGGAAACAATATGTATCCATAATAGGTATCACATGTTAGAGTCAGGGCCCTGATATAAAGAAGAATGAATTTGTGAGACATGGGACAAGGACATTTAGATGTATGACTCTAATGATTTTAAACCCCTACATTCCCCTGAATTGTCTGCACCAGAATAATGGCTGCTTCCTCCTTATCAAGAAGAGTAGTCTCCTCTTGCCTGGGGACTCTGCAAAGACTTCAGCTGAGGTAGGTACCTTGCAATGTCGACCCTCATCACTCCTAATTATCCACAGGCTGACAACCATGACCATGTCTCAGACCAGCTTGAGGTTATAAATACGGTACTTGCCCTGGGAGGAATTGTAGGACCTAACTCATAGGTATTGGCAGGAACCAGGGAGCACATCTGGGGTGGACTTTGAGGATATGAGATGTGGGGATGCAAAAATATAAGGCTGGATAGGGAGACTACATTAAGGAGGGACACTCACCAGTGACTTGGGATGTAATATTCTGAAAGGACAGATTCAAACAATTTGGTAGAGAGTTATGTCAAGCCTTTAAGAAAAAAATAATGAAAGAAAAAGTTTTTTTTTTAATTGCTCCAGAGAGGGACACCTGGGTGGCTCAATCGGTTAAGCATCTGCCTTGATTCAGGGATTGAGTCCCATGTAGCACTCCCTGTTCAGCAGGGAGTCTGCTTCTCCCTCTCCCTCTGGCCCTCTTGCCCCACTCATTCTCTCTCTCTCTCAAATCAATAAATAAAATCTTAAAAAATAAAGCAATTTTTAATTGCCCCAGAGAATACAAAACTATAAAGGCTTTCTGATTTATAAAATAAACTCAACTTATAAAATAAAGCTAACATAGCCTTGAAGGCAAAAATGACAATAAAAATTACAGATCAATTTCTATTATCAGTACAAGGGGGGAAATTCCTAAATAAAATATTAGCAAATCTTTTTGAACAGTATATTTTTGAAAATATACCACACAGCATCCAGATAAGTGTTTATTCCAGACTCCAGTGGGACAATCAGAAAGAGAATACGTTCAGAGGGAACATGTGTTCTTACGTGATGGTACTGTACCAAACTCTGTCTGCAGGACTCATCTGTCATCTTTTGGAATAAATTATTGTTCTGCTTTCTATGAAAGAATATTTGAACTAATAGGAGAGTGCTTAGTTATGTTCTAAAACATATATTAAAAAGTCAAAGGTTTTACTATATATCAGTAATAACTAGCTCAAAATATCCATTGGAAAGAAAGGTTCCCAATGACCACAGTTACAGAAACTGTAAAATACCTAAAAATATACTTCATATGAAATAAGCAGCAATTTGCCCACTTAGACAATACAATATACAACTAAACAATATATTACAATAAATAAAATTAGTTGAGATAGTCTTGGAGCAACAAAAGCTTGATGGAAAAAAAAGACTGAGGGAAAACATTAGAAAGTCCAGAAACAGATCAAAATATATATAACACTCTAGTGCATGATAAAGGTGATCCTTCAAACCAATTAAATAAAGGATAAAATTTTCAATAATTGGTAAAATGGCTAACCATTTATAAAAATATGAAGTTCCTACCTCACACAATAAATCAGCATCACAACCAGTAGATTAAAGATGTAAATGTAAAAAGTGACATTATAAAAACACTTAAGGAAAATAAAGAAATAGTTATATATATTTTGGGAGTGAGGAAGTATTTTCTGACAGAAATTGTAAAAGAACTAGATCACTAAATTTTGACAACATAAAAAATATATCAAAAAAATTCTTAAGATTAACAGGGAAATAACAATTTTGGGGGAAAATATTTGCAATCTGTAAAGGAAGCAAAGATTCAATATCCATAATATATGTAATGCTCTTATAAATTAATAGGAAAAAGATGAATGGTGGGAGAGAAAAATGAACAAAAAACATGAGTATGAAATTCACAAAAGAGGACAAACAAATGATACATGAAAAAAAATGGTCAAGGTCAATAATGACCAGGAAGTGTGGGGCGCCTGGGTGGCTCAGTTGGTTAAGCAGCTGACTCTTGATTTTAGCTCAGGTCATGATCTCGGGGTCGTGAGATCGAGTCCCACAGTAGGCTCTGCACTCAGCGTGCAGTCTGCTTGAGATTCTCTCCTTCTCCTGCCCCTCCCCCTGCTTGTGTGCACGTGTACACGCTCTCTCTCTCTCTCTCTCACATAAATAAATCTTTTTTTAATAATTTTTTATTATGTTATGTTAGTCACCATACAGTACATCATTAGTTTTTGATGTAGTGTTCCAATGATTCATTGTTTGCGTATAACACCCTGTGCTCCATGCAGTACGTGCCCTCCTTAATACCCATCACTGGGCTCGCCCATCTCCCGCCCCCCTCCCCTCTAACACTCTCAGTTTGATTCCCAGAGTCAGTAGTCTCTTATGGTTCATCTCCCTCTCTGATTCCCCCCCTTCATTTTCCCTTTCCTTCTCCTAATGTCCTCCATGCTATTCCTTATGTTCCACAAATAAGTGAAACCATATGATAATTAATTTTCTCTGCTTGACTTATTTCACTTAGCATAATCTCCTCTAGTCCCATCCGTGTTGATGCAAAAGTTAGGTATTCATCCTTTCTGGCGGCTAAGTAATATTCCATTGTATATATGGACCATATCTTCTTTATCCATTCATCTGTTGAAGGGCATCTTGGCTCTTTCCACAGTTTGGCTATTGTGGACATTGCTGCTATGAACATTGGGGTGCATATGGCCCTTCTTTTCACTACATCTGTGTCTTCGGGGTAAATACCCAGTAGTGTAATTCCTGGGTCATAGGGTAGCTCTATTTTTAACTTTTTGAGGAATCTCCACACTGTTTTCCAAAGTGGCTGTACCAACTTGCATTCCCACCAACAGTGTAAGAGGGTTCCCCTTTCTCCACAACCTCTCCAACATTTGTTGTTTCTTGCCTTGTCAATTTGCCATTCTAACTGGTGTAAGGTGGTATCTCAATGTGGTTTTGATTTGAATTTCCCTTATGGCTAATGATGATGAACATTTTTTCATGTGTCTGTTAGCCATTTGTATGTCTTCTTTTGAAAAGTGTCTGTTCATTTCTTCTGCCCATTTTTTGACTTGATTATTTGTTTTTTGGGTGTTGAGTTTGAGAAGTTCCTTATAGATCTTGGATACCAACCCTTTATCTGTAGTGTCATTTGCAAATATCTATCTTTTAAAAAATGGCCAGGAAGTACAAATTTTAAAAAATGAGATACCATTGTATACCTACCAATTTGATAAATATTTTATAATGAAAATAATAGCTAGAATTACAGAAGACATAGGAAATGAGTCTCCTGCTAGTTTGAGTATAATATGGAACAAACACTTTGAAGAGTTTGAAGAACCTGAATAATGTTTATATATTTTTGAACCAGAAATTCAACATCTGGTGTCCATTCCAGGGCATTTATATTAAAAATATGCACTTCGAGGGCGCCTGGGTGGCTCAGTTGGTTAAGCGACTGCCTTCGGCTCAGGTCATGATCCTGGAGTCCCTGGATCGAGTCCCGCCTCGGGCTCCCTGCTCGGCAGGGAGTCTGCTTCTCCCTCTGACCCTCCCCCCTCTCATGTGCTCTCTCTCTCTCAAATAAATAAATAAATAAATCTTAAAAAAAAAATGCACTTTGACTTAAAAAAAATCTTTGACCTCAAAAATCTCATTGCCAATAGCAAAAGCAATAGAAGCAATCTAAATCTACAACAATAGGGAATAGATTAAATATATTAGTATTTATTGTTGTTTACAATTTTATGCAAGCATTAAAAATAATGTTTTACAGGTATCCTTGGTGACTTTGAAAGACTATAATACATTGTTAAATCAGAAGTCAGTTTACTAAGCATGTGTACCACATTTATATTTTTATAAAATAAAATATAACAAGATATAGGTCAGTAGTGGTTAACACTGGCTTGTGGGATTCCCATTTATATCATCTTTCATGACTTTCTGCCTTTTCTAATAGGCAACATAGCACTTTTATAATTTTTTAGAAAACCATAAATGCTGTAACAAACAAACATAAGAACGACTATAAGGTCATACCCCAGAAATGGCTTGTTAGCTGCCCAGGACAAAAGTGGCAATAGGAAATCGAAAATGGAGTTATTATTCTTGCATTAATTACTATTATTATGGAGGCACAATTGCAGTCTGTCAGTTGCCGAGTTCCTGTTATTACCTGAGTCTAAGTCTTCAGGGAGTCTCTTTGCCCCTCTAGTCTCTTTCATCAGCAAATCTCAGAGCGGTACACAAACATCCCCTTCCGGTTGAATTAGAAATGTGGCAAAGACCATCCTGGCTTCTGGATGGACAAACGGAGCCCTGGAGGGGACAGGGGGTTTTCCTATTGCAACAGTGGAATCCCTGAGCCTCAGAGCTAGAAATCCCCCTAGGAGGCCTCTGTCACCCCAATGCACTGCAGAGTCCCTGGTCCCCTTCCTCGGTAGAGCACTGTGCTTGAACCCAGGGTCCGGGAGCGCACCACCTCACAAAAAACATTCTTTCTCTTACTGAGCCTTGCTAACAGTCAGAAGGCCTTTCCTGATATCAAGGCAAAATCTGCATCCCTGGAATTTTCTTTTTTTCTTTTTTTTGCATCCCTGGAATTTTCACCCACTGGTCTTGGTCAGAGAAAACAGGATTTCTCAAGTTGTTCCATGAGGCTCTGGGTTTTGCTGGGCTTCCCAGCGGAGTTGTCCATCCTGCAGGAGAAATAACTCTTTGCATCTATAATGGCTCTCCATGCTCTGCCTTTTTTTTTTTTAATTTAACAGCTTTTTTGGTAAAAATTCACATGCCATAAGTGTGCAATTCAGTGATTTTTGGTAAATTTACAAAGTTTTACAACTATTACCATACTCTAATTTTAGAACATTCCCATCACCCCAAAAAGAAATCCTATACCCCTTGGCAGTCACTGTCCTGCACTCTCCCCTACCTACCTGTCCCCTAGGTTTCTATTTTATACAGGGGCCTACAGCTAGGGCATCTCTTGATTATATTTGAGACTAGCATTTGCCTCCATACTTTTTTTTTTTTTTAACTATTTACCACAGTGTTCCCTGTTTTTTTCAGGCCCCATTCTAAGGAATCCTGGCTAACCCAGGTTTAGAAAATGCAGAGGGCTAAAGGTAAAAAAAATAACATGCCCTCACTATGCCTAGATGCTACTGTGCTAGGCCGTCTCCACCAAGACGCTTTGCAAGCATCTTTTGAGTGAGATTCAGGAGCGTGCTCCTGAATAGAGCACTGGGTATGATGTAGTTCAGCTTACCACGGGTCATCAATGCCTAGGAGAGGGCAGGACCCACAGTCCTTTGAACCCTGCAGACAGATGGTTCGCAGAGCCCTTGCTTCACACTGACCTTGCTGTGGCCAGCGCCGATGATTCGAGTGATGTCAGTCCTACATGGCACTGAACTGGGAGGGTGCTGGGTCTCTCAAACACCTTTTGTACAGCAACTGGAGGCCAAGAAAAGCCTCCCCACCTCCGGGTCCACAGTGTTTGTGGATGCCGTGGAGGCATGGAGAATTTTGTGAAGATGTAACTGTTGGTGTGGGTCTTGAAATGGAGAGGTGTATCCTGTTGCTGAATGCATAGGGCAAAGCAAGGAGCCACGGAAGGAATGACCCAAGGAGTTCTTTCCACGTTGACTCTCACCAGGAACAGAAGTCTTAAACTGAGAAAATACATCTGTAGTGTACTAGTCTGGCCATATGTTCCCAATTAATTCTGTCGTGCCCCCCCCCCACTTTCATGTTAATATCATCAAGCTAATCCCTTAATCAGCTCCCCACTCCAGCCCGCCCCCGCAAATGGTTTTGGGTTATGTTTCCTAATCCTCATTCTTCAAGGGAGCCTGTAGCCATTATGTTTAAACTAAACTGAGATGTCCAAGGTCTCTTTCCCTCCCAGCTTGGTGAAAGATTTCACCCAAACTACCATTACCCAACTGATTTCTCAGAAAATGCTTTCACTCCCTGAAGTCTCAAATCACTATTTCTGGGGGTGTAGTGAAGGTGAGTGGAGAGGAAAACCTCTAAAAAGTGGAAATAAAGCCCAGAAAAAGGGTTAAATTTCCCTGGGGTTTACATCTGAATCTAAAGTTTCACCAGCCTCTCCAGCCCACTCTAGCCACCCTCTTCCACCTAAGGAGAGAGAAAAAATTTATTTTAAACATTTGTGAAGTTCACAGTCCAGAGGCATGGGCTCACTAAAAGCCTGAGACCTAATCCCAGGATTATAGAACATTTCCCCTCCCCCGACACCTTATGACCACATTATTCAAGACAGTTCTTTTTACCTGGTACATTGTGTCCTGCTATCAAGAAAAAATTACAAGGCACAGCAAAAAGCACAAAAACACAATTTGAAGTGATAGAGCAAACATCAGAACCAGGCTGGGAGGGATGTTGGAATTATCAGGCCAACAATTTAAAACAAATAAGATTAATATGCTAAGAACTCTAGTGGCTAAAGTAGACAGCATCCAAGAACATAAGAATAATGTAAGCAGGGAGGTGGAAATCTTCCGAAAGAACCAAAACACAAAAAAAGCTAGAAATAAAACACTGTACAGAAATGAAGACTGCCTTTGATAAGCTTACTAGTGAACACTGGATACAGCTAAGGAGAGAACCTCTGAGCTTGGGGATATCTTAATAGAATCCTTCAAAACTGAAAAGCAAAGGGAAGAAAGGCTGAAGAAACAGAACAAAATATCCGAGGTCGTGGCTCAACCACAGAAGGTGTAACATACATGTAATGAGAATACCAGAAGGAGAAGACAGAGAGAAAGGAAGAGAAGAAATATTTAAAACAATAATGACAGATTTTCCCCCAAATTAATAACAGATTCAGAAAGCTTAGAGAACACCAAGTAAAATAAATGCCAAAAAGAATATACCTGGGCATATCATTTTCAAATTACAGAAAAATTGAAGATAAAGAAAAAATCATGAAAGAAGCTAGAGGTAAACAAAAACCAGAACCTCCTTCTCGATAGAGGGACAGAGAGTTGCAGCTGACTTCTCTTCAGAAACCATGCAAGCGAAAAGAGCGGAGTGAAATATTTAAAGTGTTGCAGAATTCTGTACCCCATGAAATTATCCCTCAAACATGAAGGAGAAATAAAGACTTTCTCAGACAAACAAAATTTGAGGGAATTTGTTGTCAGTAGACCTGCTTTGGCAATAAATATTAAAAGAAGTTCTTTAGAGAGAAGGAAAAGACTAAGTCAGAATCTCAGACCTCCATAAAGAAAGGAAGAGCTTCAAAGAAGAATTAAGTGAAGGTAAAAAGAATAAAACATAAAAAAGGGTTTGAGGAAGACAAGTAGGTTGGTCTGCCATCTATGATTTGCAGAAGATACATCGAGTGTGTTTCTGCTTTCTAAGAGAAGTCAACTGGTGGGAAAGCAATTAGCTGCAGAGTATGGTGTTTAGAAAATGTGAACAGTGAGCAGGAGGAGCAGGGAAAGGGGAAAAGAAGAGACAGAGGAAAGGTGGATGGATCCCTGCTTGATAAAAGCAGTTAGAAAAGCCCCTTAGGTGCCCCGTGTAACCACTTATTATAATTTATAGTCTTGCCACATTCTCTACAGGACAGTATAGCCCACTTTTTGTTGTTGTTGTTGTTGTTGTTTGTTCTTAAGAAGACCATAAAGATTTATTTTTTCAATTCTTTGAAATTGTTTTTTGGTTACATGGAAACATGTGCTTTTTATAAAAGCTGCAAACAATGCTGAAATTACAGAGTCAAAAGTGAGAGTCCTTCAAATTTCCATTCTACCCTGTAGCGTCAACATTACCTGGGAACTTGTTAGATATGCTGATTTTGGGGGGCTCCACTTAGTCCTACTGAATTAGAATTTCTGGAGATAAGATCCAGCACTCTGTTTTTTGGGGGTTTTTTTGTATTTTTTTTTATTCTTATGTTAATCCCCATACATTACATCATTAGTTTTAGATGTAGTGTTCCATGATTCATTGTTTGTGCATAACACCCAGTGCTCCATGCAGAATGTGCCCTCCTCAATACCCACCACCAGGCTAACCCATCCTCTCACCCCCCTCCCCTCTAGAACCCTGTTTGTTTTTCAGAGTCCATCGTCTCTCATGGTTCGTCTACCCCTCCGATTTCCCCCGCTTCATTCTTCCCCTCCCGCTACCTTCTTCTTCTTCTTCTTTTTTTCTTAACATATATTGCATTATTTGTTTCAGAGGTACAGATCTGAGATTCAACAGTCTTGCACAATTCACAGCGCTTACCAGAGTACATACCCTCCCCAGTGTCTATCACCCAGTCACCCCATCCCTCCCGCCCCACCCCCCACTCCAACAACCCTCAGTTTGTTTCCTGCAATTAAGAATTCCTCATATCAGTGAGATCATATGATACATGTCTTTCTCTGTTTGACTTATTTCACTCAACATAATACCCTCCAGTTCCATCCACGTTGTTGCAAATGGCAAGATCTCATTCCTTTTGATGGCTGCATAATATTCCATTGTGTATATATACCACATCTTCTTTATCCATTCGTCTGTCGATGGACATCTTGAGTATAGCCCACTTTTAAAAAATCAAACTACTGGGGAGCCTATGTGGTGCAGTCGGTTTATTGGTTTCGGCTCGGGTCGTGATCTCAAGGTCCTGATCTCAATGTCATGAG
This sequence comes from Mirounga leonina, assembly GCF_011800145.1. Lineage (NCBI taxonomy): Eukaryota > Metazoa > Chordata > Mammalia > Carnivora > Phocidae > Mirounga > Mirounga leonina. The sequence continues at coordinate 44,135,533 of NW_023270305.1, forward strand.
ATCAAGCCCCATGTCAGTCTCAGCACAGAATCTGCTTGAGATTCTCTCTGCCCCTCCCACTTGTGTTCTCTCTCTCTCTCTCTCAAATAAATAAATAAATCTTTACCAAAAAAAATCAAACTATTTATGACTTCCCAGGGTTTCCAATGCCTCGCTTGTGGCTATGCTTTCCAAAGACAAATCTAAAGATGCACATAAACTCAGGAAGTTTTTAAGAAGCTCCAGCTCTTTCTTCTGATTTGGAGTTTTCAGATTCTTCTCTTCACCAAGAACTCTACATGCAGCATTGCCAAATCAACTTTGATCACAGGAAGAGAAATTGTGAGGTTTAGGCTTCCCCTTGGACTGCTATGCTTGGGTTTAGAGATAAAACTCTCCCCAGGTTTTAAACGTTTGCTTAAAGTTTGGCAGAAAACATATTATTAGGCTGGTTGAGAAGGGGAAATATATATATATATATATGAAATATATGTAAATACAAGCATCTATACAGCATGCATATATATATTATATATATATTTACAAATATATGTATACTATACATATACTTTCTTTTGTTGGCATAGAAACAGAGATGGATAGCGGGAGAATTCTTTTCAAGTGTGACATTAGGATAAAGATCAACTTTATGCAGTTGAAGTAGATGCTTTAAGCAGCAGAATGGGGGGACCTTGGGAGAGACCTCATCATGGGACTCACTGGATGGGCGTTCCCTGGGCCCCGCTGATTTCCTATCAGGGCGTCTCTAAGCATCAGCTCCCAAACCGAAAAGTGACTTCATGATTCAAAAGTGTCAACCATTTTTTTTCTCTCTCTTAGCACCAGGTGGTCAAATTAACAGTTTAATGCAGAACTATTCTATTAGAGATTCCAACACTACATCCTTTCTCCTGTGGATCAAAAGCGGATCTTGTTGATGTTCAGTTGCCCCCTTTTAAGCTATCAGCAAGCCGTTGACAACATCTTAGAGAGCTTACAGAGAATGCTGGATTTATCTATTAATTCTTTTATGGCATTGCCTAAATTGTAGCATCAAGGGGCCTGCAAGGGGAACAGTTTTGTTTTAGCGACCACCAGGTTGACAGTATCTCCAACCTCAGCAAGACGGTGGGGCTACTAGGAAGCAGTGCCGTGCTGAGCGGACCCTGTGTGTGGTGAAGGCTGGATTATTTTTACAGCTATCCCAATTGGACAAAGACAGCCACAACTCCAAATGCGCGTGTAGGGTTTTGATAGCTTGCTATTAGCTATTTGGGAAATACCTACACTGGGTGACGGCAAAGGTGTCATTGGTTTGCTTAAAATAGCTTTTTATTTCCCCCAGAAATCCTGAGTTTGGTAGCACTTATAACCTCTAGGGGCTCTACTAGTTATTTCCTGGTCATCCAGCCCTGCGTGCACCCACCATGTCCAAATGTATACGTAGAAGGTGTAAGAAGGTGTGCAGAGAGTGAGTCAGGTGTTTTGGTTTCAGGCATTCACTTTTGAAGACTGTGCAGAATCCAAAATGCAAAAGCTGGGAAGGCTAACCAGTGTTATACAGGTATATCTTGTCTTGAGGCCATTCAGAGAAGGATACGACCGTGGATATCTTGCTTGGGTTATACAAACCCCACAAATGAAGCCTTCTTAACTCCTCCAGATGGTCATTCATAGGGTTGACAAATGAGCTTGTTTGAAACATCAGGACACACTTAAAGACTGCTGCTACCAGAAATGAAATAAAATATTCAAAATAAAGTACTAACGGTGTATTCAGAGATCATTTATAACAGGAAAGAACACATTGAAGCTCTTACAGAGTAGACAGATTTAATCCATGGTCTACTAGCAACAAAACCAATGGGCTATGCATATCAAGAATTGTGGTGGAAAGTGACAGGACATAAACGAGAAACAAGAACCACCAGTGAGGGCATCTGGGTGGCTTAGTCGGTTAGGCTTCCGACTCTTGATTTCAGCTTGGGTTATAATCTCAGGGTTGTGAGATCTACCTGGATCAGGTTCTGCACTCAGAGGGGAGTCTGCTTGGGATTCTCTCCCTCTACCTCCGCCCCACTTATGCTCGCTTTCTCTCTCAAAAAAAAAAAAAAAGGGAACTGCCAATGAATATATTAAGAAGTGATCAACCTCACTAGTATATGAAGAAATATGCCAAATTAAATGTTGGCAAAGGTGAAAAAAATAGTGAAAAAGTTGTTTGCAGAGTGCTGATGACGATATGGAAAGTGATTATTCATTAGTTTCAGGTGGAAACACAACCTCCCTGGTGGCCAAATCATATTTAGGTCACCCTTAATTACAAGCCACAGTCATACTCAGGAAATCCTAGCATTGCCCTTGGTGCCCAAACCAGGCTTCCAAAGCCAGAGACAGCAAGGCTGAGGCTGGAGGACACCCGCAGGCATACCCATTATAACCACCACAGGCTGCTGGAGGTCCTCTGACCTTGACCTTGACCATCATGTTTTTTCTTAAAAGGGAAGAAGTCTGAGAAAGGGAAAGAAACAATTTTTAAATTGACTAATAATACTATTTTTTCCCCAATTTGTTTATTTGATGAGCCCAGGTCCTATAACAAGGGCCTATAGCATCTACAGGTGACTTCCCAGAATGCATTGATCTTGAGGATATTTTTCAACTTCAGATCTATTGCTCTGACTTAATTCACTGACATCACGTTAGTTAAAAACTGGATACTGTTGTTTTTCTAGATCACATTTCAATGTGCTACAGAGCAATAGACCAATTCCTGTGGATGTTGAGGTTAACACAACTGTGGTCTGAAGCATGGGTGGAGCCCCAGATGGAAGCAATCTGCTATTTACAGCTGTGTGATTGAAATGAAACCACCTAATCCTAAAAGCTTTAATTACGGAAATGATAATTTGCCTTTTCCTGCTTGTTTTCAGTGTGAGTAGGACAAAATCTCAGCTAATAAGCAGACCTCTTGTTTCATGAAGGTTTAAAATTCATACTTTCGGCCAGACTGGTATATTCAGCTATTTACTTGACATCTTTTCTTAGATAGCGACTCTTAAACTTAGCTTGTCCAAAATTGACATTCCCCCCAAAAAAACATGTTCTAGTTCCTGAGCAGCTAGAACAATGCTTGGTACATAATTGTCATTGTCTTCCGCATGTCAGTAAATGGCTTTTCCAAGCTTCCAGTTGCCCAGGCCAAAAATCTTTCTCTCACACATTCATCAGCTAATCTTGTCATTCCTCCCTATCATCAATATTTTTCCAAAATTCAAGCCCTTCTCACCAATTCCACAGGTATCACCCTGTTCCAAGTAACCTTTTCTTCCACCTGCATTATTGCAAGAGCTTTCTGCCTGATCTTCCTGTGTGTACTCCTGCCCCTTCCTTCTGTTCTCAACATCACAGCCAAAGTAACCAGGTGATGGGCATTAAGGAGGGCACGTGTTGGGAGGAGCACTGGATGTTACACGCAACTGATGAATCGTTGAACACTACACCAAAAACTTATGATGTACTATATGCTGGCTAACTGAACATAATAATAATAATAATAAAGTGATCTTTTTCAAATATCAATCAGGTCATGTCACCCCTCTGCCTAACACCCCTAGTGGCCCATCAACTCACTCAAACAATGAGCCAAGTCCTTAAAATGGCCCACAGGGCCCTATACAGCCTGCCCCACAATCAATTACATCTCTACTACTCCCACCTCTTCCCTTTGCCCTCCTGTGTTTCCCATAAGGGGCAGCAACCTCTTGCATCAGGGCCTTTGCACTTATTTTCCCTTACCCCAGACCACTCTATCCCAAATGTCTGCAATGCTTACTCCCTCACCTCCTTTGGACCTTTGCTCAGAAGTCATCTCTTAGTGAAGTCTTCCCTGACTACATGTTTTAAAAGAGCTACTCACCCCCCTTGTTCTCTCTCCTTCTTCCCTGTATTATACTCCATAGTACTTATCACCATCACATATTTTCTATTTTATTAGTTTATCATCTATTTGCCCACTAGAATGTGAGCTACATGAGGCCAGAACTTTTGTGGAGGTTTTTTTCTACCGCTGTGTAGTGAGCAACTAGAACAGTGCCTGGTATATAAGTACTCAACACTGATGAATAAATGAATGAATGGTAGAGATTTGTTGTGTCCATGGAAGGAGGTGAGTTCAGGAGCCTCCTAAGTTGCCCTCTTGGACTGGAACTTCCAGGAAAAAGCTCTTTGACATGTGTCTTAGCAATGATTTTTTCGATATGACACCAAAATCATAGGCAACAAAAGCAAAATAAAGAAGTGGGACAATATGAAAAAAGAAATCTGCACAGCAAAGGAAATCATCAGTAAAATGAAAAGGCAACCTAAAGAATGGGAGAAAATATTTGCAACTGTATATCTGATAAGGGGTTAATATCCAAAACATATAATGAACTCCTCAACTCAATAACAAAGAGAACAAATAATCAGATTTAAAAATGGACAATGGATCTGAATGGACATTTTTCCGAAGAAGACATACAAATGGCCAACAGGCATATAAAAAGCGCTTAGCATCACTGATCATCAGAGAAATGCCAATCAAAACTGTAATGACATATCACCTTGCTCCTGCCAGGATGCCTTTTATTAATTAAAAAAAGGGGGGGGTGGCACCTGGGTGGCTCAGTCGTTAAGCGTCTGCCTTCGGCTCAGGTCATGATCCCAGTGTCCTGGGATCGAGCCCTGCATTGGGCTCCCTGCTCGGCGGGAAGCCTGCTTCTCCCTCTCCCACTCCTCCTGCTTGTATTCCCTCTCTCTGTGTGTCTCTCTCTCTCTGTCAAATAAATAAATAAATAAAATCTTTAAAAAAAAAAAAAAGCTAAGTGTTTGTGAGGTTGTAGAGAAAAGGGAACAAGGGTACACAGAGGTGGAAATGTAAATTGGTACACAGCCATTCTGGAATACAACATAGAGGTCCCTCAAAGAATTAAAAATAGAGCTGCCATATGATCCAGCAATCTCACTTCTAGGTATTCATCCACAGGAAAAGAAATCAGGATCTTGAAGAGACATCTGCACTCCCGTGTTCACTGAAGCAGCATTCAAAATAGCTAGGATGTGGAAACAACCTAAAGTCTAGTGATAGTAAACTGGAAAGAAAATATGGTAGATACTTACTGCTATGGACTGTTTGTGCCCACCCCACCACAAGATGATGGCATCAGGAGGTGGAGCCTTCCGGACGTGATTAGGTCATGAAGGTAGAGCTTTCATAGATGGTTAGTACCTTTGTAAAGAGGCCCAAGAAAGCTCCCTTTTCCCTTCCGCCATGTGAGGACACAGTGAAAATATACCAACTATGGATCAGGAAATGGATCCTAAACAGACTCTGGATCTGTCAGGACCTTGCTCATAGGCTTCCCAGCCTCCACAATGTGGAAAATAAATTTCTGTCATTTAAGCTACCCAGTCTCTGGTATTTTGTTATAGCAGCCTAAGCAGACAAGACACATGCAGTGGAATACTATTCCACCTTAAAAAAGAAGGAAAGTTGGGCGCCTGGGTGGCTCAGACGGTTAAGCGTCTGCCTTCGGCTCAGGTCATGATCCCAGAGTCCTGGGATCGAGTCCCGCATCGGGCTCCCTGCTCCTTGGGAGCCTGCTTCTCCCTCTGCTTCTCTCTCTCTCTCTCTCTCTCTGTCTCTCATGAATAAATAAATAAAATCTTTAAAAAAAAAAAAAAGAAGGAAAGTCTGCCTTTTGTGACAACATGGATAGACCTGGAAGACACTAAGTGAAATGAGCCAGATACAGAAAGACAAATATGGTATGACTTCACTTACATGTGGAATAGTCAAACTCATAGAAATGGGGAGTAGAATGGTGATTTCCAAGGACCGGGGGAGGATGCAATGGGGAGGTGATGGTCAAAGAGCCCAAATCTTCAGTTATACAAGATAAATAAGAGATTTACTACACAGCATTGTACCTATAATAACAATATCATATTTTATACCTAAAATTTGCTAAGAAAGTAGATCTTCTGTTAAGTGTTCTTACCACATACACACATAATAATAATAATAATAGATGTGGGAGAAAACCTTGGGAGATGGTAGACATGTCTATGGCCCTGATGATGATGATGGTTTGGTGGTGTATACTTATGCTCAAACTCAAGTTGTATACATTAAATATGCACAGCTTTTTACATGTCAATCATACCTCAATAAAATGTTTTAGGAAAAACAATGTAGTGATATAAAACAACAATTATTTTATTATCTCCTTTGGCTCCTGGGGGTCAGGAATGCAGGAAGGACTTAGCTCTATGCTTCTGGGGTCTCATGCAGTTGTAGCTGGATGATGGCTGGAGCTCAGACACCAGGGAACCAGAACCATGGGGTCACTGACCAGGTATTCATGGAGTTTTCACTTCACATAATCTAAGGGCCTCTCTGTGTGATCTTGTGACATAGGCTAGTTCGGTCCTCACAGATTGGCACCTCCATGCAGCTGGAATGCTTACATGGCAACTGAAGTCTAAAAGAGTGAGTATTCCAATAATCCAGGTCGACGCTGCATTGCCACTTACGATCTGCCTAGAAAGTCATGCAGCATACAAGCCCATCTAGAGTCAAAGAAAGGGAAATTAGACTCCATGTACTGATAGGGCATTAGCAAAGTCACATTGAAGAAGAGCGTGTAGGATTTGCATTGGGATTGCAATTCTATTTGAAGAGAATTGATATCTAAACAGTATCGTGTGTTTTGACCCGTGAACGTCATATATTTCTCCATAAATTTTTATCTTTAATTTTTTTTTTACTTTTCAGTATTTTGTAGTTTTCAGTGGACAGATCTTGAACATCTTCTGTTACATTTATTTCAATCTAAGTGTTTGATAATTATGATGCTATTGTACATAGTAATTTTACTTCATTTTTTTTTTTTTTAGAGAGAGAAAGAGTGCAAGTGAGGGGGGGTGTGGTGGGGTGTGGGAAGGGGCAGAGGGAGAGGGAGAGAGAGAATCTAAGCAGGCTCCACACTCAGGCTGGAGCCCAACGCAGGGCTTGATCTCAGGACAATGAGATCATGACCTGAGCCAAAATCAAGAGTCTGACACTTAACCAACTAAGCCACCCAGGCATCCAAGTTTATTTCATTTTAAATTATGTATTGCTAATACCTAGAAATTAACTGATTTTTATATTGATCTTTTATTCTGCATCCTTGCTAAAAGTCACTTATTAATTCTAATTGTACATTACATTGAATGTTATACATATGCAATCATGCCATCTACAAATAAAGTTTTGCTTCTTTCCAAGCTGTACACTCCGCCCCTGCCCTCCAGACTTCAGGTACTATGTTGAATAGAAATGGTGACAGTGGACATCCCTGCCATGTTTTCAATTTCACAGGGAAAACATTTATTATTTCACCATTAATTATAACAGAAGCTATACATTTTCTGAGATGCACTTTAACCAGATTAAAGACGTTCCGTTCTATTCCTAGTTTGCTGAGAATTTTATCATTAATCCATGTTCAATTTTATCAAGTTCTTTTTCTTCATCTATCAAAAGAATCTTTTTTTTTCTCTTTTCTGTTAATACATGAATTACATTGATTTTTGCAATGCGAAATCAAACTTAACATTCCTGGAATAAATCCCAGTTTGTCACAATGTAGCATCTTTTAAAAATGCATTTTCTGGGTTCTATGTGCTAAAATTTTATTTAGAAGTTTTTATCTTTTTATGAGAGTTACTGCCCTGTAACTGGTGTAATTATGAATAGTCCCCCACTTCCAGTCTAAATAGGATAAAATTAAATAATCACCCTAATAAATACTACATCTTCTTGCATTTTACTGAAGTTGTAATCTTCCTGAAATTTTCTTCTGGTTATACCACATAGATTGTTTCCAAGAATCTTCAGAACTCTATCTCCTTTCCCTTGATCTGTAGGACTCTTTACACATGCCCCGTTTTCAGGTATAAACAGTAGGATTTGGGGGTTTTTTTCTCATCTTGAACTAAGATGGTATCTCCAGACTTGATGTTGGTCATCAGTGAGCATACACGTATTGTCTTGGCCACACTCTCAGTCCACTCTGGGATGAGCCTCTCCTTTTCAGACCTGAAGTACAAGCTGATCTGCACAGTGTCCAGACCGAATTTCAGCTTCTAGCAGGCAAGCACCTACCATGGTTCCATTCTCCTGAGCCAGCACATTCACCTACCCAATTCTCTATTCCTCTGACCCAAGGAGTCACCTGCAAACCCGACGCTGATAGTATATACTGCTATTAGTGATCTTCCTGTCCCCACCCCTGCCCGTAGCGCTTAACTTGTAAATATTGCACCTCCCAGGATAGAATAGCAAATTGCTGGTTCTCCTTCCTCCCATCCCTCCCCACACACTTCCTGACCAGTTATTTCCTGGGAGGAGCTGCCTCCAAATAGATGTAGTATCAGCACCCTCGAAAAGCAGCACTTCCATGGCATGTGAGGATCTTCCTCATGTTCTACTTGGTATAGACCTTGGATCTTTGTGTCTCTAATCAAAAGTAGGGCAACTGGCTTCCTACTGACCTCTCTTGCATGAGATTTTACCTGGGTAGGTTTATACCAATCTAATGTGTTCCACTTTAGAGTTAATGAAAATGCTTCCTAAATCTAGTTAAGCCATTGACTGGGTCAAAGTTTCTAGTATTTTTTGAGTTCTTGTCTTCCTCTTTGTTTTCATAAATATCACTAAAAAAAAAGTTGGGAGAGACTGTCTCATACACTGCTAGCTAAATAGCATTTAAAGCTAGAAGTCATTTCTTTGTGGATACCTATTTTTATATATGTGTCATTAGGGAGAAAGAGAGGCAAGTTGCCAGAAATCTGTGAAATAGGACTGTTTGGTTTGGGTTGGGCATGAATGGCATGAAGAAATAGAGTCCAGACCTCAGAGAATGCTATTATCTTGTCACGTTTCATGAGCTGTGTATACAGGACTTGATTTTGTCTCTACACATCAGATGTCGCTGCACTGGTCTCAGCATGAAGAGACCCCCTTTCCCACCTCCCCTCCCCCGGGAGACACTTTTCTAACCATTGGACCACGGCCTTTCCCATCAGTTGAAACCTCGTAGAATGGAGACCTCCACACAGTACATTCTCTGAGAAGTGAAAACTCCAGTGTCCACTGCTTGCTTCTCAAGTCTCCTTCCTGGGTTTATTCTTTTAGAGACATTTGATCAGGTGGTGAAAGCTGGAAGAACACAAGAGAAAGGGGTGGTCTGGCAGGACCCATCAGAAGTAGAGGGTGAGCCCTTGATAAACATACCTAGTGCAGAAGGGCTGAGGCCCATTCTTGGTAAAAATGTCTTTATTCTTCCTACTTAAAAAAAAAAACAAAAAAAACAAAAAAACAAACACCAAAAAAACTTTTTTCAATATTTGTGATTTTAGACTTGCAGGGCTGATGTAGACTTCTTAAAAACATGTTGGGTGGTGGGAGTTTTATGATTTTGCTTTGGTAGAAATTTCCAGCGAGAGGGTTTGTTATTATTGGAAGATCGAGGAATTTTTCAAAGATTAATTCACTTATTCGTGGAGTGAATATTTGTTGAGAGTCAACCACATTGCAGACTGTGCTAGGTATGTAAGCTTCTAACAGGGGAAGGGAGACATAAAACTGACAATTTGGGAAGTCCTTATGTAATTATAATTGTGGTATGAGTATAAGAGTTATGAATTTAGATAAAAGACCCCTTTACTTTTCCTAAGTCAAATTATATATTGCTTAAGAATCCACTTGCCCAGGTTTATGAAGTTCACCCTGGTAAGTCCTGCTACGCCGGAGTGGATGCCACCCAGGAAAACGGGGTAGGGCCCTGTTGCTCGGGCTGGATGGCTCCCACTTTAGCTGCCCCTTATCCTGATCCACGTGTCCCTGCAGTGGGAGCCCATTCTTCTGGAAGTTCCACTCTCTCTACCTAAGCTTCACCATGAAAGCCCACTGAAGGGACCAAGTTGGCAGACTTAGTGCCTCCAGCCCCAATCCCTCATGGTTCCAATGCCCACTTTGGCTCCCACTCACATCCAAGAGGGCCATGGCCTCCACATCCTTCTGGGGATCCTTCTACTTCACACCCTAGGATACTTATAAGCCCAAGAGAACCTAGTGAGGGGTGGGGTAGCATGGAAGAGCATCCATAACTGCACTGCGGAGTCAGATAAAACACCCTGAGGTGGGAAAAAGGAAATGCCAGGAGTGCCCTTGAGAAGGCTGCAGGGTACTATCAGAGTTCATGGGGGGCCCTGACCGTGTCTGAGGAATCAGAGGAGGTTGCCTGGAGGAAGTGACATTTAGGCTGAGCCAGGAAAGGGAGTAGGAGTGAACTAGGAAAGTTTTAGACTCAGTAGCATGGAAGCGTGTATGTATGGGTGTGTGGGTGTGAGGGAGAGAGAGAGAGAGAGAGTGTGTGTGTGTGTGTGTGTGTGTGTTTTCTGAGAATGTAGTTAAGGGTAAGAAGTTTATTAATGAATTCGAAGGATGACCTTTTCATTGTGATCATAGCCTGGTGAGTAGGGCTACTTTAACTAAATTTCATGTTTAGATATTTCTTACCTTACTGGGACTTTTGGAGACATTCCCAAGGAAACAGGTGTTGGTTCTTACTGCCCGGCTGAATTGTGCAAGAGGCAAGGAATTCAGAGATGTCTCCCAGATTTTAGGTTGTTCAGAATGCTCTACAGAGGTAAATCATTAAACATGTTCCAGACTCTTCTTTGTTCTGACTTCGATTTCTTTCAAATCATTCACCACCACCATACATGTGAGAACATGTTTGGCAGTAAGATTCCCGTGTGTGAAGATTCACACAGGTAGAACCCCTCCCAAAGGGAGGCATGCTCCTCATTCCTCACGCCCTTAGTCACTTACTTCTCTAGCTAGCTTCTTTTGGCTGTCACGTTTTAAAGTTGTTGTTTTTTTAATTGTTCCTTTCTCTCTCTCTCTCTTTTTTTTTTACAAGTTTTTAAAAATAAAAAATGGGCAAAGCCAGCTTTCTTTTCAGAGTCAAAATGCAAAACAAATGGAAAAATTGTGGTATTTAACCTTTCCCAGTTTGAACCCCCACAAATAATGCAGCCAAGTCTCACATTTTCTTTCTTTCTTTTTTTTTTCCTAGTTTTACAGTTCCATTAGCCCTTCTACATACACTCCACATCTTCTCTAACTGGGTTCCATGTTTTCTCCTCATTCCCAATTTTGCCAATCCCGCTGTTATTTAAAAAGAAAAAGCTTTCTGTTACCCAGAAAACCATAGAGAGGATGAAGTGGAATATGAGAGTGAAATGCAGTTCAGGAGGGCCACATAGTCCTCATGTGAATCTGGTTGCTAACATTTCTATTATTTTTGACAATGATGCCCGACTGTTATTTCTGCGAAAAATGGGGGAATTCCTTTCTTTTTCATGCAGGTATTACATAAAATGGCAGTCTCATCAGCTGAGCTGGCAGGGAAAACCCAAAGAGGTCAAGAAAGTTCTGAGATCTAAATAATAAATGTCACAAGAGGACCGGGTCTTTAATTCCTCTTTGCTGAGGGTCCTGGTGGTGGTAATGCCCTCTCCTGGAGAGATGGCTTTCTAAGAGAGAAGCAATGACTTCCGTTCAGCTGATGGGAGTGTCAGAGGAGAGCAAATGTTCACTGAGCCCACTCTGTGCCACGCCCTGGACTTGGAGTTCAGGGGCCAGAATTCAGATGCTTGCCTTGACCCTTCCTGGCTGTGTGACCCTACACAAATCACTCAGTCTCTCTGGGTCTCAGTTTTTACATCTATAAAACAGGGCTACATCAGTAGCTTCACCACACATATTTGAGGTAAGGATCAAATAAGATAATTATTCGGAAGTTCTTTTAAGCAGCACCATGAGAGAGAAGTGTTGATTATCTTCCTCAGTGTGATCCAACAGCAATACCAGAGAACCTGTCCCTCCTAGGAGGTCCCGTCCAGGGGAATTCCAAGGTCTCACCTAACTGGAGAAGCAGGCCACTTGGCAGATCCCTGTCTGGCATCAAGAAGCCTGTGATAGCCAGCAGGCCAGATCTTAGTGATACTTAAGTCAAGGATCGGGCAAGAAACACCATAGGCAGGCATGCTTGCTCTTAGATCTGGGATGCGGTTTTCAGACACAGGTAAAGGCTGGGTAATGGGCAGGAACCCGCTTCCACTGAGCTGTTTACTATTATATTTGCAAACATGTGCCATCAAGTTTATATGAATGCTCACAAGAAAAAAATATTAAAAACCAGAGATCCTGTTATATGAGTTAGAAATAAAATGACAGCATAGAGTATCTTTTAGACCAGGAAAGAGGTCAAATGATTGTTGTTGTCATTGTGGTAAATGGAGAATGACATACACACTAAAAGAGGGAAAAATGAAGTGAATCCCATCTGGACAAAGGCCAACTAAATGTAGATTAAACAAATAAATAAAATGTAACATACTGTCCTAAAACTAAGGACAAAATCTAAAACCTTACTTGTTAGAATTAAATAAAAAATCATTGGAATGCTTAGTTTCTCATGTTGTTGGTGAACAGAGGGAGAAGGCGAGGGGGCAGAGTGAGGGGAAAGAGGGAAAGGAGAGACCAGCAGGAGGGTGGAGAGCCGGGCAGGGTAAGGCGCAGGCCGGGGCAGCAGGAGAGCAAGCTGAAATGAAGCAGAGGGGAGGGGAAGGAGAACCAGCAGAAGGTTCTGGAGTTAGTCTGGAGCCAGAGAAACTGAACTTGTCACTTGTCACGTGGACCTCCAAATAACTTATTACTGACCTTGGCTTTCTGGTTATTTCTCAGAGCAGTCACTTCTGTTCTAGAAATAGCTCGTTTACCTGTTTTAAGAAGAAATGCTTGTTTCCATTGGAACTCTGCAAGTGTAATGGAATGGCTTAAGTTTTAGGAGTTTTCTTTGTGTGATCTTAGTTATATCTTAAAATCCTTATGTTATATCTTAAAATCTTAGTTGTATCTTAAAATTGGCTTACTTTTTTTTTTTTTTTTTTTTTGATGTTCCTGCTGGGGGCCAGTAACAACTCAGTGGCTAAAGAAAGTGGGAATGTGCGCCTGCCTGGACAGCTAGCTGTTCCCTTGCTCTGTGTCAGAGCCTCAGGGGCTGATCTCCGAAGAGCATCCCTAGAAGAGCTGATTGAGGATTTCTCTGGATCTGGAATGTGACAAGCAAACATCACTTCAGATATTTGCCTCTGATGTTGGTGACCCGGCAGAGGAGGATCACACGGATATCAGTTCGTGTCTCACCTTCCCCCTTCCCATCCCATTCATTTGCACACCACACACCCCTGGTGGGGCCGCCTCTCATCGCAGGCGGCCCTTCTCCATCTCACGCTGCTGGAAGAGGACGTCAGACGCTGAGGGCAGGGTCCGGTGTGGCGTGTGCAAAAGCGCCTCCGCCAGGGTTCTCCGTCCAGCCCCTCGGACTGTTCCGGATATGATGGTAGCTACCCCAGAACAAGGCGGCATCAGGCAGAACGCCACTGTCCCTTCACGCTGTGCTTTGCCGGGGCTCCGCGTGCACTGGTTGAGCCCCATCTTCCCAACCTAGGCGAACGCGGCAAGTGCCCATCCCCTACGAGGTGACCACAGTTGCAGGTCACCTCAGTCACCCACCGTGCACAGAGCGGTTCCAGGCCTCACGCTCTGAGTACACCCATCACACACACCACTCACGTCATCTCCACCGAGGACTCTCTGTGCTGAGTGTTATGATTACCCCCATCTTACAGGCAAGAAAATTGACAAGTAGAGAAGTTCAGAAAGCTGTCTCTGGCTCATTAGTGCCGGAGCGGGGATCTGAACCCAGAACCTTCGAAAGTCCATGAAATTCGGACCATGTCACCGTGGCCTTCAAGAATTCCCTGGAGTCTCAGACAGTCTTTTGAGGTAGGACCACCTTAACTTTTATGATCGAAAGCCTCTTTTGCCTGATAAAACTTCTATCCTTTTGTGGGTCTCATTTTCTAAGAGATGGGGATTTGAATGAGTATCTGAAAGGAAAATAGTGTTGCAATGTGTGGGAGGTTAGGCGGAAGGGAGGGAAGACAAGGCGTGGCCATGAATCTGTGGGTGCTTCCAGCCTAGAATGGGCTTGTTGCAAAAGGTCAAAGGGCACTTGTTCCAGCTGACCAAGGTACTGGGAATGCCCCATTTCCTGGGAAATGAATGGACGATTCAGGGGCCTAGTCAGTCACTGCTACTTCTTAGCTTTTAAGCCATAAATCTAAAACAAACAAACAAACAAGGGAAGCTCTTTAAGACTCCCTCAGCAATCTAGTCTGATTGATTTTTATTCAGGGAAGATGCCAAAAAGTCCCCGATTCACTACAATTTGTTTTTTTGTAAGAAACTGAAAAGAGGGAAAACTCAAATGTTTTTGCTGTCCTGCATTTGAACGTTTCTAATCTAAAGTAAACAGGGGACCTCTGTCCTTTGTGTCGGATGGTGGCAGACACAGGGCCCTTGTTCAGGGAGCATGGTATGGGCCCATCACAGACCCAGCACACACTGAAGCCCTGTGTCCCGAGGGAGGGACGGGGCCCGATTCCTTCGGCTGCTGGTGCAATGGCGCAAACAGTTGGTGTTCAAACTTCATCTCTCCCAACCCCATGATCATCTCTACTGCGACAGGAAAAGAGAAACCCTCTCATGGCTCTTTCTCAGCCACCCTGAATCCCACCAAAATGCCCTCACTGCCTTTGTCTCTGAAAGAAATCTGTTCATTGTGGAATGTTTAAATCCATACAGAGAAGAGTAGACAAAGAATCACTCCATTTAACCACCCAGCCATAAGGGTTAAACATGTTGGTATCTCTATAGCCTCTACCTGTTTCTCTATGCACGTATATTAACATACTTACGGGGAAGGGACAACATTTGGATCATACCGGACATTTGTTAGGGATGTATTGTAAAGAATCCCCCAAAGCATGTCAATTGGATAAAAGAATTAAATGTAATAGGTGCTGGAATAAATATAGATGAATATTTATTTCAGCTGTTGTTAACCCAGCGTCCATGCACAAGCTTCAGAGTCTGTAAATGCATGTAATAATATGCACAATTTGGTATATGAATGTAGATAAATGCAGGTATGGATATAGTTATAGAGAGAGCTGTATGGGGAGCATGGGGAAGACGCTTCATAGTTTTCATCAGATTCTCCAATGTATGTGTGACCCCAAAACCAACAATTTATATTAACTTGGCTTGAAGAAAAATACCTAATATAGGAAACTGCCTACAACACAATGGATAGGAGCGTTAATGTGTTAAACTTTTCTGTAGGGCACACGCGCGCGCAGTTTAAAATACACATAAGAACATATTATGAAGCTAAAATAATGCAAAATGGTGTAAATTGGGGGACAGAGATAGACAATACAGAATATGAAGCCTGGGGTGGATGGGACCAAGAATATAACAGATCTGTGGGATGGTGCAAATCAGATTGTATGGAGAATGTTAATTAGCATCCTTGTTTGCTTCCTGCCTGCTAACAGGAATGCTTCTGATGTTTTCAAATGAAGGATTTCATCCATGCCCATCTGACACAGGTATTCCTTATGTTAATGAAGTAGCCTATTTCTAGTTAACTAAGACCTTTTCCCACAACTATAATTACATTTTATCTTTGATTAAAATGTGGAAAAATGTGTAATTATAAGTGGGATGTATGTTAACTAGACTTATTGTGGTGATCATTTTGTGCTATTTACAATGATTGCATCATTACAACTAAAATTAATATGTCCATTATATCTCAATTTAAAATGTAGTTATTTATATTGATAAAATATTACCTGAATTACCAGAACAAACGCTACCTGGTCATAGTATATTGTTTTTGTTTTTAAGTAGGCTCCAAGCCCAGCCTGGAGCCCAACACAGGGCTTGAGCTCACAACCCTGAGATCAAGACCTGAGCTGAAATCAAAAGTCGGAGGATGCTTAACTGACTGAGGCACCCAGGCACTCCAGTCATAGCAAACTGTTTTAAATAATGTTTTGGATTTGACTTGCTCGCATTGTATTTACCTTTTTTCATCTGTGCTCTTAAGTCAGATCGGTCTTTAGTTTGTCCCCCCCCCCACCTTTTTGTTTATTTTTTACTAGTTTTGTTAGTCTGAGATACCAGGGTTACTTTAGTTTGAAAGACTGATTTGAAGGGGTTGCCTGGGTGCTGCAGTCGGTTAAGCACCCGACTCTTAGTTCCAGCTCAGGTCCTGATATCAGGGTCTTTAAATCAAGCCCCACTTCAGGCTCTGTGCTCAGCATGGAGTCAGGTTAATAAGACTGTCTCTCCCTCAGCTCCAGGCCCCCTTTCTGAAAGAAAGAAAAAGAAAGACGAAAGAAAGAAAGAAAGAAAGAAAGAAAGAAAGAAAGAAAGAAAGAA